>NC_134455.1:333986146-334331146 GCF_047948215.1 Lycorma delicatula
AAGATAATCCAAGTATCTTGATATTTTCATCTTTGTCTAATTTGATAAAGGAATCAGAATCATCAAACATACCAGGCACATTTGAATTACTTTTATGCAGCGAAAGTCCGTATTTGTTAACCAATAACAAAACATCATTGTATAATTCTTTCAACTGATCAATGCTGTCACAACCAGTGAGCAAATCATCGACATAAAAATCCTGCTTGATTGATTGGCAAGCTTCAGGATAGGAGGTTTTTTTTGATTAGAAATTTCGATCAAGCATCTCGTAGCTAGAAAATTTGAAGGTGCTAAACCGTAAGTAACTGTCTGTCGATTGTATGGAATGATGATGAGATATTATTATACCAGAGGATTCTTTGCAATGGGAAATCTTGAGGATTAATGCGAATGTGTCGATACATTTTTGGAATATCTCCTGATAGCACGTGGGTATGCGTTATAAAACGAATATAATTGTAAATAAATCTTGTTGCACAACTGGACACGTAGCAAGAATTGAATTGAGTGATCGGCCGTTTGATATTTTTGCACTACCATCAAATACTACTCTGGTTTTGGCAGTGGTGGAAGATTCACGAAATACTGCGTGGTGGGGCAAATAAAAAGTTTCAAATGGAGCCTTACACTGAGATGAATCTACTGGTGCATGTGATCTAATTCTTAATATTCTTTCATAAAATAGAAGTAATCTTCTTTAAGTTTAGCATTTTTCTGGAATCTATGTTGTAACAAATTAAAACGATGCCTTGCATTCTCATACGAATCTCCTAAGCTGTAGTTTTCCTTACGAGGAAGAGAAACAACAAATCTGCCTTGGTCATCACGAAAGGTATTTTCAACGAAATGTTTTTCGCAGAAAGATTCCTCCTTAGTCGGTAAACGATTTCCATCTCTTCAAAATGACTATTTGAGAGGAAAGCTGTTCATTACTAACAACAAATGCTACTGAATCTGAATTATTCGTCCGTTTAATAGGTATAGTGGGGATTTGACCAGAGACTATGAAACCAAGACGAGTTTCTTGAAGTATAATATGATTCGAATTATGAGCTAACTGGACAAATTTAAACAAAGAAAGATAATGTCGAGTTCCTAGAAGAATATCGACTTGCCCAGGGACATTAAAATTAGGATCAGCAAGAAAAAGGTGACAAGGAATTTCCCAGTCGGTTACGTCTATAAAATCATTAGGTAACAAACCTGTAATTGATGGCAGCATATGACATTTGTCATATAGTGCCATCACTAGTGATTATCCTTTTCCCGGTAGTGGAAACTGGGATAGGCTGATGTGAGCTTGCCCTGCCGAAGTCTTGCGCCGCTCAACGTGAGTCAGCCAAGGTCCTTTGCTAGAGATTGTACCTTGGATAAGGATATAAGAGCCCTAACTCCTACGTGCGAGTTCTGGGAAGTCGGTATAGCTGGTTAGGTAAAACCTAACTTCCCGGCCCAGTGTTTGTGGGAGGCGGCTGACTGGGAGAACCCAGGCAGGAATAATGATATGGAGAATGCCCAACCGTCAATTCATCCGCACAGCGATATATTGACTAGCTTCACTTCACTCATGGAAACTTCAACTTCCACGATTTCTGTAGCAGAGTCCAAATAAAAACCCTCGTCCAGGAGAGCGATGCGAAGGAAGAAAGTGAATTCGGTGGTATTGAAAAGAAGAACCGAATTAAGTCGACCGAAAAGCTGTGGATAAATTCTGGAATGTTTGGAGATAAAGAGGAAAGAAGGGGATTTTTCTAAAATCAATCCTTTGGTGATTGCTTGAGGGATCACGGAAGCAGAAGTAGGACCTGTAAAGGAGACAAGAAAGACTGCTATGGGACTGTCTGTTGAAAACATCGTGACCTACATTGTCACTGCTACTCAAAGCCAAAAGGATTGAAGTCATCAAAATTGAGATTGCACTGCACGCTACCTAAATACCTCAACAGGAGTTGCTATGTGCAGGAACTTGCTAAACTGCATCGAAGAGGAAATAGTTGAGGAAATTCATGAACAAGGAGTTGCAACGAGTCAACGATTAAATAAACGACGCAATGGAGAAGTTGTACCTTCCGCGTCACATGTTTTGACGTGGTAAATGTTTTGACATGTTTTGACGTATAAATCCAAGTGTCCCGGAAAAATAAAAACTGGCTTTCATAGACTAAATGTTTGTCCTTTCTTTCCAACTTCATTGTGGTGTTTGGTTGTCAGAAATTCGGATACAGTGGTGCAATCCACCAGAAAACAGATCTGTAGTTGAGGTGACCCGTTAAATCAGGATGACCTGTGCAGGATCCGCCGATTTGTGTCAACTGCTACGATGTGATGGTCATCACACTACGATATCGCAAAACTGTCCGATTTATAAGGAAGAGGTAGTCTAAGGAAGGAGGTTAAACGGGGTAATAAAGGAGATAATAACGACATTTAAACGGTCAGCTACTTTGAAGCTAGAAAAATTGTGCTTAGCAGATTGCCGAAGGTTTCTTATGCTCAGATTGCTGCAGCTTCTTTTACCAAAAGATGTCATCTCTGAATTGGCATCAGCCTTAGCAAACATGGTTGAACGTATCATCAGTGAAAAATTGAAAAGTCGACTAAGATTAACTAGTCCAAAACCGACCCAGAAAAAAACAGTTGTCTCCAAACAAAAGATTGTTTTATAACCTAGAAATGAGCCTTCAACCAATCAAATGGTGAAGGAAAGTGAAGCCAAACCACAGAAGAAGCTTGGACATAATGCGCTGACTGTAAAAGTTGAAATAGAAAAATTCCCGTAATCCAAAAAGAAAATGATGAAATGATAGTAGAAAAAGAAACTATTTACCGAGTAGTAATGAGGCTCCCGAAAGCACGGAGGAATCCAAAAGAAAGGGCGACCACCTTATCCACCCCAAACATTTTAGTGAGGAATGCATCAAGCCTAGACTCTGATGCATGCTCACCGGAACATATGGTTCTGTATCATCTGATGCCTGCAGTAATATATCCTCCGTAATTTATTGCAGAGATGTAATTTTGTGATCCATGCGGATTCTTGTGGAGATGGATCGGAAGTTTCCATTCCTGGAATCAGATGTGGAGCTGTAAGGAGGATGGTGAAAAGAGGTTAAAAGGATGGCCTATGGGTAACCCTAGGCGATAGATTATGTGCATGTAGTCCATTTTTTAATGAATTTAATGTAAGGATGAATATTTTTAATAATTTCAGGACTTTAAACCTGCTTTGATAGTTGGACATCACTTTAGAAAGGGAGTGCATGTTTAAGTGGCTACGGCCCTATATACCCTTGTCATCTAATGTTCGTCTGTGGTTTTAATATCTTCTGTGGTTTTTTTTATAATAAGTCTATTTCTGGATGATGCAACTGACAATATTCTCTTTTTCTGTTTAGCCTCTGAAATCACTGCAAGGCATTACTTAAGATGATGAATAAGGATGATAAGTATGAATGCAAATGAAATGAAGTGTAGTCTTGTACAGTCTCAGGTCGACCATTCCTGAGATATGTGGTTAATTGAAACCCAGCCACCAAAAAACACGGTGTATCCACGATCTAGTGTTCAAATCCGTATAAAGTAACTGCCTTTATTAGGATTTGAACCTTAGAATTCTCAACTTTGAAATCAGCTGATTTGTGATGACGAGTTAACCACTAGATCAGGGCTTTGCCTGTCAATGCTAGTCTTCTGACTTGGTTACTAGTTATTTTATTAGGGAGGAAAAGAATTTTTTCTTATATGTTTGGGAAAAGAGCTAATAACCATAGCGATGCCTAATACTGAAGAAAAATAGTTTGTTTTATTTTGCAAAATAGAAGAGCTATTTAAGAGTTGTTATGTTGTACATTCAATACAATTAATACAAAACGAACTTAAGTTCAAATAACTTATATATACTCACACACATGTTATACAAACAAACGTAGGTAACATCAACCTACGCATAACATTTACATATATACGCATATATTACAATATACGCATAATGAAGAGTGGAAATATAAATCATTTAAAACAACACACAACGATATCATCGAATTCCAAGTGCAGAATTTAGTATTCCATAAATATCAAGAATAAGGGAATATTACCTATGATCATATTACCTTCTTAATTTTACTTTTAAATTAGTTTTCATTGAACTGAAAGAAGTCAATTCCTCATTGTAAGTTTGGATACTTCTTTACATCTCTCATTAGGTTATAGATCGAACCTTTGATCATTGAAAAACAATCTTTAATTCCTTACTGAGGAGCAACGTGCATGAATTTGAATGCTGGATTCCTGGACAAATTTGCTGTGTAACAGAGATAAAAATGCATCAGGTCAAAAAAAGATTCTTCTAGAGACAAGACTGGAAGCTTACAACTCATAACAGATCTCTTTATTGCAAGTGTCTGCTGCAAAATAAAATTTTCTCTTGTTCTATGAAAAAACATTTTTGGGCATCTTCCACCATATTAGATGTATATTCTCTTCCACAGTTACAAATAACTGTGGAATGTTCAAGGTGATATCTTACTACCGATTTGTAAAAAGGAGACAAGTTCTAATATCAATGAAACTCCTCGCTATCTATTGTAATAAGTCAAGGTTAAGCTTAGCTTTTTATATTATGTGTTCAACATGTCAAACCATGACAACTTAGTGTCAAAGAGAATGAATACCAAGGTCCTTAAACCTCATTAAATCATTCAGTTGGTAACCCATCTACTCTTTAATTGAAGAACGATGTAGCTCTTTTCTTAGTATTTTAACTTTTTCACATTTAATAACACTAAGTTGGTTTTCCTGAAGAATTGATACTATCTATATTCCTCTGAAGAAGAAGATGATCATTATTAGAAATCACACAATATATTTTTAGATTATCAGCATAAAACAAATGATTACAATCGATGACTTTATAACTATCATTGATAAATAATAAAAACAATAAGGGGCCAAGATTAGATCTTGGGGAACCACAACAGAAGACTTATTCAAATATTTAGATATTGAGCTGCCACTACAAACCGAAAAGGTTCTTCCCTAAAGATACGATTTCCATCTAACATAATCTTCAATAAAACCGAAGTTAGGCAATTTATGAATCAGCAAATGGCGAAGGACCTTATCAAAGACCTTTTATAGGTCAAAGTAAATTATGTCTACTTGCCTCTGTTATTAAACAGCAGGACCAGTTACTGATAGAAATTGCGCCAAGTTGGTAGAAGACAATTGATCTTTCCAAAAACCATGTTGCATAGGAGAAATTGCTTTTTCAACATGTTTGTAAACATTGGCAAATATTATCCTCTCAATGTCTTTAGATAGAGTTACAACAGAGATAGGACAGTAGTTCAGCAGCAAGGGGGGAGTGGCCTTAGGAATCGGAGTAATGTGGGATGACTTCCAGCTGATAGGGAAAGAGCCTCTTCCCTAAACGAGAGGATAACCAAATAAATAGATGAGAGGATAGGTGCTACAATATCTCTGAAACCCTTCACTATAAAGGTTGGAATACCGTCGATGTCAACAGCTGACTTTCTGACTTTCCATTGATCTCATCGATTGTAGATAGCACATCTCAAACTATGACGAATGAGACTGAAAGCTGTGCAACAGAGAACAAAGATTGGAAGAGCTCAGGTTTGTTGTTTGCAATGTCAAACCTCTAATAAATAGACTCAAAATGTTTCCCAAAAGCATTAAAGGCCAGTTCTAGATCACAAATTGTTTTGCCACCAACTGTTGGGGGCCAACGTATTATTACCATCAGATTTATTTTTCGATATGAACTTGCCTAAACCTTGACAGACAATTATGCAGATTACCTTCACAATTTAAGGAATAATTCTGTTTATCCTTTATAGGCTTGCTTCACTAAATGTCTCTATTCGAAGAAATTCTGGTAGTTAACATGTGAGCCAGAAATCTTGTAACGTCTATGTCTTTTATCTTTTTTTTACTCCATGAAGCTGCAGGAACATCACTCTACTAATTAAGATAATTTCTTTTCTTAAAATTTCTTCTTTGGGTAAATGGATCATAATGGATATTAAAAAAATCTTCAGTGGTAATACAAAAAAGTGGATAGAAATGATCAGGATAAGTTAAAGGATCAATGCCATAATTAAGATTTACTGTGCAATTTGTCAGGATCAGGTCAAGAACAGATCCTCCAGCCATAAATTATGGTCATTGTATGATAGAATATCTAGATATGCTAAGTCAAAATACATTCAAAAATACATCTTACTCTCAATTTGGAATAGTAATTGATATTGGAGCTCAAATTTCGGGTATTCCAGGATACACTTACAGAATTAAAATCACCCAAAAATTATAATACCATATTCTAAAAAATTCAATAAATAAATCCAATATTGACTCTAAATACTCTTGAATTGTACATAGTGTCATGAAAGAAGTAAAGTAGTGATTGGCGATAAGAAGACTTTCTTTCTGGTTGAAGAATTTCCACCCACACAACCTCTTCCAATAATTCTAAGTAAATTTTCCGAAGACATTTAATGTTCTGATCTACTGTATTAGATGTTTCACCGCCTCGCGTTTTTGAACAAAGAATACTATCAGCTTGAAAAATGGCATATGAGTCAGTGGGAAAAATTAAAATATTTATCCTGATATCTTAAGTGATCCTATGCAGTCATAAAAGATGAAAAAAAGTATGTGTGTATATACACACACACACACACACACACACACACACACACACACACACACACACAAACACATATATGCACACTGATATATGATGTTCAACTGTAAAAATCATGTGACAAACACAATAACGGTCACTATTAACTGTATATTCAAAAAAACATTGGACCCACAATGCAAGTTCTACTCACACCAACGCAGACTCCAATTTTCGCTTCATCTAAAGGTTGTTTGTGTAACTCCACATCCAGCAGTAACATTGCTGAGTTCATTCTTAATTTCCTGCATCTCAGCTAGAGATAAACATCAGGTTTCAGTCAGAAACATTCATAATCTTGTTTTTGGCAGCCTTTTAAGTCATCAGGTATTGTGATTTGTGAAAAATGGTCGAAAGAGAATTTTGTGTGTGTTCAAACATTACTTTTTAAAAAGCAAATCTGCATGGGAAACATGGGAAACTAAAGCTGAGCTGGAAAAATCTTAAGGTGAATCAGCTCCAGTGATTAGAACAGTTTACAACTACTTTTCAACCGATCATATGAGCACAAACTGCTTTGAATATTACAGATATTCTGTTGAGATTAGAATGCAGAAAATATTAAAAAATCCATAAGTTGATGGAGGATAGAAGATTGAAAATTTACAAAATTGCTAAGATACTAAGCATCTCAATTGAATGTGTGCATCATATTTTACATGAAGATATGCGAAATCTGTCCACAGAATGGATGCTGTGTTTGTTCAGAATTGATCAGTGAGCGAGGAAGCATTTTTAAGCATGATTTACAGTTGCTTCATTGAAACTGAAATGAATTTTTGTGTATATAACATTTGGTCAAACTTGAATACATTCAACCTGAAAGCAAGGAACAGTCAAAATAATGGATTACAGTTAGGGAACTTGTTCTAAAGAAGGTAAAAACCTTCCATCAGCAGTAAAAATGTTGGCTACTCTCTGTTGGCATGCTATTATAATGTTCATTGACTTTCAAGAGAAGGGTAAAATGATAATTAGACAGTATGATTCATCATTCCTGGATCATCTAAGTGAGGGAATACAAAAAGAAGAGAACATTTGACAAAAAAGAAGAAATTTGTTTAGATTGCAACAGCAAAATTTTTTGATTTAAGTTACAAAATTCTTCCTCATCCCTCCCTTCTTGATTCGAAGAAATAGCTTGCTGGAAAGAGGTTTACACAAAATCATGACGTAATTGTCAAAAAATCTGTCTGTTTGAAGACTTGGATATATCATACTATAAAAATGGACACAAAAAAGAATATAAAATTGTCTAAAAAATCGGGTTTTTTGTTTTTTGCATGGGCTTATCAAACACCCTAGGTAAACATAGAAGTATCAAATCACCTCATAGGATCATAATTGAATTCAATTTTACTAACAAATCAAACACAAATAAAAACCCTCCTTGGGTGTTAAGAACAAAAAGAGGTTTAAATGGAGTCCCATGAGGGAAAGAGATAGAAAGTTAAACCTTTATATATATGTTTATGTAAGGAATAAAGGAATAATCCATTCCAGTCTTTAATAAGAGATAAGGGGTTGAATTTATTTTGATTAACAATCCCTAAAGGGTTAATCTAAACAGAGATTGAAAAAGGTGTCAAAATTGAAAGTATTAAACTCCTAAAACCTGACAGATACCTTAGAATATGGACACAAAGATGTTGGTAATAAGGGATAATTTCTACTTGCTCCTAAAGGGATGAAAAGGAGTACAAATAATCTGCTTATTTAAACAGGAATGTCACTAACTATCACTAAATCAATTATAATTAATTCTTTCTTTTCTTGTATTTTTACAAAGATAAGAATTAGGCATTAGTGTTTATTTATTCCAAATTTGTCTTGAGGACAAGTAAGATATAATTTATTACACAGCACATTCAAAAAGTTGTTGTGCACTGGAATTATGGAAGTGTAATGACAAAACTTTCTGAGTTTACTATTTTGTGTTTTTATTTCACAATTCTATAGAAATGGATATTACAAAAACTGGAATAGTTTATAAAAGGTGTTGAAAATGACCTCCTCCAACATCAGTACAACACTGCACACATTTCAGTTTGCTGTCAAACATTTTAACCAGCTGATATACTGGAATGTCTCGTATGTATGTTGTTATTGAGGTTTTTATTTTGTCAATTGTGAGTGGTCTGTTGCGATACATGCTTGTTTTGCTGCCCCCCTTAGAAAGTAATCTGGTGGAGAAGATTGGGTGATTGTGCAGACTACAAATCCCTCAAAATGATTTGTTTAGCAAAAATGTTTCATAAAAAAATCACTGATCTGTTAGCTGTGTGTCCTGTGGTGCCACCTTGTTGCAACCAGCAGTGATTAATTTACATTTCTGTTAACTGACTAATGAAGTTTGTTAGAATAGCACAATAACAATCACTATTAAATGTATTTTCAAAAAAAACATTGGATCCACAATGAGCGTTCTACTCACACCGACCCAGACTGCAATTTTCGTTTCATGTAAAGATTGTTTATATAATTCATGGAAGTTAGTTATCAACTACAGTTATATATTTTGTAGATTAATATACCCTCTCAGATGAAATCATGCTTTATTTGTAAAAAATGCAATGTCGAGGATACTTACAGAATTTTGGTCAATAAAATGTTTAAACCATGTCAATAATTTAGTCTTTTTCATGATTTTGGCATGGTTTCAGTTCTTGAACACACATTACTTTGTAGGGGAAAAGTTTCAGTTCTTTTCTTACAGCTTTACGTGCAGTAGCAAGTTTGATATCTTGCTGCTGAGCCAACTTATGCAATGACTTTGATGGACTTTTAGCCATAGGATCCGAAATATCAAACAGCTTCAGTTTGTTTAGTTTAGGTGGTCTTCCACTTTGATCAACGTCTTCAACAGTCTGTTGCTCGAAATCTTTCTATAAGAGTTTGAACTGCATTGCAATGAGGAACAGGAGTATTTGGAAACCTTTAAAAAAACTTGTGCTTCACTAAATCAGTACACTAGTCATCTACACAAAAGATGTTTTCAACGAGAAAAATGTGTTCTTTTACCAAAAAAACCATTATGTTTCTCGCAACTACTGATTCCGATAAACAAAACAACACGAAACGAAACACATTCAATCATAACTCAACGACTGACATCTTGGTTTTGTAACTGAGCAACCCTGTGGCCTGTGGGTCCAACGAACCTACAGCGCAACCAACATAAAGTCGAAAGAACAGAATGCACCACATAATTCTAAGCACAGTAATTTTTCGAATGCTCTGTGTATAATTATATTTAATGATAATTACACATTTTTAATTTCCCACAGATAATTACAGATTTTTTAATTTCCCACATATTTTGCAACCCAATTATGGTAAAACTACAATTAGTCTCTAAAGTTAACACCAACAATATTTGTAACAATTTTCTGCTTGTATTTTAACCACCCTTGAAACGGTGGTTAAATAAAATTAATTGGTGAATGTAACTTACAATTTTAAAATTAATTTTTTTAAAAATAGTTACATTTTAACTATAAAATTTTAATTTAAAATTATGTGTATTTTATAAAAATTGGTTAACTGATGATGGAGTTAAAGCTCTGAAAGTGCTACAGACAGATAGGTGAGTGTTTTTACCTTTCACTGAACTATATCATATGGATTTAAATATTTATTGGTTAATTATTATTTGATACAGTGGCATATAATGTTTGATAAAATAATATATGTATATATATATATATATATATATGTATAAAAGTATATATACATATATATATGTATAATATTTTTTTATTGACTTACTGCATTACTTTCAATCTTTTAGAGAAAAATCAGCAATAACTTCCAGAAGTACTCACAATACTATTCTGTAGTATATTTGATAATGCAATCTAACAATCTGCTAAAATAAAGCATTTTTTTCTTACATTTGATAGAATAATTTTTTGTTTGTTTTAGCTTAGAAAATAAATACCTAAAAAATATAACAATAATAAAATCATTTACAGTTCTGTTTATTTAATAATTACAATGCTACATTCTGGTGTCAAAGATTGTGAAGGTTATGAAAGGTAAATAAAGAAACAATTACTTAAAGGAAAATATAACCTTTCATAAATTTTATACTATTATGATAAACTAGTTTTTAAACTGATTACAGAACTGTACAATTTAAGGTGAAACTTTTCATTGCTTTATTTGAGTCTGAGCTAACTTTTGCTCTAAATCAAACTTTTTCAAAGAGTTTTAGGAGTATTGTTTGTGTTGTGATATTCATTCTTGAATTAGTCTTTGGAAGACCTTTTTGCTGGGAATGTTGCCAAAAGATGATTGTGATTTAAACTTGCTTGTTAAATTTTAATGTTATTTTTGTTTTTTATGTCAAGTTGCTGAAGTGTGTGTAATTTTTGTCCTCTAATGTTTATGGGCAAGATTTTCATGTTTCACTTTTTGTTTCTGGACATCTAACTTTCCTAAATGAGGTTGCCCAAAACTGGATTTACTGGTGAAGTGAATATAATTTTTTAATTCAGTTTTACATGATTTTTTTTATATTGTTGTTAAAAGCTGTGCTTGCTTATCCTATGTAAAACTTTTAATAGTTAGAGGCTAAAGCTTGTAGATCCCAGAAAAAATGTAATTTGTTTGGCTGTTTGTGTGAGGCTTGCCTAACAATATAATTTTGTTTTAATAAAGGGTTGCTTTTAATAAAATTAGTGACTGTGCTGTGACTTTCCATAAGGTCTCATCTTTCCTAATTAATAAAATTGTAACTGGTTAAAGTGATTCTCCAAAAAACGTAAAAAAATTACAAGACGTAACGATTCTAATAGAAACTTTTAATGATGAGCAGAGTTGCTCTCTGTTAAGCCTTAGCAATATGGGTGGCATAAAAATAAGTGCGATATGCCCCATGACCCTAAATATCAGCCGGGGAGTAATTTTTTGTCAGACCTTCTGGACATGGATACAATTAAAGTAGCTGATGAACTTCATAACCAAGAAGTTGTGGAGGCAAAACGAATAAACAAATGACAGAATGGAGTGATAGAACTTACACCTTCTCTTATGTTAACTTTTAATCTTCTCGTACCACTAAAATTAAAGTGGGTTACCTGTTGGTTTGGGTACGACCTTTCATTCCCAACCCATGTGGCCATACCATGTTCCAATGCCAAGGTTATGGCTATACCACAACTTCTGGTTCAAAAGCTGCTACTTACGCTCGATGTGCCAAAGATGGTAAACACCAACTGTGAAGAAGAAGAAAAATGTACTAACTGTGGGAGAACACATACAGCTCAATCTTGAGATTGATCAACTTTTAAAGAAGAAAAAGCAATCCTAAAAATCTGTACCAAGTAAAAGATTTCCTCCCCAGCCACCAGAAGAAAATATAAAAAGGCACTTAGCTCTTGAAACCTTGTTAAACCAGATGTCTGTTTTGCCGCTGCGACATCAAGTAAAGCTTCTGTAAATGCAGGCAACCAACAGTGCGGATCATGCAGTGAGCTGAAGAAGCTTGTTCAGGTGTTATCTGATTACTGAAAATATTCAGGTGTTATCTGATTACTGAAAATATTCAGGTGTTATCTGGTTACTTCACTTACTGCAAATATTTCTGAGTTAACAAAGATGAACAAGAAATCAGTAGTTACAACTAGTGAGACTAACACTAGTGGGATCCCTCTCAAAGTTCCTGTCCCTCAAGGTTTACCTTTGTGGAAAGGAGTAAATACAGCTGGTGATAAGCCACCAAATAAACTCCCTGTTAAGGGAGCCCACCCAACTATCTCCTCTGGGATGTCTGCAACTTCCCATTTTTCAAAATCTCCCCCTCCAACACCACGTGGAGGATAGGATATGGTACTGGAGGATATGATAGAGGAACTGCCTGACCCCAGGGCATCAGAGTTTTTAAAACAAAAAATTCAAAAAGAAAAACCAAATCACCTACAACTAATTTTTTCATATATATTTATTTGTATTTCTGTATCTAACTTAATTGGTCTGCTTGTGTAAACCTACACGGCAGTGACCAAAGACCAATTATTATAGCTTCAACTGTTGACCACAATGTGAATAAAAGACCAACCACGGAGATGGGTTGTCGAAAAGGCAGATTGGAACGGCTACCATCAAGCCTTCTCATCACAGTATGGCATTGATGTAGACGCCCTTGACGAACTTACATCTTGTACATCTCTGATACTTGTAATGCTAATAGATGTAGCCCATAAACATCGGGAAACCCAAGCCGTCTTTCTGTTCCTAGGTGAAATGCTGATTACCAAAACGCTATTATCAATTGACATCAAGCACTACGCAAATTTATTTTTAGGCCTACAAATGAACACCTAGATTTGTTCCGTAAGGGTAGAGCTGTAGAGCTGTATGTCGTCTATATTCTTAGACGTTACGAGGAAGTCATGGAGGAATTACGTGGACACCATCTCACGCACTACTCCCACGTCTACTGTGTGGAAAAAGATTCGTACAATGTGCGGACCACCAAAACAATCTATTCTCGGACTCATTTATGAAGGAGAACTCCGTATATCACCTCCTACAGCGACAAGTATTTTGGCAGATTGTTTCTGTTCGGTGTCCCTCGCCTCATCATATAGTAATGAATTTCAGAGCAACAAATTACAGATGGAAATACTGTCGTTAAATGTTGGTGATTCGGTCAGTTAATTAAACGCTCCATTTTCATTCTACGAGTTGTCACGCGCACTTAAAAACTCCCGAGATACCTCCCCTGAACATGGCAATATTCGTCATAGTATGCTCTCACACCTTCCTAATTCGGCGCTACAATACCGACTATGTATTTATAATAGTCTATTCTCCTCACAAGTTTTCAATTCGGTCTGGTCAGAAGCCATTGTCGTACCAGAACTTAAGCCTGATAAAGACAAAGGAAGCTCCTCAAACTACCGCCCATCTCTTTGACAAGCGTTTCGTTTTATGCAAAGTGATGGAGAGAATGGTGAACCATAGGCTCACATGGTACTTGAGAGACATGGACTTTTACCTTCAGAACAGTGTGGTTTCCAACAAGGACGATCATCCATTGACCATTTAGGGTCATTGGAAACAGCCATTCAAAACGCTTTCCTACTACGTCAGTGCCTCGTCGCTATCTTCTTTGATATCAAGAAAGCGTTCGACACGGCCTGACGACGTGATGTTCAATACACCCTCAAAGAATGGGGAATCAAGGTCAACATGCTTGCTTTTATCAGAGGTTTCTTAAATGACCGAATTATTCGTGTTCATGTTGGAGATTATCAATCCAGTCGTGTCGCATCTTAGAGAATGGAGTACCTCAAGGAAGTGTTTTCACCTTATTTTCTATAGCCATCAACAGTATTACTACATATGTACAACCACCTGTTTCATGTTCGTTATTTGTTGATGATTTTGCTATATATATTACGTCTCGTTCAACAGCCACAGCAGAAAGACTACTACACTATATTTCGTCTTGAAACTTTGTCCAGGGTTACCGGTATTACCTTTTCACCTGAAAAAACAAAATGTATTCTTTTTTCGGCTGCAGGATCCTTCCATTCCGCAAGTTTTTCTGAACGGAGAGCTTATTGCTATCTCTCCTGATATCAAGTTTTTAGGTTTATTTTTTGATAGCTGCCTTAGTTGGGTCAAACACATAAAACAATTTAAAAAAAACTGTAAATATGATGTGAGTTCTTAGCAACACCAATTGGGGAGCCGATCGGTCATGTATGATACGTTTTTATTATTCCTTTGTTCGTTCCTGTTTAAGTTATGGTTGTGTCGCCTACTCTTCAGCTCGTCATACCGTGCTTAAAATGCTGGATGCTGTACATTATGCTTTCCTTCGGCTTGCCACAGGTGCATTTAGATCAAACCCTGTCGCAAGGTTACTTGTTGACTGTGGTGAACCATTACTTTGGGATAGACGGGACCAGCTTTTAGCAACTTATTTTGCCCGTCTCAAAGGACAGCCAAGTCACCCGGGTTTTGACTCAGTGTTTGGGAATCCCAATTTACGAAGGTATGAGGGCCATCCACGTTGTGCTGCACCTGTAGGTACCCGAAGTCTGCTGCACTTTATAAATGTCGACACACCTTCTATTTTTCCCAAATATCTGTGGGAAATCAACCTTATAAATTTTATGTTTGACCTTACGATATAAAAGAATAATATCAACACCTTCACCTATCTTTCAGCAAATGTTTCATTGTATTCTCTCTTAAGATAAACCCAGACGCAGTAGTATATACTGATAGATCGAAACAGATTGATACTGTTGGTTGCGCATTTGTTGTCAATAATAGAACTTATATGTTTGGTCTACCTGCTATTATGAGTGTGGTTACTGCTGAACTATATGCTATAAATATGTCTGTGAATATCATTGACCCTAAGTACCGAAATATCCTTATTTGTAGCGACTCGTGTAGTGTACTCCAAGCTATAGAAAATTTATACTGTAGACAGCCTTTGGTCACTGAAATCTATAACTTGAATAAGTTCTATTTATTATTAGTTAGTTAAATTTTAGATTTTAGCTGTGATATTAGTTGTAAGGTTTTTGTTTTAATTTTTTTGACTAGTTTTAGTTTCCTTTATTTTTTTATAAAAAATCATTTTATACCAGGCAATGATAACGCGGAAGTGTTTTTCGCCCTCCAAACAAAAAATTGAGCATAAATAGATGGAGAGAGAGGGAGATGGATTGGTCGCAGAAGTGAATATATATTTTCTACATTGATATTCATGAGTCCTTGGAGGTTCGTACTCTTGTAGGTTTGACTGAACTATTATGGAAGTTCTGCTTACTCTCTTAACCAGTAATGAAGTAAAGCTGCATTAGCTGGTAGTAGGATTCCAAAATATAATAGTGAAAAAGTGATGTAATCCCTAAAAAAGGGGCATCTCTTTTATTTATATTCCCTGAGTATATCTATATCTAATTTAACCACAACAATAACAGGTCTTTTTAGATGAACTTATACGAAGCAAAGCATTATTATGTAAATTTCCAGGAAAAATGGTTGGTTGTTAATTAACAGAAATAATAAGGTCTTTCTGACATCCTAATGTAACTAGTAGGAGCTACATGAAGAATATAATTTATTATTGCCTTTAGAAGATTTGGGAAACACCTACATACTGTGGGTCTACTTCATGTTACATTTTTTATAATGTTTTTCATTAGTATCCATAGGCTATAAAGCAAATCAGACTTGATTATGAGGCCTCAACTGCGAATATTTCATATCTTTAGCAGCCTTTCATATAACATTAGTTTTAATCTGGTTGAGAAAGTTTGGGCATTCATTAATTACACAGAAGACAGAATAGGTTAATTTCTGTGGGAAAGTAAAGTAATTTTTATGGCTGAAGTTGTCCCTGTTTTCCGATTTAAATAAAGAAATAATGTAGTGGAAAAGTACACCACCAAATAATTTGGTTTTCAAAACCAAATGTATTTTAATTTCAATCTTTTTGATTGTCCTATATATACTGAATTGCCATTGTAGGCTGTACAATACAGTTTATAAATTCCTGCTATTTTGACTGGTTCATTTTTGTTATAACTATTTCTGAGAACAAAGACAAATTTTTTTCTGGCAAAGCCACAGTAAACTTGAAGTAGTGCTTAACAAAAAAAAAAATAGATTTATGTCGTAGTCTCTTCCTCAAAAAAAGTTTTAGATTTTTAATAGCTCAAAAAATGTTAATTTTCTTATGGTATAATTATTTCAGCTGAAAATATGAATGAATTGTCAGTATAAATTGTATGAGTTCATCTTTATGGATTTGAAATGAATGAATTCATAAAATTCATTCAGCTTGAAAAGAAATTATACATCTTTTTCACATGTACATTTTTGATTTTGTTTAATACAGAAAAAAACTGATGTGAACACCACATGATTTGTATGCCTTTTAAAAAATTACATATACACAATTTTTTAAAATGAAAAGTACATAAAATTTTATTTCATTAATAACTTTTGATATTTTTCATAATTTTTTTTTATTGTTATTGTTGAATTATTATTTATTGTAATTTTTTTTTTATAGAGGTTAATAATTATTAATAAATCAATATATTTAAATTAAAAAACAAAGTTAAAAAAAGGGAGATGAAGTCTGAAATGGATAGTTTCGTTGAAATCTGAAAAACAAAATTTTTCACTATCACGATTCTTCCTTTACTTTGTACAAATAAGTAAAATCATTTTTTGTGATAGGAAAATCAAAATTTTTGAAATGAAATGTTACAAAAGAATATTTGAGGGATTTCTAGTGGCACAGATTTTATGAAAGGAAGAATGGAGTAGGTTGATCATATATTAAGACACCACTTTTAATTAGTTTGGTTGTACATTCAAAACTTATATTAAAGGAATTCTCCTAGGTATGGAGAACTGTGAAAAAATGAAGAGTTTACCATTCCTATTCCTTTGAAATATGGTTTCGTGTAAAGAAAATATGGCTAAAGAACAAGCGTTGGTAAAAATAATTTATGTTTAATTTTTACTCGTTTTATAAAAATTAGATTGTATTTTTATACATCTGATTGTATTTATTTCTCACGTCTGTTCTTATACCCATGCCTTTTACTCATTCAGAGGTATTGCTTTATCTATGAAGGCACAGGATGACAGGTTATAGGAAAAATCAGCATTTCAAAATTGATGGTTCTATTAAGAACTCTAAATATTTTGATTAAGCCCCTACCAGGCTCTAGACAAAATTTACAATTAGTGCCTCATTTATAAAAGTTGCAGACAACTTCAAACAAAAATTGAATGGTTGTGGGAAAATTTCTTTTCTGGGATCAGAAAAAAACAAAAAGATCGCCTTCTCATATTTTTATTTGATTTTAAAAAGTAAAGATTTTAATCATATTGGATGTTTAGTCTGTTGTCAGCTGTCAAAAGGATAATACGTGTTATGATACTATTGGCGATTTTTTATTTGTATAAATAATGGATCAGAGAATTTGTATTAAAATTTTTCTATAAGAATGGAATAGAGTGTAGCAATATTTTACAAATCTAAAATATTGCTTTTTTTTAAGTCTGCTATGAGTAAAGCAAGGGTTTTACGAGTGGTGTAAGCGTTTCCAAGAAGGTGAAGATGAAGTTAAAGATGAAGAGCGTCCCGGATGCCCCAGCACATCAACAACCGATGAAAACATGGAAAAAGTGAAAGAAATGATTATAAATGATCGCCGAATCACAATCGGAGAAGTCGCTGATGATGTTGGGATATCAACTGGCTCATGCCATGAAAATTTTTCGGATGTTTTGGGTATAAAACGTGTGGCAGCAAAATTTTTTTCAAAATTGTTGAATTTCGAACAAAAACAGCGGCTAGTGGAAGTTGCTCAGGAGTCGCTAACGACTCCTTTATTTAAGTCGTTATTTAAGTCAATAACGATGCAGAACTAATGTTGTAACGCAGACTCTTCGTCTGCGAAAACAGAGACTCTTCAAGAGGATGGGGTTTATGTGGACCCTCTGCCACAGAAGTTATGGATATTGAATTATTCATGAACCTATATTTACACCAGTCAATATGTCAAAAGGTGCGGGCCGAGAGACGGTTGGGCGTGACCCGGATTATTGATCTGCCTGGGCTCCCCCAGTCAGCCGCCTCCCACAGATTTCATCCGATCGGGAGTTAGGTACTACCTGACCCACGATACCGATATCCTAGGACTTGGATGTTGCAGTAAGGGCTCCAAAGTGGCTGAAGTGACTGAGGCCGAAGTGACTGACTCACACTGGGAGGCCCAAGACTTCGGCAGAGCGAGCTCACAGCAGCACACCCTCAATCCGGCTCCACAACCGGGAAAAGGGATGGGTACTCCCGTTCGCACTCCGCCCAGAGTCGGCAAAACAGATAAAGGTCATGCCTTCCGCCAACACTGTAAAAAACGAAATCGAGAAGTATAACCGCAAACAGCTCGGGACCGCCAATCCCGTACTCAACAGGGAGCTCCTAAGTAAAACCATTGCCCCGTTGGCCGACGTAAGTAAAAGCACCGAAGTACCTTGTCGTTGCCCGCCCCAGTCACGTGAGTAAATGTTATTGGACGGACGTGGGTCTGGGTTTGTCTAGGGTATTATTTTTTTTTGGAAGTTTTAGGGGCATCAACTGATCTGGTCATTAGCTCCTTTCCACATAAAAAAAAGAAAAATTACTTTCCCCTCCCTGTTAAAAATACAAGTGACGTAGTCAGTTGACTAATCTTGTCATTACAGATCACCCAGAAATAGACTTGTCAAGGAATATTAAAATCCCCAATCCTCTTTACACATCATGAAAATGGTGTAAAGAGCCATTGCCGCTAAGAAAAATATAAATACTAACACACTAAAAACTTCAAAAACATTCCGTTTCTAACGAAATGTTATCATTAATATTATGAAAATAAATTCATTGTCAAAAAATTAAATATTCTTCTTTGATTAAAATTCTTCAAGAGTTCAACTCAATCATTAATTCTATCACCTAGGTTTTCCCGTAGGCCACCCTTTCTTCTTCCATTTTTCCATCTTTCTGAAGGCCTTGATGTCGAATTCCAAGCTATCTGAGGCCTCGGAGATGGAGCCTTCAGATCCTCCGCCGTAAATCGCGGAGTATCTCCTGCTACCGGTATCAAATGCCACCTTTTACGATGGCGTGGTCTGAAGTACATCACAGTTGAGACTGGGTGCACTCACAGCTAGAAATTTTGGGTGACCGAACTCTCTTACCTAAAAGCCTCCGTGCTTTCCGAGGCTCCATTGTTGGTTTTTCTAAATCTTCCTTTTCTAAAATCTTTATTTCTGGTTTCGCATGTCCGTGAGTAAAAATTTTTCAATCTGCACTTTAGCTTCAATCTTCTTCACTTTGGTTTCAGTTTCCTTAACATTCTGACTTATCGATGGTTCATTCCTCGGTTGTGTAACAATCTTTTGTGTTGGGATATCAGTTTCTTTCTTCATTGGCTTTCGATTACTTTCTCTATTTGCTCGAATCCTTCAATTTATAATCCATGATATGTTCGACCATGTTTGTCAATGTTGGTTGCCAGTTCAGAAATTACGTCTTTTGGTTTAAAAGAAGCTGTAGGGGCCGCAGCAACCTGAGCATAAGATGTAAGCTTCGGTGATCTGTTGAGTACAATTTTTCTAACTTTGAAGTGCTACCTTTTGTATTTTCAAAGTTCTTAGGTCAGAATTTTGTACGGATTTCTTCTCATTGAACTTGACGCTCTTCCTTTTGTTCGCATCCGAAGATAAAGGTTCTCCTGGATGAGACTTTTACTTGGACCCAATGCCACGGAAGATGTGGATGTAGAATTACCCATAACCTATAGTATCGTCTGTCAATATGTCATAAGGTGCAGGCGGAAAAACGATTAGGCATGCCCCGGATCATAGACCCTGCCTGGATTCCCTTAGTCAGCTGCCTCTCACAAATTTAACCTGTTCCGGGGAGTCAGGTACTGCCTAATCCACGAAACAGACATCCCAGGGCTCGCACGTTGCAGTAAGGGCTCCGATACCCTTAGTCATAAGCAAACCCTTGCAAGAGCCGAAGTGACTGACTCACGGTGAGTGGCGCAAGAATTCGGCAAAGTTGTTTTGCCGAGCGTCGGCAAAACAGATCACACTCATGGCTCCCGCCCCGCTTCAAGCAGTGAAAATGAGAAGCACAGCAGTAACCAGCTTGGACAGCTTGGTACTACCAATCCCTGTGGACTACCAATCCCGCTCACCCTGTGGTGAGCGGGATATAATATAAATATAACTATAACTATAATGTTTCTCAACAATATATATCTTATAGTAGTAATAATTCCTGTTCAAGGTAGAAAACACATACATCAGATAAAGTCAATATCATTATACACTGATAAATATTTGTTAGTGATAACCCCAATGAATTTACTGATAATATTTTAATTCAGTGCATTGCTTTTGGTTCACAGATTTAAATGTTCTTGCTCATTTATTTATTCTGTAAATCATCTAAAATTTATTTCATACTTATTGTAAAGTTTGGTAAAATTTGTCTTTTGCTATTTAATATCACTCCATTTCTACTTATATATCCATGGACTGAGTTAATCAATTGGACAGTAAGTTGTTGGTGAATGCAAACTTTCACTTTATATGATTTATTTGAATTGGTCTGATTGTTATTTTCTGCCCTTCCTAGCATTGTCATCATAACATTTGTAGAGTATGCGTTTCAGAGTACCTCCATTCTCATAACTACTTTACTACTTTAACTCAGGAAAACCTGAGTCTTCCTGATTTTTTCTGAGTCTTCTTGAGTTGGCAGCTTTGAATAAATAGCGATGTTAAGCTTCTCCAACTTCTCATCCCTACTGTCATGGCCACTTCTGCTTTGTCCCACTCTAATGGTTATACAGTTTCTTGTAACTAATATTTCTGATTCTTTATTTTAACAATTTTAGATTTTTAAACATTACATCGGATTGCATGTTTATTTGTTCTTTAATTATGTCCTGCCCTTTTAATGTTAGCTTGAATATTTTCATTTTTTCTAAAATATGGAAATATTCAACCCACTACTTTCAAGTACTACTTTGCATTTATCACCTTCCCAATCTTTTGATATAAATGATATATAAAATGGGACCTAATAGCTAATACTAAACTAATGTTACCTAATGTTAGAAATTCTGACATTTTGTCTTAATTTCCCTATTAGCTTCTACATCTAACCTCAATTGATGTTTTCTGCATGACAAAACTACTTTGTTGTATTGGTAGCTGTATCCTTAAATTCTTTCATGTAATGTATAGATTATATTTATAATTAATTATTTTAATAATAAACAAACATTTTTGAAATCTTATCCATTTTCTTAACCTTTCCACAAAAGTGACTAACGTCAATCTAGTAATTTTTTTTTAAAACCAAGATTTTGGTTATTTAGATAACAATAATATGTCAAGCATAATATTTTTAAAAATGATTGAAAAAAAAATACTGCCTAATTGTAATTACTAATTTCAGAAATTATATCTCTCTTGATAATCAGTTTATTTTTTATACTTTTAATTTGTTAGAAAACTTACACTTCCTAAAGAAAATTATAAAACACAAAAATATAACATTACTTAAGATTATTTTTACAGCATTCAGTGATGTTTTTTGAAAGTAGTTATTTAGTTATCTTGAAAATAATATAACATCTTTACCTGTCCTAATTGTGCATTACAGTATTTCATTATTGGCTGATGTATCCATTCCTCTTCTTTTGGCTACATTATTTAAGAAGTACCAATTGTTTTTTGTATTCACCTTTTCTTTTTAGCATTTGCTACATCAGGTTTCTATTTCACCCTAATATTTTTATGCAAAATTATTTGTAATACTGTATGCCCTGGAGTTTCTGTACTTTAATGAGAGAATTAAACTCAAAATTGATAGCATCTTTAATTTGCAATTTTTAGTGAAGGATAAATAATAAAAATTTCAAGTTTTCATCACAAAAAATCTGTGATGGATTATTATTTATTAAACAAATAAATGCCTTTATTCTACAATTTCATTTCTACTAGATAAGTGTTTATGAAGAAATTCAGTACACATTAGAAAATAAGTTTGTTACTGGCTATACATAAATACAATGATACATGTAATTTTTTCATACTTTTTTTATATAATAGTAATATGACACAAAAAATTAACTGTAAGTAATAACCGTTATTAAAATTAAATAAATAAAATTTGTGAAACTGTTAAAAGTATTATTATTATTATTTTTTTATTGCAATTTCTTATATCAGTTGCTTTTATTCGCAAAATAATCTGGAAAAAAGAAGTGTTTTATTAGATTAAACACTTCATTCAAAAATAAAATTTTAACAATCATAGTTTAAAAATAATATTAATTAGAATTACTTTTCCATTTCTTTCTTTTTGTAGAAAAAGTATAAAATTTAATATATTATATATGTTTTTTTTTAGTTCTGAATTAAGCAGTCTCTCACAAAATATTATACTGAAATGCAGGCTTTGATATAATATTTTTCTCATTGTTAATTCACTTCTGCACTTTTTTTTGATATAAATTTCTTTATTGTTAAAATAGAAATTGTTCTATGTTTTTGTACTAAATATTAATACTTACCGTTTGTAAATAATTTAAATGATTAATGTAGGTACTTAAACTCTGAATCTTTGACATCACAGTGTTAAAATAAAAATATTTTATTTATAGATATGCAATTTGGTCAAGTAGAATTGCAAATGACTAGATTAAGAATATCACAAACACTTACCAGCTAACATCACTTATGATAGTCTAAAAAAATAAATAACATTATTAACAATCTTCTTAATTTCTTTGGACTTAATATTTTTGTATGGAATGCATTTATTGCATTTTTAAATTGATCACTGAGGTTTTTTTGGGGAATAAAATTCATCAAATTATTTAAGTGTCCTTAAAGTAATTAAATACAATACTGAAAAAATTATTAAAGATCACCATTCATTCATCTGTCATAATTGTTTATCACTTTTTAACACCATCACTAACTTAGAACACGAATATTTTGCTTTCTACAAAATGAGATACAACAAAACTCTATGTTATTCAGACCTTTATTATAATCTATAGAGAATATTAAGAACTGCATACTTGCCACAAAAAAATTTCAAATCAGGTTACGCAACATCTATTAATATAATTTAATAGACAAAATTCAATAAATTGTTTCTGAAAATTTAAAAAGTGTAGATGACAGACAAATTTATTCAGGCTGGTGCGATCTGCCTGGTTGCAAGATTAATTATTTTTTTGGAAGAATGTACTTTGTATTTTTAAATTTACCAGTTTCTAATGTATCATCTGAGATTTTATAAACTAAGTTTGATCTTGTAATTCTGAAAGTGAATTTGGATTTATAAATCCTTTAGCAGTTGGTTTTAGTAAGGTGAATGTAGAAATAGATCTTTCAGCTTATAATCTTACATTATAAGTGGGTTTTGGGTACCGATAATGAAAGATTTGGTACGTGTTTCATGATGTAATTTCAAATAAAACTAAAATAGATTTTTAATTTTGTTATGTCAATGTGTATAACTAAAGTACTGAGGAAACAAATGACCTAATTTTTTGGGTCTGACATATTACAGTATAAGGTCAGATCTCTACATACTCTGTGTATGCTTAATCAGTAAGATCTCTACATACTCTGTGTATGCTGAATCAGTAATGTAATCTATTAACAGCTATGTGAAAAATTACCCAATAGAAAATTAATTTTACGGAGGTTCATTTTAAGAAAGTGCATATTATGATACACTCTGGTGTTTTCATTGTCTTTATTGAATTAGTTCTTTATGGTACATTTAACGACTAAGATTTTGGATATATTTCTTAAAGAAACACTTTCATTTCTTGATATTTCATTGATTTACAGAGTGAGTGAATTGTAAAATGAAAAAAAAAAAAACATTACCATTGAATTTATAAGGATTCAAGTAGTTAGTTTCTTGATGTATAAATGATAATATACAAAAGAAAAGAATTTTGTAATGTTGTCATCAGATATATATTTTTTTATTATTGGTACATTTATTTTTTTAACTGTATTTGTCTATTGGTTGTTTGAATTGAGTATAGTCAAATTTGCATTTGTTACCTTTTTTTGAGAAATATAAATTTACTTCTGAATGAGCTTGTGTACCTCAATAGTCATTTTAATTTAAATAATAACCAACAAAATTCATAACAAATATAGGGAATATTTATTTTCAGACACATCGCTATCAATTTGGTAGTGATGTGAAAGTGTTAAATATGATGCCTGAAACAATGGGAATAATTCATTGCATTAAGGATGGACAAATGGAAAGGAATATTACTAGTAAGTTGGTAGCTAAGTCTTAAATATAAAAATATTCATTAATTGTTATGGAAGAGATCTTTTGAACAAAACTAACAATGAATAAAATATAATTTTGAACTAAAATTGAATAAAATAGTTATTGAATGTTGAAGGATTTAAAATTCAAATATTATTGCTCAAACTTACTTCATGCATGTTAGATGATAATTATCATGTAAAAATGGAATTCAATGAGTTATTTGTAGTTTGTATAAAACGTACAAAAAATATCTTTAAGTACTCTATTTTATGGAAAAGTATGTTTACAATCTAACAGAAATCTTATTCGTAATAACTGTGTTTATTGGTAAAGTGCAAATCTTTATGAATAACTTAGCTTGAGGTCAATATGACTGGTAGCCTGGGAAAACTGTAAGAATAATAATATAATTATTTTCTGAATTGATTGTTTTTATTAATTGTTTAGGGAACTGACTTTTGCTAAAACCTGACCTATATGATGGTTTAATATTTTTCAGTTCTTACATTTTCATTGTTTTATATTTTGTCAGTCAAATATCTTCAATATGATCAAACCAAAACATGTATTTATATATTCATGCAACCTGTAATAGGTCTATGCCCAATTACAGCTACTGTGATTTTTTTGTGAGAGGTGAAGTTTGTAGTTTATGAAAAAATGTCTGATTGGATTCAAATTGAGTATGTATAGGCTAAACTTTAGTCCATCATTGTGTATTATTAATATAAAAGTTTTTGAAATAAATATTGAGAAAACTGGCTGGTCAATTAGTGCAATAGATACTGGATGTAGATCAATAGGGTTTGAGTTTGATCCTGGTGAGGATTTGGTATTTTATTACTGATCATTTCATTGATCACATTTTCCTCATCAAAATATTGTGAAGCAAGTCCAAGATTGTAATACTAGAATAAAATAATCTATGGTAAAACATACTTTGTTGTTTACTGCGATAAAAGTATATATTATTCTTAGTAGAGACACCAACTTATACAAATTTTCACTACCATGATAATTACCATAAAATATAATTTCAGTCTGCCTTCTTGGTTCTGTTTTGTAAGTTTACAAAACACATAATAAGCTGTCAAATTTATTAAACTAATAATTACTGAAATATATAAAATGACTACTAGTTTAGGATATAGCTGCTACTTAATTTTTATTAGTAAAAAAGTAGCTAATTAAAAATTATTTGCTTAAAGCTTAGTTATTTTTTCATTTTCATTTATATGCTGTTACATACGTCGAATTATGTTTAAATGCAATGACTAATGAGAATTTGGAATTTGCTAAATACTAATTATGATTATTATCTCAAGTTTAATTATAGATATTATTTATTTGCAACTAATATTGTTTATCATTATGTAAGATGTTTTTTCATAAAAAAAATCATATGTATTTTTATAAAAAATTATTTTTTATGATATAAAGATTATTTTATAAGTTTTTAGTTTTTATTGTATACTGATATTGGAAAATAAATTTTATCTATGTTTGGAACATTAACCACATACACAGTTTAAATAAAATCTAGTGATACATATGTTAACAATTTAGTGAAAAGTCTTTTATTATTTTACTTTTTGGTAAAATTTTGCAAGATGCAGTTCTTTTAAGATGGCAAATTATGCTGAAAATACTTTTAAACAAGTATTTATCCTAAGATACTTTTAAACAAGTTCTTCCTTTGGAAATTGTGGAATGCCAGGTTCTGGAATCGGTCAGATTGCGCTAGTTTCTTCATCAAGTACAACTTTATCTGTAGAGTTTACTCGTGTTTGACGAAGTGAACCAATGGAAGAACGTGGGCTTATGCTGGAGCGACCATTTTGTTGTCTAGTAGCTACTTTTAGACCAGCACAATCAGGAGGTTTACGACCTTCTCTCAGAGCCATTGTAACAGAACTATAGCCTCCACAACAACAAGGAGGGTAATGTGCAGTCAAAATTCGGCGGAATGCATCTCTAAACTCAGTATTGAATATCGAGTAGATAATGGGATTGAATGCTGAATTTGAATATCCCAACCACGTTAAAACCTGAAAAAAGTTAATTTATGAATTAATATTTTTTATCATTGTTTGGATTTTGTATTTTTAATAATTAAATATTTATTAAGAAGGAAGAGAAAGTTTTCTTTACTGTAAATTCTCATTTGTTTATTTTACCTTAAATTAGTTTTTGGTTCATTAAGTTGTTATTATCAAATTCTCTTTGATACAATGAGAAACAACAAGCATTTGGAATTTATTAGAACTTCAAAAAAATGTTGAAGGCAATGAAACATTTTGTTCATAGCATTATCTCAAGTTTGACTAAAGATACTGTATATTATTATCATTTATTTGGTTTATTAACTTGGTTAGCAGGTTTAAATTAACAGTAGTGCTCAGGAACAGCCAACCTCTTTTTTCTCTTTTTTCCTGTTTAGCCTCCGGTAACTACCATTTAGATAATTCTTCAGAGGATGAATGAGGATGATATGTATGAGTGTAAATGAAGTGCAGTCTTGTACAATTTCAGTTCGACCATTCCTGAAATGTGTAGTTAATTGAAACCCAACCACCAAAGAACACCAGTATCCACAATCTAGTATTCAAATCCGTGTAAAAATAACTGGCTTTACTAGGACTTGAACGCTGGAACTCTCGACTTCCAAATCAGATGATTTGGGAAGACGCGTTCACCACTAGACCAAGGCAGTGGGTAGGAACAGCTAACCAGAGTTTAGAAAAACCAACTTCATAGTGCAACATGGACAACAACATATTTTAAACATTATGTTAATACTTCTGAAAGGAATTACAGAATTAATTTTACCATGATATCTTTCATGATTGTTTGCAAATGAAATATTGTGGTAAATATATTTCTTATTTGCATTAAAAACCTTAATAATCTAGGTTAATAAAAGATTAAACCAAAGTTATTTACTCCTTTAAAATTTTGTGAGCATAAATAAAGAAATAAGTTGTAAAATTTGATACTATTATTACAGCAAAAAAAAAAAAAAATTGATTACACAGTATGTTATGTAAGAAAAATTGATGGACTGCAAGATAAATTAAAACCTTTTTAAAAATTTATATTGTAAATATTATTGCATAACTAAATTACACATTTAATATAGATTGCCCTTGTCAGTACCATAAAAATTGTTTTTATGTTTTTTATATGAATACAGGTCAACATTAAACTGTTTTTATGTTTTTTATATAAATACAGGTCAACATTAAAACAGAATTCACAAAGAATAAGTTACATCTGCAAGTCAAATAAGGATGGCAAAAAAGTCCTATGTTCCCATTACTACACTGAAGCTTGGTTTTGCTAATAGAAAAAAAACCATAGATATCTTAAAATCTACATTCCTGTCATGAAAATATCTTTAATAGTGATAAAATTCTTAAAAATTGTAATTGAACTAATAATGAATGAGTCATCAATGCTTTTGTTACTATAAGAGAAGAAATATACAGGCTTTACATTTTTTTAATTAAAGTTAAAATCAAATTATTTTATTCTTCTTAACACCAAATGAATATAACTTTAGCTGAATTATCATTAATGAACACATCAGGTAAGAGACTGCTTGAAAGATATAATTGCTTTTAGGGGATGGGGAGCCATCAGTGGCATGACAATTTGCCGAGCAAAGGGTGGATCAATGTATTGGTTGGTATGAACATTATCATAAAATACAAATACAAATCTGGTATTGATCACAAATTATTGTATTTAATGAAGTAAAAATCTCTTATTTGACTATGTATTTAATAGGATTCTTTTTTTAGAGTTTGGAGAACACAAATTTTTATTTATTTAAAAAAAGAAATCAGATTAAAAGAAACACTTTTATGTCAATAAAAATTTTTAAGAACATTCATTAAAAGAAGCAAAAAAAGGCAATGCCCTTAAAAAAAAGGTTGATGGCTTCCACATATCCCCTTATAGTCATACACTGAAAATTAAATTCTGGGAAGTTAGAATGACCCAGAGAGAAAGTGCAACAGAATAGTTTAAATCTTGATATACTGTACAACAAATAATATTAATATAAATAAATTTGTATAAAACATTCAGAAAATCAATCATTAATCATGCAATGTAGGAAAAAACCAATTATATGAGTAATAATATGAAAAAAGCCCAAAGCTAAGACCTTGGTCAAAATAATGAAACTAGTCACAATAATTATAACATAAGTTGCTGATTTACTTAAAATCGATAACTTTACTTATTAATGAAATACCATCACTAGCAACATTCACAGAACCAGGAAGACAAAAATTAATTTTCTTAAAGCACCTTGTCAAAGAAACTAAAGAAGCTGGTTGCTTCATCCTAAGAAAAAGATGATACTTTCTGTGTCCAATATAAGGCACTCATAAATCAACAATCCTTCCAATAATCTTAAAGAAGACTTCTTTGAAAATCTTAACCACCAAAGGTTACACAGGATGTTAAGAACTTAGAAACTACTCTGGGTTTTATAATCAGAAGATGCTTCATTAAAACCTCTGTACGTTAAAAACTAAAAAAAGTATTTAAAAGCTTCAATTAAATTACGAGTTTAGTAGTCTCTATTACAGTTCCATATTAGGAAGCAGTACTCAAGCAATGGCCAAACCAATATCTTGTACAGATGAAGGATTGATTGAACATCTTGAAAAAACTACATACTCATAAAAGCAGTCCAAGGTTTCTCCTTGCTTTGGATGCTATTTGAAAAAGTTTATCAGGTGCTTACGACACTGTCTGGAGAGAAGGAATGATTTGTAAGGTCCTCCATGTAATCCCATGCAAACTAACAGCTCACCTCCTTAATAACATGTTGAACGACAGAATGTTCCAAGTTATCATGGGATCCAATATAAGCTCACCAAGGAAACTCAAGAATGGCTTGCCATAAGGGTCGGTACTTGCGCCTCTCCTTTTCAGCCTCTATGTTGCAGACATACCAGAGACAAGATCTGGCTATGCTGATGACTTGGTGTTAACAACAAAATGTAGATCATTTGAAGAGTCGGAAGAGGTCCTGATGGCTGACCTGCAGAAACTGGGAAGGTACTTCTGAAGATGGCACCTCCAACCAAATGCTAGTAAAATAGAGGTGCTGTGTTTCCATCTATGTAACAAGTTTGCTAATAGGGAGCTTAAAATTCTATTTGAGAATATATGGCTCTTTCACAATAAGACACTACCTAGGCGTGACACTTGATAGAGCGCTTTCATTTAAGGAGCACCCAATGAAAACTACAGAGAAATTGAAAGTGAGAAACAACATTATACAGCTCTGTGGAACGATGAGGGGGGCATCGGTTTCCACTTTGCGCATATCGGCTCTGAACCTTGTCTTCTTGGCTGCTGAATATTGTGCGCCAGTATGGCTTTACAGCCCTTATGTACATAGAATTGAGAGATGCTCAACTTAATAACACTATGAGAATGATTGCCTGGGTTATCAGGTCTATTCCTGTGGAATGGCTCCCAGTATTGAGCCACATACACCCCCAAACCTGCACCGTATGAATGCTCTTATAAGAAAGTACAAGAAAATTATGGACAATTGAAACCTACTAATAGATGAGGACATTGAGGATGCCAATCATGGTGGCCTTTGATCTAGAAAGCCACCTATCAAAACAGCAATTGCTGCCACAGAGGATGGATTTAACTTAATTGATGCCTGGCGTCAAGAATGCATTATAAAGCAGAATAATCAAATGTCATGCATTACTTAAAAGCTGTTGGGTTTTGACTTGCCACGTAAGACATGGTCAACGCTAAACAGAATATGAACTCAGCATGGTAGGTGCGCCTATTTCCTGCATAAATGGGGTAAAACACCGATGCCCCTTTGTGAGTGTGGTGAAAATCAAATTGTTAAACACATCACAGAAGTTTGCCTTAGGACAGCTTATGAAGGGACTCCTGAAGATTTCCTGTTGGTAACTCCAGAATTAGTAGCTTATATTAATTTGTTAAATATTTGTTTGTAATATTTGACTGTAATTGGTGTTGTGTCCATACGCTAAATAAATAATTAAATAAATATTTGAAAAATTCATTAAACAACAGTTTATAATAAAAAAAAACCCATGACAATAACTGTTTCTTCTCTACATATTTGAAACTGACCAACTTCATAGAAATATTTTATTTCATGTTTTTCTAGAATAGTAATGACAATACTTTTTCCTAGATTGAGGGGTATTCTATTGAAAATACACCATAAATGTATTCTATTAATGTCATTCTTAAAATCAACTGATCCTTTAACAATTCATTCAATCTAGTATGATAGTCAATTCAATCAATACATTATTTGTATTATTATAATTGTCAATTCAATCTAGTATGATATTATTTTCATAATTAAAAATATTACGAAATTCCATTATTAAACTTTTAGTAATTCACAAAAAAATGTTAGTAGAGTCATTTATCTCTTTTAACTCATTATCTATAATATATTATTTCATTAAATTTTTATATTTATCAGAATACACAAGGAGTGTCAGATTCATTTTGTCAGATTTTAAAATAATGCTATTAAAAGTTAATTTATTTTTTAGGTTGTAGATTATTTTTTTATTATTATTAATAAAGAGTTTGTAATTTATTCTTCTTCATTTTATATCAATAATTTTATTACCAATGGTATTTCATAAAATATCTTTATCATTAGTGTATGTTTTATTTTTATTTATTTCAGAATCCACTACAATATTCTTAATAATGTTGTTCTTATCATTAGCTGCAATAAATTGTTCATCCTTATCAAATTCCATATTTGTTAAATTCACCAAATCAATACTTTCATCAGAAAAAGAACTCGATTTTACAAGCATTTCTTCTATTTGTAAATTATTATCCATTACAAAATTTTCTTGCAAAGCGAAATTAACTCAACTGAAATTGAAAAGGGTTATATCACCATTAAAATGAAATATATCTGATGTTTATTCCTTAAGTTGTTTAGTCTCATCAGCTACTCATCTAGAATAATTGTTGTTTTCTCCAACCAGTTTTCCAGCTACTGCTGGGTCTGGATGTGTGTGTATGTAGGCAAATGCAATTACCGGTACCAGCTTGCCAGATGTGATGTATTTGCAGACATAGTGCAATGTAAGTGTAAATGCACCCGTAAACATGTAACCTGGAACAGAATCAGGTTGACTACTCCTGAGATGTGTAGTTAATTGAAACCCAACCACCAAAGAACACTGGTATCATAGTCCAGCATTCAGATTCATATAAAAGCAACTGCCTTTACAAGGACTCAAACCTTGGACCTCTTGTCTTTGAAAATCAGCTAATTTCGTGGTGACAAGTTTAACCATTAGAATAACCAAGCAGATATTCATCACAATAATACAGGAACTAAAAGCTAAAAATGGACAACTGAAAGAAAAATTAGATTTTTATGTAGTCAGATCCAGTAGACTCCAATTCCTACCAATAACTTAAAGTCATATATTTGAATTCTGAAGATTGAGGCAGGAAATGACAATGATATTAAAAAAGGAAAGCTGGTTAATAATGTGATTCCAGCATTACACTATTAACATGTGATGAGAAAACTATTTCCATTTCTGTTGACAATAACAGTGGTTTAGTTGGTACTCAGAAAGTGAAGGTTTTTATTTGTTCAATTTCTTCTGCCCCTTTTTGTGCAATGAATAAATAATACACACTAGAGCAAAAATGTTAAAACAGAGATAACTAGCAACAAATAGGTAACTAACAATTTTCTCCTTGAGTCTCATTTACTGCTGCACTTCCTCTCAGCTGCCACAAATGAAGTGTACTTTTTATTTCTTTGAATATATTAGTATTAATTAACATATTTACAATTTAAGGATACCAGACATCATTAAGCTCAATTTCATTGGAGAATGTTTAAATCCCACAAGCAGCATGAAGAAAACTGAAATGACAAACTAAGCTATGACAAGAGAAAACCTATTGCAGAAACTGTGATGCTAATTTACAACTGGTCAAAAGCTAGTAAACACCTGGTGTTGGGATCCAGTTTGAAGATACTACTAGGCTTTTGATATAATCAGATTAGTAAAAGAAGCTACACTGATTAATGAAATTATTTGTACTATACTCAGCATTAAAAGAAAAGGATGCAGCTCTTTTCATATTGCTGTATCAATTAAAGATTATGAAAAAGTTGCTTCTCCTAAAGTCTGGCCCATTGAGATTTTGATTTTACCATTTTATAGAATGTTAAAACCAGAGAGATAACCAAATACACAAAGGACCTGTTAACCAAAAGGAAACCCTGAAGAATATATTGAAAAAAACGGGCTTGGTATTTTGTACAATTGATTTTATGAACCAAGTGCACCTATATTAATTGGTTTATCAAAGTTACACAATCAGAGTATACCTATGCATCCTTTAATTAATTTAAAACTGCTCCGTCTCACATTATATTTAAAATAATAGATAAAATTCTCAGAAGTAAAATAAAGTTAGAGTATAAATATAATATAAAAGCGGTTTTGAGTTGGTAAATAAACTAAAGGTCTAAAATGTAATTGATAAAACTAGGATGGTTAGTTATGATATTTGTAATATGTATCCTAGCCATAGAAGTAACTATTAATATATTAAAGAAAAAATTAGTACAAAATCATGAAAATCCGTTATTTATTGAAAACATCATTATTATTATAAAGAACATATGCAAACAAAATTATTTTAGTTTTGATAACAAATATTACACTCAAGAAAGTACGCTACTGATGGGTTTTCCGGTGTCATCCATATTGTCTGAAATTTATTTACAGGAGTTTGAAGATAAAATAATTTACGGGATAACACATACACATGATATTTTAATATGGACTAGATACGTTGATGATATTTTTGTATTCTATAATCCGGTGATAATTGAAGAACATTTAATAATCTTGAATAAGTTAAACTTATATTGTACTAATTTGAAATTTAAGTTTGAAATTGATAACAATAGAAAAATAAATTATTTAGATGTTGGTATTGAGTTTAGTAAAAATAATCAATGTATAACTTCAGTATATAGGAAACTAACATCTAACAAAACTACACTATACATAGAGCTTCAATTCACCTGTGGTCACATAAGATTAGTACTTACACAAATATGGTAAATAGAGCATATACTTAATTTTATATTAAGTATAAGAAAAATAATGTAAATAAAAATGAATTAAACAAAGAATTAAGTATTATAAAACAGATTGCTATAAATAATGGTTGTGATAGCTTGTTGGTTTATAATATTTATAATAAACAAATGGTAAAAATTAAAAATAACTCAATAAATAAATAACACACAATATCAGCACACAAAATATCAATAAATAACACAATACAATTTATATCAATAAATAACACACAAAAAATTGACAATGTATTTTTAAAATATGTATATATTGATAAAATAGTCAAACACATTACAAAGGTTTATGATAACAATAAGTTTAAACCTGCATACCAGGCAAATAACCACATAAGGAAACATTTAATAAGTAATATACATAATAATGCTTCTGTATACAGAACTATACTGTATGTATACAGTTTGATTGGTATTTATAAAATCGTATGTAATGATTGTGATCATATTTATATTGGTAAGACTACTAGATCTTTTAAAACTAGATTTATGAAACATTTTAGAAGTTATAAAAACGGTAAACTGGGTTTTTCAAATGTATCAGATCATTTAATTAAAAATAAATACATAATGTCAGATATTCAGACAAACTTAAAAATATTAGAAATAAAAAATATGATATGGATAGGAATAATAGGGTTTTGACATTTTAGAAATGTATTGTATATATAAACATAAGAATAAATTTAATATGATCAACCTTCAGACAGTATACGAGGATGACAGTATTATAAAGGCTGCAGTAGATAGTACCACTATCTGTTTTGATAATAGTGATAAGTAATTGATCTTTCAATATGGTTAGCAGAGTAAATTCAGTGAAGTGGCTGGCACATAATTTTGCTTTACTTAAGTTTTTGTTTCTATTTTACAATTTTTAATTTTTATCTTTGTTTTAATTATATTTTTACATTGTAATTTTAACTTAATTAATTTCACTTGATTAATCTTTATAATTTTAAACATTTTTTATATTTTATGTTTTTTATCTCTTGTTTTGATTACAATTTTAAAAAATGTTTAATTTAAATAAAACTTAAAAATTTTTTTAATATAAGATTTAAAAATATAACTTAAATTTAATTTAAAGATTTTTAATAAAATTTAATTGGTTTAAAAATATTTTTAACTTAAAAGTATAAGTGAATAAGTGGTATCTTACATTGGATTGCGTGTTTATGATGTTTTTTGTAATATATATATAAATTTATGAAGCCGGTGATGCGAATCAAATTCGCAAAAGCGCTTCTGTTTGTGTAATGAACTAAGGTAAGTCATCCTATTTCAGTTATTCTGTACTTAGGGTAAATCTATTAAATATAAATTAATTGTATTGGTACAGAAGAGTATGGTTATTAAAAGAATTGTTTTTAAAAAAATAATATATATATATATATATATATATATATAAGTATTAAATTTAGAATATAAATTCACACATCAGAAGAAAAGTAAGTGATATTCCTCAATCAAATAAAAATAATATAAAATATTATGTGATGAAGAAGTTTCAATGTCATAGATAATTTTAATGTACTATGTAAAAATTAAAAGTAATGAATTGAACTGCATTTTTTTTAACTCAAGATATGATATAAAAAAGTTATCGATTGATAGGCTTAATTTAAAGTTAAAAAAAATAAAAATAGAAAAAAAATAAGTTTTATTTAAAAGTGGTCTAAAAAAGAAAAATAATTTAACTTTAATATTAAATTAAGAATAAATTTTTGTAATAAACTCTGATTAAATTGAAATAACATTGTATATTGAAAATGATGATCTATGAATCTGTTTTTTATTCATGGTAGTGAATGTACTTTCATGTGAACATTTATTTATTACATATTTCAGCTACATTTAATTATGTTAATGCATACTGAATGAATTTATTAAAAAATTTCCTTTAATTTTATATCACAAATAATAAAAGCATGGTTCGCCCTTCTTTGCATTACATAGCAAATTATCAATGAAATGATTATAAAATATAATGTAATACAAAAAATAATTAAATGTAGTTGAGATGTAATAAATAAATTTTCACATGAAAGTACATTCACTACCATGAACAGAAAACAGATTTATAGATCATCACTTTCAATATACAATGTTATTTCAATTTATTCAAAGAGTTTACTGTAAACATTTATTCTTGATTTAATATGAAAGTGAAATTATTTTTATTTTTTTAGTTCATTTTTTAATAAAACCATATTTAAAAAATAAAAAAAACATTTTTTTTAATTTTATACTTTTTAGTCACAGACTAAAAAAAAAATTATTATTGTTACAATTAGACAGTATATTATTATGAAACTTCTCGGACACAATCTCAGGGAATTGTGTTAATTTATCACTTTTAAACATATTGTACAAATGATTACATAACTCTACACAATTTTATACAATTGTAGATGTCTTTTTTCTGAACTATAGTGATGTAGCAAAATGAATAACGAACTCAAACATATGTGCATTAATCTGAGAGTAGTGATTCACTGACACTAGTTGATAGCTGTCCAATTATAATTCATCTTCACATTGCAGACTATTCACATATTATTGCACAGCAGAAAGCATTACTAACTGGCACTCTGTGTCAAAGTTTTTCATATGCATGTGCAGTTGTTTGAACTTCTGTTATTTGCAAACAACAAATTTTCTATGAAATTAAATTTTTTTGTAGAATTTTTTATTACAACACATTGTTTTCAATAACAAGCATGTGTGGAAAATTTTAGCCTCTTATCTCATCTGGAAGTAGGTTAAATATTACTGACAAAATTCTGACCATCCACCATGTTACACAATGCACAGAGCAAGTTAAATAAAAGTATATTATGCATATTGAATTTCTAATATCTTTACCTTGAAAGCCATGCCAGGAATGCATGTCTTGCAGAAGGCAGCAATTATATTTACGCAGAAGAAAGGTACCCAACACAGCAGGAATGTGCCCATTATCACGCCGACTGTTATGGCTGCTTTGTGATCGGATACATGGTATGGAGAGGATGCGTGCATCGTTGCTGGTATGGAAGGAGATGTAAGAGGCCGTGTAACGGCACGAATATTTTGTACATGCTTTTGTGCGTAGCAATAAAGTCGGCAATAAATGCCAACCATGACGACACATGGAACGTAAAAGCTGATACATGAAGAAACAACAGCATAGGTGGGAGTGAGATCCAGAGCACAGGTTGGATATGCAGTATCACCCTGGTGGAAGACGAGTGGCTGAGGAGGCCGGTGCAGCCCAAGAGAAATGGGCACAAAGCTAATAAGGGCTGCTAACAGCCAGATACAGGCTATTGAAACTAACGCTACTCTTCGTGTGACCCATCGGCTGTACCTGTTGATCACAAATGTTCTACATTAGTCTCATGTTATATTTATTAATTACAATAACAAAGACTAACTACATTATTATTACATAGTTACTATTTTTAATTTCAGTAGTAAGTAATCTACAATTAGGCCTAAGCAACTACGTCAATAACATAAGTACATATACTACAGTCAAACTGATATTACATCTTCTTTCATACTATGAGTATTTGCCTTTATTATTATAATTTTTTTTTGTAAATTTTTCTATATTTTCATATTGTGTTGGTTTTAATGGTATAAAACCATTCTCTGAAATGGTTATATAGAATGAATATTGAATGATTATGTATAATGGTTATATGGTTAAATGGAATAAAACAAATAATTAGAATTTATTTCTCTATTAAAACAGTAAGAGTTAAATTTGACTTAATGAAAAACATAAAACTTTTCTCATTATTTACAATTTTTTTTAGATAATACAGTTTTCATTAAACGTACGGTTTACATAAATTAATAAAAGCTTTTAAATTTAAACGTACAATTTTAAATTACATGATGATGTAATTTTAAATTTAATGTATATCAAAAATATTTCTTTAAGAAAAATATATATGTTTTTAGTGCAAATAAGGTTAAAAGCAAGTTTAGCGAACAGTCAATCATGATAAAAAGTTTAAGATCTAACAGTTTAATATCTAAGTTATCTAACATAAACCTGAAACAACTGAATACAATTTTGAACTTGTGAAAAAAATTGCACAAAATGTTACTACATCAAAAAAGTTTATTATAAAGAGCAGCAAAGCAAAATCTAACATTTATTTTTGAAGGGTTTGTTAATAAAACTAAAAACCAACCTCAATTACAAAATTACGAATGAACAGGAATTATATTTTACATCAATGCGCTTGACTGGTTGGTGAATTCTGGTGTATCCTATTTAAGACCAGCTTTATGACAGCAACAACTAAGCGAAAACAATAAAACAGTTTTGATAACCTAACGGTTCAACAAAATTTTCTTGGAACAAAATAAATAAATAAGCTCATTGAATGGTTAAAAATTAAAAAAAAGATTTTAGACTGACTTCAACTAGGTAACTGTTGTGAAAGAGAAATTCTGGTACCCATATAAATTCTGCTTCTGCTTTTGGCTCCACTACTAAAATAATGTATTTCTTTATACTCCTGTAGATGAAGATACATACAGTAATACAGTCATACAGTCATGTAATACATAGTCATGTTATCGGAGAAGCTGCTTACAATTGGTTGAAATCATACTTTTACCAAGTGTAACCCAACAGTTGAAATTTTTTCTTTTGATAGGGGTACTTTTAAAATTAGATCCTCACTTCAAGATATAGATCTTAAATGTTACAGAAAATGTCCTCAGTCCCTTGATTCTCTTATTGTTAATTAATGATTTGCCTCAAATCTTGAACCATTCATTGTTACCCTCTTTGTAGATTACACAACTGTATCTATAGCCAAAGATGATTATTTAAAATTATTTGAAAATTCTACGTTAGCAGTTCAAAAACTTATTACTGGATGTTTGCAACAGTTTAGCGTTAAGTACAAACTATCTAATCAGGTAGACATAACATTGCTAGTTTTGAGGGTAGAATTTCTATTAATAATAATGTTAATATTTTCGCTGCCAAGAGAACTAAATTTCTGGACCTTTTTTTATGAAAAACTTTCTTGGATTATTAAATTGATTTTGTTTGCAGCAAAATCACACCATATTGTTTTTTTAAGCATCTTAAAACACTAAGCTTTTCATCATTGTTAAATGTTTATTATGTTTGGGTATAATTCCTAATAGACTATAATATCATCTCTTGGGACTCGAAACTAGGACTTACAGTCTTGGAAAAAGATTATAGCTGTCAAGGTTTGTCAACCTTTGACAACTATAATCATATAATGAAATTATATAATGTGTATGAAATCAAGGGGAGGTAACCTAATAAAACATAAAAGTAATATGAAAAGGTATTTTAAAATAATTAAAAAAAATTGTATCATTGGAAACTCATTAGAAAAATTGTGATAAGAAATGTTGCTTGCTATAAGATAAAATAATAAAATATAGTTTGATTTCTGGTTTTGTAACATTTAAAAATATTAAAATTTATAACACGATATTCTTATTCTTCGTCTTAAGTTTGTCAGTAAAAATGGGTACATGTCATTGTAAAGAAAATAAATCATACTTAAGCATGAAGTCAATAAGTAGTAAAAATAATTGAAAATCTTCTTTATTTCCTTTTTGGTATTTGTGAAGCTGGCATATGGCTATTACCATTTAAAGACTCCATCAGAAATCATTCGACTTTCTTCTTCTTTAATATAAAAAATCATTCTTTAATATTTCAATATGTATAATTGATGTAATTTAATACAGATTAATTTCAATGTACATTCTTTTGTTAATTTTTATCTCAATTTTCAGAATTCATTCAAGCAAAACTAAGAATATAATAACACAATTTTATTACCTTAATGGATCTTTAATATGTATGTATCGATCGAGGGAGATAGCACACAAATTGAGTATTGATGCTGTTGAGCACATGACATCAAAAGCAATCCATGTATCACAGAACTGAGGTCCAAACACCCAGTATCCTGCCAAATCATTGACTACAGCAAACGTCATTACAAGTGCTGCCACAAAAAGATCAGCGATCGCTAAGGAAGCGAGAAATAAACTTCCTATACGTCGTAAACCTCGATCCGTATAAATAGCTAGGCATACAAGAATGTTTCCTGCTATCGATAGGAAAATCAGCAGGCAAAGGAATATACCTGTAAACAAACAAAGAAATTTAAGGAAAATTTTTATTTAATTTCTTAAAATTTAATTGTGATAATTGAAATTAATTTATACAAAATATTATTTAAATATTAATATTAAGAATTATGTAATATTTAACATTAGGTTTGGGAGAAAATTTACTTAAATGATGGTTTAAGATGTCTCAAAGAATAATGTAGAAAATAAAGATTATGATGATAAAGGGGGTTCACTGACTAATATTCTTCAAATAAACCATAAAAATACTTCATCTGAAAATAAAGAGTGGCTCAATTTTGAACTGTTTTAAAGAATTTAAAACTATTTGTTTTAAATAATTAAATAATGACACCTGATGAAAAATTGTTGAGAAGTTTTTAAAAAAGAAAAATGGTAAGAAAAGTGGTATCATGAAAAGATTAATGTGATACTTGTTATGAATTTAAAACCAGGTCTATTGGTGAAGAAGAATATAACGACCATGGCCAGAAGAAAGATGCTGCTTGAGAAAAATGAGATCAAAGAAATTGCCAAGAACAGTTCTGAGAAGTATTAACTCTAATAATGGATCTGCAAAAACTTGACAGGGTGATTACTACAGGATAATCGATGTGATGTAGACAAAAACTGCAAGTGTCCACAACTTTTCAATGTATAGTCTTAAAGACAGTGATGTAATTTGTATGTGTGGCTTGAAGATAAATGGTGTATGGAGTAAATTCACCTCATGTATGGTGGACTGTATCATGAACAATAATAAGGATGCACCTATCAAAACAGAAACAAAACCTTGGCAAATATTTTAATAATCTTTCTATAAGTCATTCTGTTACAATTGAACAATTGTTACTTGTATTAAGGAAAGGACACACTATAATGGTTGCAGACCGTATCCGTAGTATTTAAGAATGTTTCTTTCAAGCTGCCAGTAATGCACCACCTGATTACATTGCTGGAATGCATATGACATGAAACAAACACCCCGTACATTATAAATGTAATCAATCGAATGTTTTTCAAGAAATATGGTTGACAAAATAATACAGACCAGGAAGAAAATCAAAACAACTATTCATGACAACTGCAAAATAAACTAAACTCCAAATGGTGAGGTTAATTTCAAAGGCTAATTTCGAAGGCAAGTGGAATATTCTTCTAGAAAGAAGATCTAATCTTAAGATATCACAAAACATTAAAAAGTTATACTGGAGTCTACCCGCTATCAGTGAATTGAGAACAAGGACTCCACCAACAAAATGACATTCTTAGTTAGGAGTTTAATAAAACACATAAGAAGAAGAAAAGTTGTACAGGGTAAGACAATCTCATTAATTTTAATAATATTTAATTAAAGTAGGATGATAATATCTTTAACAAAAATAACGTTCTGATATTCTTTTTTTTTAAATAATTTTTATTTAACAATTTTTAAAACACGTTTTTAATGTTTATTGTATGTTTCTGTTTTATTTTAATAAATTTAAATAGTTGATTATGTTTGATATCAATCATAGTACCTTAATAAATAGTAGTAATACCTCTAACATGGTATTCATAATATGAGATATAGAGAAGAAAAAAATAATTTATGGGTTTATTTATTTTAAGAATTCATAACAATCAAAACTATATCTGAAAATGTATTAACTTTTACAGTTCCATAAAGTCACACTTTAAAACATTTATATTCTATGATATTAAAGTTAGTAACATTATTTAGTAATTTTTGCTTATCCTACTAATAGTATTAGTAATTTTTGTTTTATTTTTAACACTTAGCAGATTTTCCCTAGTAAGTGATGATATGTACTTCATAAGTTATTACCTATTTTATGATATCGGTATTTTGATTTTAATTAAAAGTTAGCTCAGAATTTTTTTTTTGTTTGTTGTGTAAATTATTTAATTTTTTGTATTATTCAGGTGTGTTATGTAAATTGTAACTTTAGAAAATTTGGTGCAACTTTGTTAATTTATAACTGATAGAAAAATAGTAAGGGTTTTGTATTATAATAAGCTCAAAACCTATTGTATAATCCAGTATAAATCATGCATGATAAATTAAAATTCAGAATGTAGTAACTGTTAATATTTCTGAATTGTCTGAGTAGTAATAATTTTATCTTCAGTTTATGAAGTTTACATAACTTCTTTTCACCATTATTTACACTGGACGGTATAACTATAAATAATCAACACAGAAAACAGTAATTAACTCTTTAATATTTTGTTTTTGTTAAATTTTGTGGTTATAAATTTCACATTTTCAATTGATTGAGATCTTGACTTTTATGTGGTAGGTGTAAAATTTACATCTTACAGTTAATATCTTTGTACATGGGAATTATTTCTATGAGGTAATTTGTAAACATTGATTTGGTGTTGCATATGGTGCTTGTATGTGTTCCTTGAATTTTTGGATGAACGTGCATCCAGTCCATATGATGCACTAAGTGTTAACAGTACAGTTTAATTTATATGCTCTTGGATTGTCTGCTGTAGAGTGATTTGTTAGTATGTATTCGGTATTATCTTATACATTTTGTTTGTTTTAAAAACAAAAATGCATTGTTCTCTCTTGAAAATGTCAAAAATTTTGTATGAATGTTAGTTAACATTCACCCAAAATAATGGTTGTATAACCAACAATTTTTTTTGTACAACATATCCGGTTTCTGTTCTCTTATAAATCTTTCATCTCCCTTACATAGTGATATTTATTCTGTAAATGTTACACATTATCCTTTATTTCACTTCAGGAAAAAATTAACGGATTCCACAACTTATTCCATTATAAGTTCACGTCAAATAGATATAAATAGAACATTGTTTAGTATAAAACACTTTTCATAGCAGTTCTTTTTTAAATTTTCCCCCTACTTTTTTGTGGTAAATTTGTTACATTTTGTATAAATGTAAAAAAGGGATGTTTATAGAATTCAGCTCACAAAAAAAACTTATTTATGAGGAGATTTGATATGGAAGAATGCATCTCTTTTAATGAGAGCGAAAATTAATTTTACTCGATTTCTATAGACTACCTATTAAAAGCGCTACTGTAGAATAATTCCATTACACATTTTAAAATTCTGTTTTAATGACTTTGTGAAACATTCTCAGGTCGTTTATCAAAGCTTTAAACAAAACACCAGCAAATTTATCTAGTAGATTGTACTCGTATATCTAATATTCTATCAAAATTTCATTGTCCATGAAGTAACATTTTTAGAAAATAATCATTGTAATTGAAGAATGAGAATTATCTTATTTAATAATAATATATCTATAAAAAATTATTTATGTAAGCTTTATACATTGCACTTGCTGTATCTTGTAATACTAGTATAATTATTTAAATATACTGATACTAGCCCTTTAGTTGTATTAAAAATTGAAAAGATTTTTATAATTTTCATTTTTTTTATGGATGAATATTACACCACATAATCTTGCTTAGGCGTATTGTAGGAAATTTTATAACTTTTCTAACATATCAACTCTGACTGGAATTCTGACTCCTGATGAAAGGTAGAGAAGTTTCCTTTCTGCCATGAAGGTTTTAAAAATAACTACTGACAATAACTCTCTCCTAGAGAAATAGAAAAATGAACTAAACTATAAGGATTAGAATGAATAAATCGAGGTACCATCTTTTTTTGCACACCAGGGTCTAGCACCAGTACAATTATTCAATTCAGCAAAAAACAATTCTGTAGTTTTCAAAAGAAGGAACAATAAAATTATTCAAATTGTAAATGTAAAAATATAAAAGACCCATAAAATTATAAAAGCCAAAAAGTTAAAAACAAAATTATTGTTTGTAGGTTACCATTCAATCATAAACAATCTATATATATATATATATATATATATATATATATATATATATATATGAAGAAGAATGTTTGTGTGTTAGTGTGTATTTTATACAGATCTACAATTTTATTCCAATCGTGACAAAATTTTTCATATTAACATTTTCAAAAAAAGAGGAAAATTGTATCTGCATTTCATCATGAAAAACTACCCTCATCACCATTTTCATTCACTTAGTGAAGCTTTTAATCAACTCAAATTTTGCGATTCAGTTTACAGAAGTATAGCAAGAAAATAAAGTTATTACTATGGAAATCAATGATTATTGAAAAAATGATTTCCGAAAACTTAACAATAGTAGGGCAATTAGAATTGGAAAAATAATAATATTGGGAAAACAATTATTTTGGAAAAAGGGCATGGGAAAATTAATAATTTTGGATTGACTCCATACCCTTCAAACATATTGAAATTCCACCAAAGAAAAGAAAGAATATACAGTAGGTCAGATAACTCCAGCAGCCAAAAAAATAGCCATCTATTTTTTGGACCTGAGGTAGATTACGCAGAATTCGTAACATAGCATTTAAACTCCACGACCAGAGCGGTGACAGCTGTACATAAGAACAATACATATAGTTGGCTAACAAGCTCTGAGTGTTTTCTTCAGAAAGTTTAACTTTCTTTTGACCTGATTTCCATCTATAGTCTTATAAAGACTGGATTTTTCAGTCACCTGCAGATAATGAACATTTGAAAATGGAATTATACCACCTTTAGAGCTGGCGATGTAGTGGTCAGGGTCGATGTGATTGCAGGTGTAACAGAGACTCTTCCATTGTCTATATGCACTCCACGTTGGCAAGCATATAGTAATGTGCCCATGTATGTTGGTACATGGGGGTCCTGAAAGCCTTCGGTGAGGGGTACTGGAGTCAGTGCAGAGACTGTGCATCCACTCTTTGCCAATATATATGCTGGTTCCATCGGAGTACTGGACCAGACGTCCAGGGTTGGCAGCTCTGGATTGGCGTGTACTCCAGCAGCTAGCCTTACAACAGAAGGGATTAAAATTTCATGCAAGTTGAACAATCTATCATGGCAGAGGTTTTACGTAAACACTTTTGTTTAGAACCAGCCGCTTTGCCGTACACGAAACGGAAGAAGAATTATTAGTCAGGAAAAATATGACATGAGGTGAAGAGTCTGCAGAGTGCTGTCTTCGAGAATAGTTCATGCAAAACTAAGTACCTGGTAATTACAAGAGAAGATGGTAATTTTGCTAGCTATGCCCTTTTCTTATCGCTCGTGACTTAACTAATTGCGCTGAAGGTCTAGTAAAGGAAATACGAAAAACTTTGAACGGTCTTTTAGTCGGGACGATCAACGACATTCAGCCGCAAAAGATTCTTGGATTAAAGAAAATGGGTGAGTTTGCTGTACGAATAGTTCTTTATTGCTCTCTCAATACCTTAAAGGGTGTTGTGGTTTATCGAGATCTACTCAATTGTTCTGAACAGGAAATTGTGAAGGAGTTGTCACCGCAAGGACTAATAGAGTGCTGAAGGCTGAACATAAGAAGGATGGCGAAGTTTTACCTTCTGCCTCTCATGCTTTCATTTTTATTAGACCAACCCTGCCGGAGAAAGTGGATGCGGATATACATCGTCTGGATGTGCGTGTGAGAGGCCACAAATATACTTATGTGGTGAAGAGACTCGTGAATGGGAACCATGCAAGGATCCTCCTACCTGCGTCAACTGCAAAGGACAGCAGTTGACTAATCCGAAAGTACAGCAGTTCATGCCGATCAAGAAGCTGCCCTGTCTACAAAGATAAAGTAGCTGATTAGGGAATCAAAAAATTACAGAAGATCATCTATTTTGAAGCTAAAAAAATTGTGAACAGTCGTAAACCTTGAGCAACAACATATGCTCAGGCAGCGGCTACTGTTTCCACCGCAAGCGTTGATGCAAATCAGCTCCTCAGTAACCTCTCTCCATCGTTAGCTATAATTACAGAAAGAATAATCGATAATAAACTGACAAAGAGATCACCTAAATTTGCACAAGGGGACCCGTTTCTCCTTGCTGAGGCGGTGTCTGGTGCCACTCTTGTCGTGGGTGTTTCTTCAGTTTCCGCCTCTGAATTGGCGCATAAACCGAACGCCAAGCCATGACCGTCGTTGTTCCTTGGTCTCCGATTCGGAGGCTGGGAGCTACACGGGCAATGATACTTATAGAACGCGAAGCTGTACGGAGAATTGAGAAGAAGTGATAAAAGAGATGGCTAAAGCGCAAACCCCGAGAATAACTACCTAATATAAACGAGGCAATTCTTCAATGGAACATCAACGGATGTTTTTCAAACATTCTTCAGCTCCAACGCTTGGTACATGATGTGGATCATTTGTATATGTCTGCAAGAAACATTTACGCCGAGATGAAAATTTCAACTTAAGAAGATATAATATTTTTAAGCGAGATCAACCCAAACATATAAGTTAGAGGTGAAGTAGCCATTAGCGTCGGCTACAGCTACCACCGAAACGGTTGAAATAAACAAAAATCTGCAAGCGGTTGCACTCAGAATGAAGCGCTAGCTGCCGATTACTATATGCAGCATATATTTGACGAATTTTGATTGGAAAGAGAATAATATCATGCGTTTAATTGCTGAGCTTCACCTACCCATACTATTAATGTTATTTTATTTTTAAACCCGGCTACTTTTCTCGGTAAAAAATGAAGATATCAACTTGATTTTTGATGAGTGTAAATATCCAAAAAGAATTCCTAAATTTTTCAAAATTCGACCTTGGAAGGAGTGAAGAAAGAAAGGTAAAACAAAATTTAACAATGATTGTAAATTTTCCCCATTTCCGACTATACAAACGAGATATTCGCTAGATTGGGGCTTACAAATACTCTTCAGATAAATATCTAAAAACCATTTTCGGGTTTTTTTGAATTTCGATTTTTACTTCCTTGTACGAAGTAAAAGAAGTATTGTAATCGCCAACAATTTTGGTTTTCAGATTTCAACGGAAATATCCACTTTGACCATCCCTGAATCCATTTTGACTAGTTTCGGCGTGACTTCTATACGTACATACGTATGTATGTATCTCGCATAACACAAAAACGATTAGCGATAGTATGTTGACATTTTGGATTTAGGACTGCTGTAACATCTAGTTGTGCACCTCCCCTTTTGATTGCAATCGACTGAACAAATAGTGTTCAAAAAGCCCAAAATTTAAAAGCATTTGGATTTTTTACTTTTTCTTAACTACAATAATAAGCCCTCATTGAGAGCTTTTCAACGATGTATTACAAGTGGTACTTATTTTCATTGGTTCCAGAGTTGTAGCCAAATTAAATACATGAAATACTCGTATTTGGTTCTTACAAGAGGAAGGCACATCGGTTCAAATTCGACTTCATCTCCTTTTTAAAAAAATTTTTTTAATATAAATATATTGATTTATTAATGATTATTAATTTATGATTGTAAAAAAGATTTTACAATAAATAATAAATCAATAATAACAATAAAAAAAAATCATAAAATATCAGAAGTTATTAATAAAATAAAATTGTATGTACTTTTCATTAAAAAAAAAATGTGTATATGTAATTTAATAGGCGTACAAGTAAGTCATGTGGTGTCCACATCAAATTTGGTGAAACATTTGATTATTCGTTTTTGTTTTCATTTTGTTGTTGGTTACATCATAATAATTTAAAAACGTGGTATTAGATAGGTATAAGACTTACATTTATTTAAAAAGCAATAAAGGAACTTTTACTCTACCTTAATATTTCAGGTAAGATTGTTGAATTAATACCTGTATAAATATTTGACGTTAATAAAAACTTATATTTTAGGAATTGTGAAACTGTCCACTTTATTAAATAATTCGAGGATCGTATCTCACTTTAAAATGAGGTGCAACAAAAAATGTGTATATGTAATTTAATAGGCGTACAAGAAAGTTATGTAGTGTCCACATCTGATTTTTTGAGGTGCGATGGTGAACGGCGAGGCGCGCGGCGGCTCAACCAATATAGCCACTGTTACTGTATGTACGACGCGACTGGCTGCACCTGCCTCCGGTTACTTGATTAAAAAACATAAAAGTAACTGAAAATTTTATTGTGAGAAACGAAGTACGGTCATTTACCAATGTTTGTCGCATAACGATAAGAACCGGGCAAAATACATTTTTACCCGTACGAAGTACGGGTAACCAGTAATAACTAATATTTTTAAAATAAGCGGACTTTCAAACCTACATTCTTAGCTACACAAAGTTTCAGCTCCTTTACTGACCAAACTGTTGCTCTGAAGAAATTAATATACACTTTTTACATTGTTAATAAATTTTTATACTCAAATTCGTTTTTATAAGTTGGACAAGTTTTAATTTTTGTTTATCATTATTATTATTACAAGCATGATATTTATTAACACAACGGATCCAAGGGGCAGAGCCGTCTGGTTAGACGGGAAGGGCGAGAAAAGCGAGTTATGACCGGCTAAATATCCCCTGACCGCGGGGGGAAAAGAAAGTAACCAAATAGCACGGGCGAAGCCACGACGGTGATGCTCTATTTTTTTGGGCTCACAGATATAAAGTTAATAAAGTTTAGTAATAAAGTTTAGTTTAATAAAGTTAAGTTTATTAACCAAAGTTAATAAACTTTGGTTAATAAAACCAAAGCTTTATTAACCGACTTCAAAAAAGGAAGTTATGTATTCAACCCGTGTATTTTTTTTATGTATTTTTTTTTTAGAAATATTTTGCTATTAATCCGATGCAATCGAGGCAGAAACTTTTTGCGGTGATACCATGATGTTGAACATTTTTAGACACAAAAAATTGGTCTGAAAATTGACAAAAATGTTTTTCACCGTTCGATGGGTACGTAGGGACAGCGGGAATACTGATATTCTGTATGTTTGAGTCACGTTAGATGATGTTATATGGTCTTCTGTAGAGCAGATAATGTGAATTTGTGTACAAGATATGTAGTACAGTTAATAAAATCCTCAAAAATCGAGATATCTCGTCTTAAACCTTTCAGATCCAAAATACATTATATATAATGTACCGATGCTGTAGGGACAGCATCGGTAGGGACAGTGGAAATCTTATAATTCTATATACGTGCAACACATTACATGGTGTTTGCGGTCTCTCGCCAGGTCGGATAACTATATTTCTTCATAATATCGTAACACTGTTGATATGTCGTTAGTACGACGCCTTGAGCGAAGTGTAGCACATTATTAAATCCTGTGCAAGGTTTTTCAATCTTTCCATCTCAGCATGTGCTTTTTTATCGTGTGGGCTATTCAGTACTTTTCGGGATCTAAATCGTTCAAAGCTAAACCATCCTAGCTTCTGACTCGACTGGTCTTACAATTTATGTACTGTTACAGTCCAACTTAAAATTAAGGTAGCAGACGTACATATCCATATCCTTTAGTAGATTTAAACGTTGTATTTATTAGTGTAATAAATACATAACCACCTTCATCTTTCATTTTTGTACGTATTGTTTCGTCATCGAGTTTTACTAACACAGCTTTTGATAACTCACCTCTTTCCAGTTGTCCCTTAGTAGGGCAGGCCATTTGAATCTCTTTACAGTTCCATAGCGCCGTTAACTAAACCATCATAAATCGATATATTACGCCTTAACATAACTCTTGAATTCTCTGCCAATTGTACATTATGCAACAGGGCATTACAGTAATTGACGTCTACCGGAATAACATTCCCGGGGGGAGTTTTCTCATATGTTGCAGCTTCTCTTGAATCATCAATAGCGTTTAATAATGTAAACTCTATTTGCTTTTGATATACTAGTTATAATACGATTACATTCTTCAACTAATTTAATAGTTGGGAATATTCTTACAGCATTTCCATCTGCAAATTCGTCTGTTAAAGTATCCTTCCTCTTTCTCAAAACATTTCCAATTGGCCAGTTGTAACTTCGCTAAAACGCAAGTTATTTAATAAATCGACATTTATTAAATATCGATTTATTATTTAACACTCCGTTTCATTTCTTTGTCTCATGTTTATTGTTAGCTCAGAAAATGAAAACTAATGCCACAAAAATATTTCTTCTTCAAATTAAGGAAGTTGAACTAAACACCGATAGCTTTTGACTGGAGGCAGCTGCATTATATCACCAAAAAGGAGCACGTTAACTCCGCCGAATAACTTATTTTTATTAATCAGACGAAAATTATAAAATAATTATTAAAAATAAAAAACGAAACCGATATCAAAATGCGCTAAAAAGTAAGAAATTATTTCGTTTAGTTAATTCCTTACACTTTTAGGCGCCAAAACCTAAAAAAACAAATCGGTGCCAAAATACATGATCATACTTATGTTGTACCTGAATGGACCTATAGACGTCGTACATAAAAAGACGTAATTATCGCAAACGGAAAAGCAATTAAAGTACATAAATATGAATTCACTGATGCAATATCGGTGTTGGTTTTTATGAAGTATACGTATATAATATTATTATAGAACAAATTTATATGATATCTAGAAATTAATCTTGTAAAAGATGGTGCCGATTCAGAAAAGTGTCTAAGGAATTAATTTAAACGAAATTATTTCTTACGATTTTGCGCATTTTTATTCGGTTTCATTATGTTACAACATAATTATACGTTTTTCTGTTATTGAGCTTAATCGATTCTAAATAATGTTTACCTGCTAGTAAACATCCATTTCGGCCAACCATTGGTAAACAGATTGATACGAAGCCGCCTCTAATTGTTTTTCTATATTCTTTGAATCGCTGTAATTACTTATGAAGCTACACTCATACTTCAACATCGAATATTGAAAATAATAAATGCTTATGGTAAAATATATCATTACTTTTTATTGTTCGTTGTTGGGTTATAGATTAGGTAACGGAATCCGTTCGCAAAATAGACATTCCCGATCTCAACCCGAAAATCCTGCTTAAATAAATTTCATCGGATTGCCTTGTATAATGGCATTATATAATAATTTAACATTTGAAATCTTTTCAACAACGTCTCAAAAGTCGCTATATTGAGAAAAACAAGCAAAAAATTAATGTCAGTAAATTAAACACCTGTGTATTTAATATATTTCTAAAAACGAAATAATGACTAATAATTATACTAATTATCTTATAAAATTTATTCGAAATGTACACTGTAAACATAATTCATAAAACAGTATACTTTACCCTAACAGTTTACTTTTTAAATTTGGTTAGCACAATTCTTTGTCTTTGTTTAGCACTTAAAATTCTACTTCAACGAGTGATTTTGAATTTTATAAATTTCTCAGTTTTGTAAATACCTTAATTCTTACAATTCCCATTGACGAATAAACACATAGGCAAAGGTCGCACGACCTTGGAGGTCTATCTGTTTTATCCTGCAATCCGATCTATTCTTCATAGTGGCTTTTGATAAATTTCTCTTGTGCTAAATCGTAAAACGGAGGATTAAAATTGGATAGTAAACACTATCGTTACGATTATCAGTTTGAAACTTATCTTTATTTTTCAGACAATGTGTAGTGATAAAGGTTCTATTGCACATTACAGTGAACTGTAAAGGATTTCCAAACTCTTAACTATATTAAAGCTATTTTCTCTAAGACTATAATAAATGGTGTGGTAAGCTTCCGATTTCATCGATTTTAGAGTGTTATCTAGCCTTTTACATTAAAAAGACTAAACGAAGTACATGTATTTCACGGAGATTTTAATTAATAGATCAATGTATAGGAGAATTAAAAGAAAATTAATTTTATATTTTAATACGGATAGATCTTCAAATTATTTTATGAGTCTTCTCATTTGCCTGTTAGATAGTCAGTGATTTTCGATTCTTACTGGGTCGAAAAAATCTTTTATATCGGCTCGAGTAATTTATATTTAAATTGATATTAGCTACCGGGTAGGTCAGGACCACTTTAGAAAGATGTACAGTAATTTAAAAAAAATCCATGAATAATGAGAAAAGAAGCTTTCTGTTACAGTAAGACACGCTGACTGCAACACCAATGGGTCACCCGTTATTCAGGATGTTTATTATATTATTTCTAGCAATTAAAAAAAAAAAAAAATGATTATGTAGAAGATTATCTAGGAGACTGTATAAATTTCTATACAGCCTTCGATTTAGTAGCCGAATCCTCTGTCCTTTCTAAGAGGTAAAATATAACAAAATTTTGTTACATTTCCTTTGTAGATCATAGAAAACTACAAAACATAAATGTAAAAGATGAAGGTAAACAATTCATCTGATCAACAGCTAAATAGATAAATTAATTAATGTTCCTTTATAAAAGTTTCCATAAATAAAAATGAAAACAACAATATTTTTTTAATATTAGAGGTTAAAAAAGAAGATGAAATAGGGCCGTCATCTCTAATCTCTTATAATTCTTTATTGAATGTGTCAACAGTCATTCGATAAACCGTACTTTATTGCAACGTGATTCGTACGCGAGTTACTAATTATAACAAATTTTTTTCTCTATCATTTATTTAATTTGTGTCTTTCTTATCATTTTACTTACCTATCGGGACTAATGATAATGTAGTAAGTGTATCCAGGTCCTCGGCAATTTCCGGTAGATGTGTCGTTGTTGTCGACGTCCAGTTGTATTCCGGATTAGACTCCTGTAAAAGAAAAAAAAAGTTTCTAATTTCAAATGACCCAAAATCTCTTGAATAAAGCTGTAAATAATCGGATAAAAGAGGTCACCTAGGCTTGGGTGTGGAAATTTTTGGGTGTGGAAATTTAAATAAATGTTAAATAGTAATTTTCATTCATTCGACTGTAAATAACTTTCTGAAATCACTTTTTCTTACCCTATATTTTACATTAATATTTACTTCATTTATTTTTGTCACCAATGTACTGTTGTTTAAATCCCTGGAAAATTTAATAATCTATATTTACGATCCCGCAATCATTATCCAATTGTGATAGATCTATTGCACTATCTATTATATTAATTTAATTATGATAATCTATATTTCTGTTGACTGTTGGTAAAATAAATCCAGAAAACCACTATTTTCTATACAATAACATTTTTTAATACCTTCTATTTAAACTCTCTCTCCGGGTTTTTGTTTTAAGAAATTTAACGGTTTACATAGGACACTTTGAATAATAGTCACTTGTATCGACTGGCAAAAGTTTTGGAGCCTTTTCTTTCACACTATATTAGAAAATGTTCAAATATAATTTAGTAACCTCTGCATGAGATTGTAAGGCGTAGTCTATCAACGCTTGGAAATCAGAAATGCTCTTTTGAATGAGAGTGAAACATTACCGATATACTTCGCTACTCGTAATGGAAAATAATCCCCACAAGTTATATAAGAAACTATATATAATCCTTGTAGACAGGACTTAACTCACCGATCGACCTATTATTATTATTTGATTTAGAAAGAGGATTATGATGATTGATTGGAAATTCTAATTTCTAACAACTTTCACGAACCATATTAACAAAAATAAATAAGTATTCCGAGATCGGTGAGAAACGATACAGGAGTTTTACCGATATTTCACATCGATTAATATAATCCTCTTCCTATTATTTAAGCTAAGCTTCTTGGTTTTTGAATTTGGACTACAGTTTTATCTAATAAAATGCAAAAACACTATATTTACGAACAACTTTGTTGTAATAAGAAAGATTCTCAATTACCACTGTAATCTTATCATATAGTTAGTTATCTTGTGTACATGGAACATTTAGAATCGAGTTGGCTATCGAATACGTAAAACTATCATCTATAATAAAATAAGTAAAATTTTCATTGTTTTTGAAAATACAAGGCACGTATTATAAAAGAAGAAACAATTCTGTTAATATTGAGATATCAATTAAATACATTCCTAAAACTGCCTGAAACCGACGTTAACAAAAATATTGAGTTTTGCAATGAAATATTGTTGCTAAATAATATAAAATTTTATAGCTATCAATTATCACAATTACCAATCGGCTAAGACAATTATCTTAAACGATATAGATCTAATTTGTGAAAAAGTATTTTAAAAATCTCGAGGGAAAAATTCTAAAACCTCTAGAAGACTTAAATCATTTTGATAAATGAAGATAAGAAGACAAATGAAACAACTGAAAGCAAATCAAATGGGTTTTCATGAATCAAGATAGAATCAATTCATTATTTTAAGAGGTTAATTTGCTAATAAATCCATCTTTTTTATGAAGTGAAGTTTATGGAAGAATTATTAATAATTCTATCGGTGAATTGATTGAGTATTTGGTTTACATACCACAGATAATTTTTTTGAAATAAAAAACTCAGTCGGCTTAATGAATTCACAACTTTATTCGTTAAAGCATTTGAAACCCGGGTTTTCTCTTCGTGACGGTTCTAAATTTTTTAATCGTACCTTTGGATGACAAAAAGAAAACATTGCAACTTAAAATATTGAATTTATAGTTTTGTTTTCGGGTGAATCGCTCAAGAAATAATAGGAGCTATGAAAGCCTTCAGACGTTCCACGTTGAGAATGTTTCCACCAGGCGAGAAGTGATAACTCACCGGGTTGGTCTAGTGGCGCGTCTTCTCAAATCAGTTGATTTGGAAGAAGAGAGTTCTAGCGTTCAAATCATAGGAAAGACAGTTACTTTATACGGATTTGAATACTAGATCGTGGATATTGGTCTTCCTTGGTGGTTGGAACCACACATCTCAGGAATGGTTGAACTGAGGCTGTACAAGACTACATTTCACTTACACTCATACATATCATCCTCTGAAGTAATACCTGAACGGTAATTTCCAGAGGCTAAACAGGTAATAAGAAAAGACAAGAAGTGATATAGAAGAAAGAAGTGATAATAAAAGAAAAGTATTTTCCTGTCAAAACTATAATTTTTGTTTAAATGAAAATCGTAGACTGTTGAACATAGTAACTGAGGACAATTGAATTGTGCATAGTATCTATATTCCTATATAACCTACTGAAGCCCGTCTTTTAAACATGTTACATTACAATCTGTGTTCTACATGCTTGATCGATTGCGTGAATATTACGTACAATTTGTAAATGTCAATGGTGAACTAAAGAGTATTTTTGTATCTTTTTTACAAATCATAAAATATTTACATATATATATTTTTCTCTTAATGATATCGCCACATAAGCTTAAAGCTTGTGCATGGGATATGGAAATGGACATTTTGTAGCGTATGAAAAATGCCATGTCTGATCGGGATTCGAACCCGGGACTTCCGGATGAAATGCCGAGACGCAACCACTCGCGCCACGGAGGCCGGCTGTAAATTGGTTTTGGTATTAAATTTAAACTGGTTTTGGTTCATAAGCCAAAAACCCATTTTGTTTTTTTTTTAAAAACATTTAAAAAATTTTAGAATATTTAAAATCTAAACCGAGAAAACGATTGTTTGCGAAAAACTACTCATTGTACTTCAAAAACTGTAAAATTTGCAAAACTTTTAATGCAATTGTAGAAAAAGTATATATGATTAATAAACCTATAAAATTAAACATTTTTATTTCAGCCCGTTTCTGTTTGGAAGACGTAGAATTAACGTTTACAAAAAAAAACTGCTGAAAGCCCTATTTTCATACCAGTAGATAATTAAATAAAGGATGATAAATAAAAGCTACTTTTAAAGTTTTATTTTTTTTTGTAGATTTATTATTAAAAAAAAACAAAAAAATTACTAATTTTTTTGAAAGATACATAAGTCTATTTACAAATGTCTACTGCGGCTCATACGTTCATATACTATCGGTGGCGCAAACCTTTAATGATGTACAATGGTAATCGGTGAGCATTCTTGGTCACGGTACGATGTTTTCCTGTACGGCGGTAAGTCTTCATTCAGATGGATTGAGGCTGCCAACCTGGCAAGTTTTACTCGTCCAGAAATCCTTTCTAATTTATCATTTCAACAATTTTCCTTAAACGATTTTTTTTTTGTTATAGCCATAAATTTTGTAATAATTTTATCAAACATGACCCGTTGGTATGATTATAGAATAATATAATAATTTATAAAAACTAGTTACCGACAAATTTTTTTATATGTTTCAAGTACTTTCGGATACCAAATCCATCTTCAGGAACTCAAAAACTTTTATTTTATTCTCAAAATAAAAAAAAACTAAAACTCATTCATCGCATGTAAGTCGTTATGTAAAATATAAAAGTATACAACGGTGGTAAAAAAAAAATTGTTAAGTGGTTTTGATAAATTATTATTATAAATTTTTTATCTAGAATAACATTTTTATGGCCCATATTCAATTATATTTCACTTATTATCTTCATATCCTTAATAAATTTCGTAGGCAATTATAGTTTACAATTTTTCACATGTCTACGTACAGTAAGTGAAATTTACTTAAATCCTGTATTCATTCTGACTAATCGGAGTTTGAGCTAATTATCAGGTTATTTTCACGAAGAATTCAATCATTTACTTTCCTACCGAATTCGTTGTACTGTCTTTTGCAAACCATTCCATCGCTCTTGTCTTCTTAACCGATTGACGCTCAAACTGTTCAGCCCCAACCACTATTGGAAACAATGTCGCAATGAAGAAATTCTTTTTACGGTCTATTCTTTCAAGTTTTCATCAGTAATGCAGAACTTCACTTATTACATCAGAAAGAGCAAAGCTTTTTATCAGCATCATGAATATTTTATGAACTCCTTTATATAGGAATTACAAATATATAATTATAAAAATTTACAGTTTGAAAAATTTTAATTCTTGTTTAATATTCTTTATCAACATACGCAGTCCATTTAACTTTCCTGCTTAAAAATCAATAGTTAAAATTGTTGCAGCAGCTAAATAATTTGTAAGCAACTTATAACTAAGAAAAAAAATTATCGTTATATATGTTAAATTATGGTTTAACTATGGTATGCTTAAATTATGGTTTAAATATATATATTCTCTTAAAATCTTCTATTAAAAATTCCATTTTTTCTATCATCACGACGTCTTTCATTCTTGTATATTGTATGTAAGGGTGCGCGCGCATACGCATTTTTATGGAGTGATTTGGGGTTATAATTCTCTCTGGCGCAACCGAATAATCTGAATAATCGATAAAACGATGTACTTCAAAAAAGTATGTATGTATGTAGGATGGCTGTAAACAAGTGTTAGCTGTTGTTACCGGTCTGAATTAATTAGTAAGATTATTAATGTGTTCGTGTCTGAGTTTCACGGTATCGGATTAGATCAGTTGATAAATATCATTAAAATGTTCATGATGAGCCTAAAGCGGGTGTAAATCTGTAACTACCTGAAGAGGATATACCGACTCGTATAAAACAATGGCACGTACGGGGTAGAAAGTGCGGACACCCACACAACTTAAACACATGCTCACCGCGAACATTTTCATGAATAAAATTTTAAGTGGTATACAAGAAGTCTAATGAAGTCAGAAATTACGTACTTTTCCGTTTAACAGTTTGTGTGCTTATAATTGGACAGTATCAGTTAACATACTTTCTGTTCTCTTTTTCATAAATTACCTCTTACATTAAGCAAAATGTATCTGAATGAAACAGAGCCACAGTCTGTTCATTGTTTTTTTGATTAATAGATGGAGCCATTTCATGATTAAAACATGAATGCGACAAAACCGTGTCGTAACGACTCTTTGTGGTCGGCACTACGCAGACAAAATACATTCGTGGTGAAACATACAAATCGTTTTCATCTCCGACCCATCTAAATTGAAATTGGTAGGAAGTAGGTTCGAACATATTTTAGTAGCATCGTTAAATTAAAATTCCGTAACTAACATTTTTATTTCTAAATTATTTTTGTATCATATGTATAACGCGCGCGCGTACATACACACGTTGCAAATACTGCACTATGAAAAGAGTTTTTTTGAGGGATAAATTCATATTAATTCTGACAATTAGCAAAAAATCTGATTTAATATGTTTATCCATATGTATATTTGTGGTTATGTATAATATAGTCCTATACGGCCGATTATATTTATTCATGAATGACTGAGAAGGATGATTGCATTTGCGTAAAAACGTGAAGTACCTAGTGCTATGTAATGCTAATTGTGGTTTTTAATTTTTAAAATAACTATGCCATCTTAAATTATCAACGCTGAATACCACGAGTATTGCGAACCTTTATGATATAAATGTATAACTAAACTTTTTCGCATAAAATCGAGGACCAAGTGTTTTTAAAGTTAGTTGTAAGGTGTTAAGACGCAAAACTGTTATTTTTGTTTCATTTACAGACCGTTAACATGAAGTTTTGAACGAAGCTCGGATTAATTAATGTAATTACATATATTGTGAGAAACTTTCAAGAAACAAGTGCAGTAAGCTCATGAATGTATAACGCAGTGTACGATTTGAAACGCTTCTGAACTTTCCAAAACGCTTTTGAAGTATCCGAACGATGAACGACACACTTTACAATTTAATCCAATTATTTCTACAGAGAAGTAATGTTAAAACAACGAAATTATGATCATGAGTCTTTTGTTCGATCGAGGCGTATTAAAATACTTGAGATCTAGTTTTATACGAGAGGTTTTTATTAATGTTGCGATTAATAATCGGAAATTTTAAATAACTGAGTTATTAATAAATAATAAAATCAAATCAAAACCTTCGTACGAATTACTATATTTTCGTTAACAAAAGAAAACATTTAAGCTTTATACAAAGTGTAAAAAAAATAAACCTTGTTCTTTTCTAAATCATTTATCTGGTATTCGTTAGAAAATAAGAAATATTTTACTGGTTTATATTTTTATTAAAGAAACAGTAAAAAACTCTTAATTACCCTTTTCTGAAGCTGTTGTTCAAAAATCCATGTTTTCTAAACGTGTATTTGAAATAAATAGATTAAATGTGTATTTGAAATCCATATTACGCATTATGGGGTGAGTAATCCTTGTAGTTTAAGGTTTACCTTATCCAACGATAAGTTTGAGTTTAGTTTGATTTAGCTCAAATTATTTCATGATACAGCAATGCAACTTAGTTTAAATTTAGTAAACAAAAACTTATTTGTTACAAATAAAAAAAATTATTTGTATTTTAGATCATTTGCGCCACTAAACTGTGTGATATGAATGAGATTTTATGAAATGTAATGTAATTTAATAAATCGATAAGGATAAAATTACTGTGGATAGATCTCGATCAGAGTAAGATTACGAAGTAATCATAAATAAAAAAGCGAAATTACAGTCCATATTAATATAAAAAATATCTATTTATGAAACTATAGCGTTGCGATAACGCTAGACTACAAATAAATAAAATCGCTGCAATACAAAACAAACGTTTGCACCATCGCAACTGTTCGGACTGCAGAAAGTGCAGAAGAGATATGACTAACGGTTCTACAGAACTCTCGACGGTCAGTAAAACGAAATTCGCAATCATTGAGCTCAATGATCTTTGTTTCAATAAAACAAAGAACGATGTATACTTGAAACCGTATTTCTTTTCATCTTAAAAAATTAAACTTCTTTAGAAAATTCAGCCGAATATCTATCGAATTGCCGTGAATTTTGTAAAAAATTAATCAAAACTCACGCGTTTTGCAAAATGTAATTATGTCAAGCCAAGCTGTTACTAAGTTAACAGAGTTCATTAATACAGAAAACTGTAGACAGAAATCTGTAGACACAAACAATCTTATTTTTTATCTGAACAATCACGCTATTACGAAATATTATAGATTTATATAGTAAATATTTTAGAAAAAATCATATTCCTTATTTCCTTGAAATAAACAATGACATAGTTGCAGTTACAGCTTAGAAATATACTGATATACTTAAAACACCTATTGTTTGTCAACGCTTAAAGAAATATAATGATGGCCTACGGATCCAGTACGTAGTGCTGGTTTACTTCGTGAGAATGTGTATAGATATACTACGGAAATTATTCCCGATCGACTGATTTCTCAGAACGGAAAAATTAATTGTTCATCGAGATCTTCACACGTACGAGAGTTTTTTGTGGAGTTACTAAAACGTAAAGTTTTACGAAAAGAAACCAAGATTAATTAATGAGTTAATGGAAAATATCATTCATCTAATCAAAACCATAAATAACAACTTGGAACGTGTGTTGGATAATGTAATGTGAAGAATCGAACTGAAAAATTTATTGTACACAATGAAACTCGTATGTCTGATGCTATTTTTACTTCCTTGTACGAAGTAAAGGAACTATTGTGATCGCGAAAAATTTAGGTTTTCAAATTTCAATGGAAATATCCATTTTGACTAGTTTGGCGTGACGTCTATACGTACGTATGTATTTCGCGTAACTCAAAAACGATTAGCCGTAGGATGTTGAAATTTTGGATTTAGGACTGATGTAACATCTAGTTGGACATCTCCCCTATTGATTGCAATCGACTGGACCAAAAGTATCCAAAAAATCCCAATATCCAAAAACATTTGGATTTCGGACTTTTTTCTTAACTGCAGTTATAAGCCCTCATCGAGGGATTTTCAACGATATATCATAAGTGGTACTTATTTTCATTGGTTCCAGAGTTATTGCCAAAAGAAATTTTGATTAATGAAATATTTGGATCTTAGGGGAAGGCACATCGGTTCGAATCAGACTTCATTTCCTTTTTTTTTAACTTTTTTTTAATTTAAATAATTATTAACTTTTTTGATTTATTAATAATTATTAACTTGTGATTGTAAAAAAGTTTTACAATAAATAATAATTCAATAACAAAAAAAAATGTAATGAAAAATATATGTTATTTAATAGGCGTACAAGGAAGTCATGTGGTGTCCACATCAGGTTTTTTAAAAAGGCTAAGTTAAATAAAATATACTGTATTAATTCTTTATTTCTAATATTAGACAAAAATCAGTCTCGTATACAGTTGGTTCGTATAAATAATTGTCTTATTTTCGTGTCTCACTTGAATATTTTCCTATTTCCATTATTATAATTTTAACGATTAAAAAATCAAATCAGAAAAAAAATTACCTTCTTGTAATTGCTAAACTCCTCAAGACATATTTAGAACAAATTCACCCATCACATAACTCCGTTCGAAATCACGCCCGCATCCTGCTCACAGATTCCCGTAGTTATGTAAAATCCGTATACCTGTAAAAGGTGAGTCTTATCATTTTAATTTTTAACACACCAATTTAATGAACGAAATTGATTATACAAAGCAACTCATTCTGCTAATAATACAACGCAAAATTTCCAGTACCGATGCGATCCTGCTGGTCATCAGCATTTGTTAACCACTACTTATGACACATTGCGACATCGAATATTGTATTTTTATTAATCTCTGCAGGGGAAAAAAGAAAATGATCTATTTAATAAATTGAGAAACGTAAAACAAAATAATATAACATATAACATAATCTTGCAAAGTCTCATGTAACTCGTGAATGTTTAATATGGAAATCGTAATAGATAACCAAGACCGACCGACGGATTCGTTCCGTTTGGAAGGTTGTAAGTGGACAAAGGATTAAACCGAACGGAAGAGGGCCAACGTATTCGTTGGCCTCCGTTCAAGTTTGCTGTTCAGGCGGTAAGTACTGATCACATCACAGGGCCATCACTGAGCCATCACATATTTGGTGGCTGGCGTAGACAAGTGTGGGTACATTGGCTACCAATACTGCGAGTACTATCCATCCTCAATAAACTCTCTTCAATACTGTATTTGTACTATCTATTTACTATTATCTAGCTGGTGTAGCCGAACGGATTAAGATGGAATGGATAATGTGGACTCTTTTTCATCAATTGAATTATATAAGTAAGTAAAAGTGTAAGAATTCAGTAGAATATAAGATGAGAACTACTGTTGCAATACTTATTAGCTAACGAATCGATTATTGGCGTCAAGGAATCGGATGACCATGTATACCATTCATTCTCAGTGCCGATCCATTCGCGACAAACATTTGATCGGATGGGATTCCATACGTCGGTCGGTGGTCTTAATTTAGTTTATAATTCGTCTACCCTTAACATTTAAAGCATTATAATATATAAACACAAAATGTTTAAAATCACAACAGAAATATTAACTGTCAAGTGTTTAAAACATAATTTCCAGAAAACTGTTTGTTCCGTTCTACATCGAGCCGCCCGGTGCTGCGATCTAGCGGATGCTAGCGCTAACCGGAAAGTGAAGCCCGTACTAGTATTCTACGTTAGAATCCCGCCTAGTGCGGTCGCATTATTCATTTCGTCCGGATGGACAACTAGTGTTAGTTTTATTCTACGTCAGGATCCCGCACAGTGCGGTCGTGTTTTCATTTCAGCCCAAGGGGACTCACAGTTTCTTGATAATTTTCAAGTTCAATTATGACTAAGGTGTCATACATTCTTAAGTTTAATGTAACTATTGTAATTCAATTAATATGTCAAAGGTGACAACAAATTAAATATAACGTTTCAAGAAGAACATAGCGTTGCTTCATTTCATCCTCTACCATCTCATCAAAAAATACAGTTCACACTAGCTCTAAATTCGACCACTGTTAATTCTAAAATTTCCATATTTTGTCAAGACAAGGAAAAACAACAGCTTATGAGGCAATTAATAAAGCAAAACTGTAAATGTTTTACAATTTTTCTTGTTGCACACGGGCATAAATTTAAAACTAAGCAATATACTGTTTTAATGTAGTTTTCCTTATGTTTTATGAAAAACATTTAAGCAATAAAATAACATTCTATAGGTTAATGGAAAAAAAGATTGGGGAAAGAGTAACATTTTCACGTTTTTTACATGTATTATGAAGCGATCTGTAAAGCTTATATACAATTATATAACTTATATACAATTATTTAACTGGAATAGAATTATAGTTTTGTTAGTACATTAAACAAAGAAGAAGAAATAAAAATTAACACAGTATTGTTAAGTATTTATTAAAAAAAATAAAAAAAAGATGTTCAACTAATTCTGTTTGGATAATACCATTTTTTTTAAGCTTAAGAAATACAGACGAGCAATATTTTCAGTCCAATTTCCTACAAGTTCAATTTCCTTCAAGATAAAACACAACATGAAAATTTAGAAATCGCCTCCCCAATTTTTTCGAACATTTAATAGAATTAATCCCCGTAATACACAAGCTACTAAATCAAATTTTATGATTTTAGGTAAAACCGTTTCCGAGGAGTGAAGAAAAATTATCCCAAAACGCATACATACAAACAAATATTTTTTTACTCATATTTTATTATTTTTGCACTCAGGAAGATCAAAATACAAAAATCAGCAAGTCATTTTTCAATCTCCCTCAGATACATTCCCACGGTTTTTTTCTACAACATCTGGAGAAAAAAAATTAAGATAGATTGCTACTGAAGATCGACTGAAGTCGACTTTCAGGGCTCACATTTCAACCTCCTCCATTTATTCATTTATCCGTTCCACCGATAATTCTATATAGTTTTATCGACTAAGGGATGTAATTACTGTATGTTGGCATTTCTTTCAGCGCCAGTTCATCGATTTGTTGAGAGGCGACATGATTTTCAGTTTAAGGTCACAGTGATTAAGGCTTTTGTTTTGAAGTGACATAATTTGCACCGCCGATGTTGCAGCTAAGATCAAATTTCTTGTCTCATGAATCGTAAACGAGAATAAATGATGCGGAACAAAGTACTAAGGAGAGTGATTCATAAAGCTTAAGAACGAAAGGAGATTAGTTTGAGTTAATGACCGTTCAGTATTATATTTACTGGAAATGTTTTACTCGTGTAGTGCAGTGTTGTCCTTTTCAGATCGGATAATTCTGCTTCAAGAATATTATTAAATACCCGTAAAGCAATTAGTAATAATACTCGTAATACCTGTTTATTTAAGTACAATAGTAGTTGACTAAATCTTCGGTTTTTGTGTTTTCCTTTCCTACGCTGTTCTTTTAGATCGTAAATTAAATTCTGCTTTGTCAAAAATAAAAGAAAACTTATGCAACTTACCGAGTAACTTTGAGTAGCCTATACCGGTTACATCCAAATTAAAATAGTTTTTCTTTATGTATTTTTACCAGATATAGAGATTTAAGTTAAAGTTAAATATTTCAATTTACTTGAATCATAAGGTATTAATTTCCTCTGTAAGTTATTACTGGGCGAGCTTTGTAACTCAGAAAACCTCAGAATAGAGACCAGATAGAAACAAATATTTTTTAAAAAAAGAAAAATTATTATTTTTAACCAATTAGGTTAAAATTTGCAAATTTTCGATAACGGATGCACATGAAATAAATTGAATTTTAAAACTGAAAAAAAAATCTAGCCGGTATCTCAAAATCTTTAAAAAAAATGTAATCAACATTTTGAAATAGCGATTTTGTTTTCAGTTTGTTCAGTTCATTTTCATTTTGTTCTATGTAATATTAACCTTTATGCAGTAAATGATAATTTTTGATTACTAATCGTTTAAAACATACATTTTTAACAACACTAAGCTTATTGAAATGAAACATTAATTTAAAATCATAGTGGCCGGTCTCCATGGCGCGAGTGGTAGCATCTCGGCCTTACATCTGGAAGTCCCGGCTTCGAATCCCAGTCAGGCATGGAATTTTTAACACACGCTGCAAATCATTTATTTCATCCTCTGAAGCAATACCTAACGATGGACCCGGAGGTTCATCGTGGGAAGAAAATAAGTTTGTTTTAAATAAAGTTAAATTATATTTTATTGCTAATGTGTACGTTAAAATTTGTCAACTAGTGAACAATACAACCCCCCTCCCTATCACGGTCCAAGAGATGAGGATGATATATGTGACATGTAGATTGTAGAATGAGGTGTAGTCTTGTATATAGTTATGTCGATCATTCCTAAGACGTGTTGCTGATTGATTAGAGAATTAGAATAGTTCTATTAGAGAGAAAATAGTGGTTAATGAAATACCACTAATTTTAATACTTTAATTTTTGCTATGCACAAATTAAAGACTGCAGGCAGGAAAATGAAACTGTATAAGAGTCCGGGTCCGGACGGCATTCCAGTAGAAATCGTCCGGATAGGTGGAAGAAGGGCATTTTACAATGTTGGAAGTAATGAACAATGTGCTGAAAGGCGATTTATACCGACTTCATGGAAAAGATCAAGACTGGTTTTAATAATCAAACCAGGTAGGTCAGGAATTCCTTATAGACCAATTTGTGTTACAAATAATTTTTGTAAATTATTAAAAAGGATGTTAGAGGCGAGGTTGCGGGCCTATATTGAAGAAAGGGGTGATATTAGCCAGTGGCAATTTGGATTTCGATCAGGGAAATCAGCGACTGATGCTGTGAAGGAGGTGATGAAATTGGTTGATAAAGCGGTAAAGGACATGTGACGCAAGCGTCGAATTCCTGTAGTCATATTAGTGGATGAATACAACGCTTTTAATTCTCTGAGCTGGGAAGCAATATTTGAAGAAGGTCAATATACCGCCATATCGCAGACGATTGATACAGACATACTTAAAAGAAAGATTTTTGGTATACCGAATAGGAAGTAGTGAGATTGAATTTAAAGTGTCAAGGGGAGTGCCACAGAGCTCAGTTTTGGCATCCATTTTATGGAATATTACGTTCGATGGGATTTTGCACTTACAATACCCAGAAGGAGTGCAAGCATATTTTTGCTAATAACCTTGCGCTAGTGGTCACTGCAAAGAAGAAGGAAGACGTAGCTAGAGTAGCAAATAAGACACTAAATATGGTAAATAGATGGATGAGAACTAGAGGAATCCGGCTCTCGCACGGTGGCGATCTCTATGACGGGGAGACGAATTATAAGGATATTCCGATTTTCATTGAGGAAGGCCCGGTCCAGTTCGTTAGAAATACAAAATATTTGGGAATGTGGCTTGACCACAGAAGGTACTTTACTTTTCATCTACAGGAGGTCTGTACTAAAGCTGAACAAGTGGTACAAACTCTAAATAGACTATTAAGAACAACTGCTGAACCGCGGGCATTAATTAGGAAACTGTACTCACACGTGGTGATTTCTATGTTGGTATATAGAAGGTGTACTGTAGGGAAGGTGAGGGATAGCCCTCAGTGAAGCCGTCGTCTGTCCGTGCTTGCGCGGTTGGGCGGCGATGATGAAGCTGTGCGACTCCTGGGCTGTGCTATACTTAATTGCAAATCCGGTCTCGGGTGGGGAGGAACGGTGAAGTAGGAGTTTTAGTTGGTGGGGCGCGGGCACACATAGGCTCTTAAAATTTAGTCGAACCCGTGAGAGTCCGACATTCCCCCACTCACTAGTGGGGGGGTACGTAAATAGTATTTCTTCGCAAAAAAAAAACAAAAAAAAACTACTATTTAAGTACACCGGTATCCGCTGTCTAGTATTCAGCGGATACAAGTAACTAATTCTTACTAGGAATTGAACCACAGGACCTTCGATTTAAAAGTCTGCTGTTAAACAACTGATTTTGCGACAGGTTTACCATTAGACCAGTCCGGTTGGCAAACTCCAATTACGCATGAAATAAATATTTCACTGATTAATTGCATGTAATATTACACGTAATCGTGTAGTATAAGAGTATTAATACAACGATAAGCTTACGCTGTTTGTACGTGACCGCTTCAGAACAGCTACGTGTAGAAATCTACAGATATCAGATCGATAAAACCCTTATCTTTTGTAACGTATTAAGTCAATGATTATTTGCATCATACTTCTTAAAACATTAATTTACTTGGTAATCTAACATAAATAATTGAACTCGAATGATTATGTCTGTAAATACGATACCACAGACAGTAATATTTTGCAGTAAAATAACTATTATTTTAATTTTTATGCTTCTTAAGTGGGGAAGACATAAATAACAATATCTTAATTGAGAGTTTCTCAACTACTGAGAAACTCTCGTTAACGGGCACAGTAGTGCTTGCAAAATTTCATTAAACGAGTGTTAGGTGATCGCTAACTAGAGGTATTGGGGTAGTAGTATCTTTCGTTTTATTACAAAACTTAGTATACTATAGTATAAGTGTGATCTAGTAACGTATTTCAAAACTGCGATTAAGTGTGTCAGTGTGTTAATTTTGCCTTACTTGATATAAAAACTGTTACTCCTTCTACTGAATAAGTAATTGGATAAGTAAATTATCTGTAAGCATAAACTTAAATGGATTTAAGTAGAAATAAAAAAAGAAAACGCAAAGTAAACCAAACTTTGTACTCACAAGATAGCCCGAACATCACTGCAAATTTTTTATTACATAAGAAAATAATTTTAAAAAAAATAAAAGAACAGAAAATTATTATAATGTAGTTCTGTTATTGTAAAATAAATTTATTATTTTGTTTTTATATTCTGTTTTAAACTTTTGATTTTCGTTTTCAAACATCTTGTTTCTATTTTTAATATATTCTCTTTAGAATATAAATAAGTAAAATAAATAATAAATAAAAATAACATATACATACACACACTATATATATATATATATATAATATTTATTCATATACTTGAAATGTTAATTAAATCAGTAGAAGAATGTTAACTACCCAAAAATTTCCTATTTTAAATCGTAATTGAACGATACAATTCCAACTTCTCAAATATTTAAAATTGAAGTTGAAAATATGACTGCTAACTGAATATGAAAATTAGTCGATGGTACTTTCACCTCGATTTTCCTATAAATTTTGAGCTAGATGGGTACCTACTTCTTGGAGTTGGTAAGTACATTGAGACAGCAAATGAAGTTCAAAATTAAATCTTTATTTTAAACGCATAAAACCTTCAGTTCTAAGATTCTGGACCCTAGGTAGATCAATCGTTTTACCTTTTAAAGAGTGAGAGCACTAAGCAGATTCCACTCTCCAAGAGCGGAGTATTTTAGAGTAAAACCAAACGGAAGAACAAAAGAGGAGAAACAAGCGATTTTAAATGTTACCTTAGCTGGTACTTAGGAGTGAAATTAGCCGACAATATTTAAATTTCATAAAATTAAGGATTCGTGACAATCTGTGATGAGTGAGTAGATTTTGAGTTTAATACATAAAATTTGTAGTCGAACTACTTTTATATTCTTCGGAGTCGGTATAAAAAAGTTCTATTTTTGAAAAAGTACTATAAAAGAAGTTACCGAAAAAGTACCGATTTAAATTCGGTTCAATTTACTGAAAAAGTTAATAAAAATTAAATTATTTTACTGTAAGGAACCCAACGTTTTTTAACCTTCTTGGGTAATCAAACTTGTAAAAATAAACCTGTACAGACAATAAATTAATTAAAATATTGACCAGTATCCGTTCATAGGTTTTCAAAATCTGTAATAACAAAATTTGCCACCGGTGAAGGGCAAGTGCGTAGTGATGTTCGGGCTGAGTGGCTTTTCAGTTGGTTGCTTCCAACATCAATAGAAAGGGGTTTTCTGTTGGAAGATTGAAACAATTTTCGAGTGGTCTTTAATTTATAGAGAAAAATTAATTTTTGGTAAACCGGTTAAGAAAAGGTGGTCGACCAGAAATGTGTGTTATAACTAATCCGTGTAATACCTCTATTGCTTGAGGGATTGTGAGCGAATTGAGCATACTCACGCTAGAAGATGATATTTGATGTAGTTTAGGGAAGTTCAGAATTTAATATTTATTTTAAAAGTACAATTTCTCGTTTTTAAGAGTAATTTTACTGTGAAATTATTTATTTTACCGTAAAAAAATTCTACAATCCGCTAACTGACAATGGAAGTTATCAGCAGGTGATATCATGAAATGATACATTATTAAATTTGTATCCAAATTTTAACTTCCAAAAATCTCCCGCTTTTTGACCGGAATTGTCCGGTGAAGTTTATTTATTACAGCTTCCGCATTATATTATATCGTAGGTCATATGGACCTCCAGAGACGGTTGTGCCGAAAACACGGGGTACTGGGTACAAGTTGACCCAGTTCCTTACTGGTCACAGACGTTTTAAGGCATACTTATGATCGCGGTTGCTGAAATCTTCCACGGATTGCGATTATTGTGGCAAGAAGGACACCACGGAATACCCTGTGTTCGTGAGCGATCGGTTCCTGCGGTTTAGAGGAGCATGCAGGAGAGAATACGGCGTGCTTACCCCAGAGAAAATCATTTGAACTATACTGCAGATTGAACGATCGTGGGATAAGGTGTCCACGATGTTAATCAAAACCTCCCGTAACCGAAAGAAGTCCAGAGGCGAATAACTACCTCTGAGTATCCTTTAAGGCAGGTTTGCGGCTGCAATTTTTTTTACTGAAAAAAAGCAAAACAAAATGCAGGATCCCGACAAGTTTGAGGCGTGGGTCCAGCAATGGAGGTGCGGATGGAGAGAAGACACATGGGATGCTGTGATAATACCGTATGGGGAACCGGCATCCCATGTTGAAGCGACGGAGGGGTTTTAGTGGGACTCTTCGCTAGGGTGAGTTCCACACTTATATATCACGTGATGTAAGACCATATAGTGCCTATAAAAAGGTTTCCCTCCTCCGACTTACAAAAAAAAAGATTTAAAAATAATCTCCTGCTGAAAAAATCATGCTGTAAAAATGTCAAACAATACTCCGATGTAATTAAATTGAAGTACTTTTACAAGAAAACCATAAGTAAAGGACAAAATGCTATATATTTACCTATCACCTACAATAAATTATTATCCTCTTCTTGTATAGCTATCATAAAGTACCGAATTAGTACAGTTACATCTTTTCATATATTAAATTAAAATCATACTAAATATAAGAAATTATAATGGATTTTGAATTGATAAATTATGACGTAGTAAACGTTTTATTTAATAAATCGGTAACTTAATGCGGTAACAAGCAAGGTAATTCAGTATTGCGGTTGATCAAAACTTGCAGTTTCAGATTAGTTTCATATTTAAAGCCTTCTTTCTGTTAAAGTAGAAGGATATGTGATTAACTGGGATATGGTGTAAAAAGTATTCATATTCCCGATATCTCAAACGATTTACTTTCTGTGATCGGTCAAAATTTAGTGCATTCCGATCGATCAGTTTCTTTCCGGGCTATGAGCGGTTAAAAAAAGAGAAATTTTGATCGGTTGAAATGTATAGTGTTCCGTTCGGTTGATTCCTTTGCATGCTCTGATTGATTACAAATTACGAACTAAGGAATTGAGATTTTTAAAATTTTGTCCCTTCCGATTACTCAGTTCCTTTCCTTGATTATATAACATACTGCTTTCCAGTCGGCCAAAAGTTTTGATACTCATGATTTTTTAAGCAGATTGCTATCGGTTGGAAATCGTTGTAATATGATTTTCCCGAACTAATCAGTATTGGATTGTTTAGAAGTGTTCTTTCTGTGTTGAAGGTGAAACTTAAGTTTTTTTTATCGGAATAAGTAGAGATTGTAATTCGCTAGTATGAATGTGAAACGTCATCGGTTAAATTTTATCGATTTCGGTTCGGGAGAATTACGATCGTTTGTCGTGATTAAGTCATAAACCATCATTCACTGTTATGAAGGAAAAAACTTTCAATATATTTCCAATCAAATCTATATAAATTTAAAAACAATAATTATTGTTTCTTAATTTTTTCTGTATTCATAAACATTTTTTATGCGCTGAAAATACCCACGTAGTCTTATGTATTTTCAGATACACAAATTATTATGGTTTTTTTCTGTGTTTAATTTACGTTTTCCGAAGTAAATTTATTTGAATCCAAAACATAAATCGGATAATTTAAAAAGTTTGCCTTTTCGAAAATTAAAATTCAAAATAAAAATTAATATTAGAAATAAAATAAAAATAATTATTACTATTTATTATTATAAAAAATAACTGAGACACTGAAAATGAAATTCTGAATCGAGATTGAAACATAAAGGGATACATTACTTACTATACTACTTAAAATCTAAAATTACTAAAAATTAAATTTCTTAAAATTCCCCGTAATATTATACTCATAAAGAGATAGATTGAGGTAGATATACTGTGATAAAATGTTTATTTAAGCACTGTGCTTGCTTCGATGAAACAATTTAGGATTTCGGTATCAGTGGTGGAAGTTCCTTTTAGGGAGGAGACTATTGATCGATCAGGTGAGTCGAAAGTTTATTCCGATCGAACTAGTTATCATTCATTACTGGTTATCACTGATTATGAAAAGGGATCTCACCCCCGTTTGAAGAATAGAGTTTACAAATCCATAAATTGTAATATATAATATTAAAAACAGGATAATAAATGTGAAGGGTATAAGGAATAAAGGGGATAATTATATTTTTATAGATTTCTACGAGAATATTTTTAAATTTAAAACATAAAAAATATTAATATTTACATGTGATTCTAATGAAAGTTACTTCTAATATAATATATATGAATCATAATATATGTATTTTATTTATGACACAAAAATACGTCTGATAATAAATTCTGCTAAATTTTTGTAATAAAATGATCAAAATATTTTGCGAATGGAGGAGTCACCCGTGTGAATCCATCTTCTGTATCACAGCAGTTTTAATAAAAGTTAAATTATTCAATTTTTAACGCAATTCAATTGAAATACCAAAAATTCAATTCTTTAAAATAAAATTCTTTGAAAACATAAATAATTATTTTTATTCACTTGTGACAGTCTTTTAAAATAATCTCTTTTTGTCTATTCCTAAAACTAGGCAAAAATTTGTAAGTCAGCTTACTCTGCTGAACTTATCTTTGTGGACCTGAAAGAGTTATGTTTCACATTAAAAATATATAAAGAATTAAAAAAGAAAAAAAAATTATAACAAAGTACCAATGAAATTTTACATTATTTTTCAATTGATTATGTCTTTATATTTATCACAATGGCGCATTTAATTTTTATTTATTATTAAAAAAAAAAATAGATTTTTCTAAATCTAATAAGAAACAAATAAGTTTTTCACAAAATAGACAACAAGGAAGTGGATTTTATCCCCTTATAAATCCTTCAAACAAACTAGATACGTTAAAATTTAAATACTGCATGAACGGTGAAATATTACCGACAATAAGAAGTAAGGATGCTTACGTTATGTCAAATTCTACGGACGAAAAAAACGACTAGTTCAATTATTACGGAAAAATCGACTTTAATACACGGTTGGTATAAAAACTTTACAAAAAGATGTTGTGATATTACAGTTTGTGGATACCATGAATAAAATTTACGTTAAGCAATCGGGCCGGCGAGCAAAGTGGCTGTGATTACAGACGATGAGACAAATATCAAATCTGTATAAGGGAAACCGTATCGGACGATGATGGTACGGAAACTTATACCAAAAGTTGCGGTGTCGAAAGAGATATATGAAGAAGGTATCAAAAAACATAGACACTGACCTGTAAGAATACTTTGTGTAGAGAATGATCAACGAATGAACCAAATCCTGTATTTACCACTGTGTACTATTACACTTGACTGATGACATTCATTTCAGTTTTTTGTTGGACCGATCTCCTTTATACTTTCAGTTATTCCTTTTTCAATCGTTTATAAACGGACTGAACTCTTTCACTGCAAAACTGATAATCACATTCAAAACATCACATTTAATTATACGTTATGCTGCCGCGACAAAAAAGCGGTTTCAGAAATTGACCTATCCCGTTTTAGACCATAAACTTTCCATATGTTAAAAAAACCTTTTTTAATTTGATAGTATCGCATAAAGTGAAAAAACAAGAAGTTTTGAACAATTCCAAAATCCAGGATTGATCTCTGCCGAGCAGTTAAAAAAATTTAATCTAAAAGAAAATTCCTAAACTATTTATTTAATAAAATTTTAATTTACGATTCTTTAAAGCTTACACGATTGAAATTTATTTAAAATTTACTAGATGTTTCTAATTTTTTCCGATTATATACAATCATCCACTAACAACTTATTATTCAGTTAGTCAATGACATATATTTCATATATGACAATATGAGAGCAAATATTTTTAAAAACCTTCACGACGTCATATTTAACATTAGCTGTTTTCTATTCTTTATAAAGAAAACTCGTTGAGTACAGCAGCCTCTACCTCAGATCTCTCTGTCACTATTTCTGTTTAGACTCGGAAACCGCCGTAAGGTATTACTTCAGAGGATGAATGAAGATGATGTGTATTAATGTAAATGAAGTACAGTCTTGTAAAGTCTCAGGTCGACCATTCCTGAGATGTGTGGTTAATTGTAACCCAACTACCAAAGAACACCGGTATCCACGATATAGTATTTAAATTTGTTTAAAATTAACTGCCGTACCTTAGATCTGTCTTGTTTTATTATAATTAACTAATCTCAGCTCTAAAAAATAAACTACACATCGTTTGATAAACTAAACACAATAATATAATTTTTACTCCATCATCTTTTTATTCGTTTATTCACACGTGTGTAAATATTTACCTGATGCTTGTTAAGTTGGGGCAAAAAATCCGGTGTTATTGGTCTGCAGTCAATATTTTCGCCAATATTTCAGAATTTTCCTTAATTTTATATTAAAAGAGCATGAAAATATATATATATATATATATATATATATATATATATATGTGTGTGTGTGTGTGTGTGTGTGTGCGCGCGCGTGAGGAAAGAGTTAAATCATTAATCAAATAATTAGAAAGGGGATCGATTGAATTTATTAAAATATACTTATTGCAAATAACAAACGGCAATGATAAGTGCCATCGGCAAATTTGTTATGGTTCTTTTATTGAAATTAATAATAGTTTGATTAATGATTATCTTTTGCATATAATTTCTTAATTCCCAGTAAAGCATTTTCGTTTTATGAAATGAAAAATAATCTTTAATTAGGAGTTAGGATGTAACGCTGTTTATTATTTAATTAGTTTATTAGTAACAAAGATTTGACGTGAGACGCAAATCGGTTTCGAATATGGCATTGGCACTCTTATAATTATCAACCGTCATGTGCCAGACTAGCGAAAGTGAGGAGGGATTTTATTCCTGTTGATTTCTTCAATGAGCTGATTAGTGATGTTCATTTGCCTATCCCTGTTGATTTCTTCAATGAGCTGATTAGTGATGTTCATTTGCCTATCTGCAGTTGTGTTAAGCCATACTAATGAAATATATTCGTCATACGGACCGGCCGTTTAGTATACATCAACACTTTAAGGAAAGTCATTTTAAATACCACTTCTTTCACCGAAGAAAAACTTAAGAAAATGTAAAGCAACAAATTAATGAACCTTTTTCTTTAGGAGAAATGCATTAATCTCCATTATATGACCGGAAGGGCGTCAATATTCAAAAATGTTTTCTCTATGAAGAAATAATTGTGATATTGATAAGGAAAATATTTAATCGGTGTAGGAGTAGGCCTTTACTACTTGCCAAAAAAATCGTTTATGCTACAGGCAATTTTGTCTTAAAATTCGAGGAACAGTCTTGTAAAGTTTTGTTAAAAATATTTCAGCCGTTCCCGAAATACTATCAGATAAAAGGTTCTAAGTATCTCATTCCACAGAAGGAAATAGTCTGAGCCAACTAGTTGTCACAAAGTTATCACTCTTGCTAAATAAAACAAAAATTGCATATCTTTTTTCTATCTTTTCATTTTTTCTGCTGGGTTATGGTCTAGCTTTAAACATTCTGTATAGGTCTTAAATTTGTTAACAAAAAAAAAACAAAAAAAAAAAACAAAAAAACCGTATGCAGAACTTTTAAGTAAAATAAATCATTACGTCGAAGTCGAATTTTCTGACCGCTGAAGTTGTTTCCATTTCAAATTTAGCTTTAATCAAAGGAAATTATAAATGCATAGAAACTTGCGTTATTGCAAAACAACTCCTTCCCATCAAGTTATTAATTCAGATACGGGTATTATTACATCTGAGTCATTTGTATACATCAATTGTATTCTACCTTTCATTTCATTTAATAAATAGTCGTAATTGTTCATCCATCGGCGTAGAAATAAGTTTATTATTCGGTGAATTTTAATCATAACTAAAAATACAAGTACGTGGAAGAACAGTAAATGACAATACAAAAAAAATGTAGTAATTAAAAAATGATATATCTATTATAATCCTTTTTTTTTAGCATAATCACGATAATTGTATAGAGTTTTGCCAAAGTGTGGCAAGTTTTCACTATCTAATCTCGTATATAGGCTGTCGATCTATGATTGAATTTTTCATTTTTTTATTTCTTTTTTTATTTCATAATTAGCAGTAAAGCGAGTTTCCTTAAATTATTTTGAGGTTAGGAAATAGGTCGAAATCGCTGGTTGCCGACTCAGAGCTACGAGTATGTTGCGGATATAGGTGGAGTCAGTTTTTTAAGAAAAAATACTGCTGCCCATTGTTAACATCTGCTGTTGCTATAACATCAACGCTTTTGATTTCTAAACTCGACAAAATAAACGTTTGCTTCATTGTTTCAATAAATCGAGCCGAAGCGTTTCAGATAATTAAAGCAGATAGAAGAGGAAAGTATGCCCCTTTTCGAATTAAATCCTTGTAAAAGAATCTTTTAAGTAGAAGGCCGCATTTTGAAATTTCTTCAGGTAGTTGTACACCCAGCTGTTACCGATCACAATATTTATGTAGAATTCATTCTGCTCTGACACCGATTTAAGGGTCTGCAGCAATTAACTTTTCTCTTTCTGTTTTTATGCAAAAATATTTGCGGTATCGACCAAAATCTTTCGAAAATCGAAATTCATATAGCTGGTCAACACGTTCTTTCAATATATATGATCTTATTTATGATGTATTTTTCAGCAATTCGACGATTTTGTTAATTAATTCTTATAAATAAATTTGATTTTTTGAATCTGTCACGTAAACACGGTTTCTATCTTTACCCGATATTTCTATTCTATTGAGTTCACACGTTTGAAATTTTTTTATAGTTAAATATGACCCTAGCAGTTTGTTTACGCCTATTATATTTAGAGCAATTTTTTCACCAGTTAACATTTAAACCGCTGCAGATTTTTTTAATTTGTGAACTAGTGTAAGCGTTTAATTCATTTCATAACTAATCGATCACAAAACAATAGCAGTAACCAAACGTTACCTGGTATATTTACAGAGGTGGAATTAAAATTAGAGGCGTCGTTCTTGTTCTACCTTGATTTGATTTTGAGATATGAAATATCTTTTATTTTATATTATTATCGGTTTCAAAAGTACATTTAAAAAAAATTGATTTTAATCGAAATACTAAATAGTGGAAATAGGTTTCACTTTAGATAGATAAAGGAAATTTACAAAAGAAAATTAAAAAACCCTCTCAAAATTGCTGTGATAGTCTGTTTTAGAATAAACAGAAAGAGTGAAGTAGGTAGGTACTTTTCTCTAGAAACCGGTTCAGCAGCTTGTACATAATCAAATTTAATCATTTTTCGTGCCTTATGTATTTTATTTCAACTGTCCCTCTCGGATCCCTTTGTGGAACGTCTTTGGTGGACTAATACTATAATATGGAATTTGATGCCTATGAAATTTAAATTTTACTTTTGCTTAAAGTACTACTAAGATCTTTAAACACGAATGTTTAGGAGAATTTAAATTTTGAGTAAAACAATAAAAGTAAATGAGTTTAATACGTAATTTTAAGGTCTAAGCAATGGTTTAAAATAAAAATAGGCATTTATTATAATCTGTTTTTCCTACAGTGTAATTGTCGGTTTGCTTATTACTAATATCCAGTAATTTTTATAATCTTATTTCTTTTTATTATTAACAAATATAAAATCACGATAACGATCTGGAATTTTAGTAACTTCCTAACTCGAATTCTTTAAAAATTGGTTTAAACCAAGCTGAGTAATAAATGTGCTAAGAAGTTGTCTTCTGTGTCTCAAATTATTTTCAGGCAATAATCTGTAAGTTATTGAAGCTTACCCTAAAAGAACAGTAGCAACAAGGTGTCGTCGTCTAGAGGTGTGGTGTAGCGTGTGGAGTCGTTGTCTGTCTGTACTTGTGTGGATGGACGCCGATAATGAAGCACCTGGACTCTGGCACCTCGGAGCAGTTAAGACCGACTCCCAGCGGGACGGCTTTTTGGGTCGCATGTATTAGAGGCTGGCACTGGAAAGACCGAGTCCCGAGGGAGACGACTTTCGGATCGCCTCCATAGGCAGGCGCTAAACCATCGAGACCCGGCTCCTAGGGTAGAGTCGCTGGATACAACTTTATCGGGCCTGGTGATTTTACTCTGAAAAACGATGAGATGTGGTTGTTAAGACTCCGGGTTATTTAAATGACTTATTTCATTTTTAAATACTCTTATAAATGTTTACTTTTTTGTTGCTCATGTTTAAATGTTGGAACTTTAATTTTTATTTAATATAGAACTTTTAAATTAAACAATTTTCGGCTTCGTTCGGATTCACTCGGTTCTTTACATTTCATTCGGCTCCTTTCAGATGCACTCGGCTCCTGACGATATCACTCGGCTCTTTACAATTCACACGACTTCTTTCGGATCCACTCGGCTCCTGACGAATCAGCGGCTCTACCAACATTTATATAAGCAAGCTCTTCACTTCATTAGTGTCCAGTCTTAGTCCAGTTTTACGGCAATTCAGTTTCAATTTACAGTTCTACAATTCAGTTCATTTCACTTACAGAAATATTTAAAATTACAATAAAACAGTTATAATTAATATTATATTTCAATCATATTCAAAAAATTTAAAACTCCCCTCCCGGGTCCGGCCCCGGGAGGGAAGTTGGTGAGATAGGAGATTTAGTCGGTGCGTATGTGTGTGCAGGTACACATACGCGCCGTTAATAAAATTTTGCAGAACCTGTTAGTCAGCCCGACACTTTGCCTGTAAATGGGGTTCCTCCGACTCACCCAGCAAAAAAAATTAAAAAAAGAAGAAGAGAACAGTAGTGAAATACGTGACACGTACAAGTGAGATATTTAAATCATCACTATTTTTTAAAGTATTCTCAGAGGGCTGACACAATAATTTATCGCTTTATCTATTAGGCTAAATTATTTTGGCTGGAGGCTTGAAACTTGGAAGGAAGCTTTTTGTTTGCAATATAGACATCCGGTAAAAAGGGATTTTAAAACTCATCATCAAGGGGCGGGAGAGATGAAAGTTCTTTCAACTATAGCTATATTTAAAAAATTGTTTACAATAGGAATTCGAAACAGTATTGCAACTTTTCATGAACTGGAAAGATGTCTAAACTCGTTGTCGCTGAAGGTAGATTGTTTAAATATTCGGATTGTTTTTCACTCTTGAAAAAGTGTGTGTGTGTTGCGAGAAAAATAGGTCAGAATCCCTTTTCGTCTTTACTATTTATCTTAACAAGGTATTATGAACCCCAAAAATTATGTGTAAGATTTTTCACTTGCGAATATTCTTTCAAATGTAATTTAATATGTCGAATTTAAATCCATCTGTGATTTTGATTCGATTTTCGTAAGGCAAATTCAAAGGACAAAGGAAAATACAATGAGTCCACTTATTACTTCAAATTATTCGCTTTGTTTCATGTAATTTTCTCAATTAAGTAGCTTTTATAATGATGACACCAATTAGGGCTATCTTTTAGTTGGCTGTAACAGATTTTAAGCGTTTTTTTTTCTTTGCAGTTATCTATTAGGATGCAGCGTGACAGTCCTGCAAAATGAGAAACTGTTGCCTACCATATCTACAAGATAGTTTCACGAAATATGATTAGAGTGAAAAACATTTTGTCCTGCATTTACCCTGTTTTCCTTATTTTACCTTCTTTAAGTCTGCTTCATTACCCGTGCTACGTGTCTATTCAGATTCGCTGATATAATATCATAATCGGTCGTTGATATAATGTCAAACAAAGCTACCTGGTGAGGAAATAAAAATGATCATGAAGTAGTGCGAAGCTTGGGCGTATAGCTAGTATTAAAAACATACGAGTATATACTTTCAATCATTTATCTTCACTAAATATACCGAGCTATTTTTATTTTACTTAAAAACCTATTATAAGGCATTTAAAATATTTAATCTTTGAATGAAATTTTATTGTTTAGTGTAAGTTAAGTACTTTATTTATTTAAAAAAAAATTCTTGTTGCTGATTATGTTGTATTTAAAATTACTGAACTTGTAAGTGTTGAATAGAAGTATTCTGTAAGAAATAAATATTAATGTTTAATATTTTAGAGTAGAGAACATTGCCTAATTTTGTAGTAGACAAAATCAACTTAAATGAATACAATATATATTTGTGACAGACGTATCACGAAAAACGGTATGGTGATCCATACCATTGATTATTTTTACAGTTCATAAAAGGTAATTTGGATTTTAAATAAGATTATACATTAAGTAATAGTACATTTAAGTTACCTTAAGATAAGATAATTTTGCCCTACACCTATTTTCCTATACCTAATTTCAAGGCTTGTTGGTATTTCTGAATTAATATGTACGAGTGAAGGTTAATATTTGTTCAGGAATCAAGTAAACGAAAAATCTCACTTTTTTTCTTAATCTGATGAACTTGCTTGTACATCGCATAAATGTGAATGAGAGGATGCGTAAAATATGTCTAATATACGTAAAGTATATTACTTGTAAAAATCTAAGGATTAACTAAGAATAGTTCTAGTTCCTGTAGAAAGGTAATGGAAAAGACTGCTTTTGTGTCTTTCATAATGAAAATATTGTACGCTTTAATATTCCCGTATTCCTTTGTTTCTTTTATTCCTTATCGATAGGTATTGAATGTTGACGAATCTCTCTTTTGTTCTCCCGATATTGAGAAAGTTTCTATTTCTATTCAGGAAGAAAAACTTAAGACAGACTGGCGAGGAAAAAATTCTTTGGTTTCAGACTATACCTTCATTTTTTTGTCAAATCGAATTCTGTTAAAAAATTAAGTACTACATTTCATTTATACGATTCGTTGCAAAATAGTATCACTTTACAGTACAAAATTATCTGTACAATAAATTTTTATTTAAATTTTCATGCAATTTTAATAGTTACTTAATTTTTTATCGTTTTAAAAATTATATTATGTTGTTAAACTCAAATATGTACACTTACGTAATATTTACGAGTAATACACTCAAAAATAATTCAATTACTCAACATATTATTTGGCTACAGTGAAGGACATATAGGAATAAATTTGATATTGTGATGATGAAATTTGATTAAACAATGCCATAACACTTCGAACTACTTTAGCCTATTTTATTTCTTACAATTTTTAAATATAAAACAAATTTATTTATTAAAATAATAAATCATTATCAAAATTATGAATAAAAATAATGAAATATTTCCGTAATATTATTTCTAACACATTATCCGTTTACAAATATACTTACAAAAAATAGAAAAGTAAATGACTATTATCAATTAAATAAATTGAGAAAAAAAGAAAAACGCAAATATATCTTTCTTAAAAATATGTTATAACTCAAAATGTTATTATAATAACTCTAGTGATAAAGCGAGATTAATATATTTTGTATGTAGATGTTTTCTTTTCATAGTAGCTACATTTTATTAAGTTCTTGCTGTGTTTTGTTTTGTGACTGAGAAGTCTTCTGTATATACTGTTTCTGTTGTATATATGATTGATTTGATTGTTGTGTTTCTTTGTTGATACACTACGATGTTACTGTAGTATGCTTGTGTATTATGTTATCTAGTTGATGATCGTGGGACTTTGTGTATATGATGACCTCTGAAAGGGGCTGATTTGATAAGTTTTTTGATGTACTGTCTGCAATTTGTTCTTTGCTCATGCGGTGTTTGATGTGAACTAGCCTGAGTTTTTCTTTGTTAGATTTGTTGTATGTATGTTTTATTTTAATTTGATTTTGTTTGATCGTGATTTGTATTGTCTGTCGTTGGGTGCATTTTATTGGCGTAATGTTGTTGCTGTGTATTGTCTGGACGGTGATATATTGCATTGTGATGTATGAATGTGCGAGTGGGCGCATCAACCCTCCTTCCTGAAGTAATCCTTTTTTGAGCAATTCCAGGAAGGGCGGGTAGCCAGGAATGTAGGCCTAGTCGGTAGTGCGCAGGTACACATATGCATTTAACAACATTTTGCGGAACTAGTTAGCGACCCCAACACTGCCATATGACGTCTGTATAATGGTTTCTCCCACCTCTACAAAAAAAAAGAAGAGTCAGAGCAAGAGATATAATTTGAGGTTTTTATTTTAAATGTTTATATTCAAGAACTAATCCCCGTCAAAATACAGAACTTCGACTAAGTTGATCTACAAATTTTAATTATTATTAGTTAAATTCTTTTAAGAACACCTAATTTCTGAAGGTATGTTATAAAAAACAAACTCCATTTCGCAAATTAACTTTTATCGCTGAAAAATAGCCCCCACCATTCTAGGCTAACTTGCCTTGAAAGTTTAGTGAACTAGTGACAGGATTAGGCGTTTCCGTTAGCAAACTGTTGATCACCAGAAAGAACTATTTTTTGTTCTTTCACGGTGAGGTGATAAATGTAGAAATAACTTTAACCTAATTTTTTACTATTTCATCTAATTTATAAATCTTTCCGCAACGTGCAAGTAATTCCTATTCGATTAAAAAAAAACAAATAAATAAAATTAAGATAAGTTAATTATCCTTCCCGGTATTGGAAATACACATGTTTTTGAAATTATACAATAGTTATTTATTTTTATTTTTTACTTTTAGATAGAATCCAGTAAAATTTAAATCCGGTGTGATAAGCTGCTGTGAGATATAAAATATAAGAATATTACAGTTAAGAAGTATCAAATACTTTTTAATTTTTATTAAAAATAATAAATTAAATTAGCTTCAAATAATTGAGTTTTCTGTTGAATTAAAAATACTCCATTTGAAGATGTAATGCGTACAATGATCTTTTCCTTGTTACTCTTAACAAGAGCAATAACAATAAAAATCCTGGATTTAAACCGTGAATAATGTTATAGATTAGAGAATAAAAATTACATGACAAAGCTAATAAAAATAATGCGATATTACACGCCTGTGGTTTGTGAAGAAGATTAAAAATTATGCAATGTATCGAAATTAAATCATTCTTAACTATTCACTGAATACATCGATCAAACATTTAAAAAATACTTGCGCTGTACAAATTATAATTGTAGTTGTGCTTGATTTTTCAGGTTAAACTGTTAAATAATTATGCGAAAACGACTAACAGGGGCTGTAGAATAAATCATGCGAAAATTTTAGTAATGTCTATCTAGGATATGTAAATATAGATCTGTGTGTCGGCTCGTAAATTAGGAAATTGAGGATAGATAGAAAAGTAAGTTGTGTCAGGGTTCACACTAGTAATTACGAAATTACTAGTATTTTTCCATAAATAATCTTAGAATTTGAAATTCAGAACATCACCATTTGAATTTGCGCGATCACTTATTTAAATCAACTATTACAATATTAATGATTTAATAGGGCGGATCGACGATTGAGTTTTGAAAGTAGAATCTAATTTAGTAAAACAAACAAATTTTTATTTGAATAAACATTTAATGCATAAATCCAATTTATGTAAGAAAATCACCGTTGAAAAATGAAGATTTATTTTATTTATATTCAACAGCAGTATTCTAACAGGAGGCTTGATGCAAACGACTAGTGCGTGTGACCTGCGCGAAGCCTGGCTAGTTTACACGTAGTATTAATTCATAGTTGATACTCATTAACAATCATTTATACCGTTCTGGAGATATAAATAAATTTCCTAATAACCGTGATCTGGTAGATCGAGAGTGTACCTGATTCATGTTACAGTTAGCCTTCAACCTTCAAGTAAATAAGCGTCCCAATAATCGCCTCGATATTTCCATTTTATGGAGGGAAAGGAGTTCGGATGGGTTTTCTAAAGGGGAACGATGAACTACTACTTGGGGGGATATATTGTGGAATGCCCCTGTGGTGCGGGCTGTCCCTGTGTTGCGGGTTGTATAACTTCCCCTTGTGCTTACTCTGTCATAATTATATTACTCCCACTAAAAGGAAGATACCGTTTAATAAATTTCAATCCGTTATCGAATTTGGATAACTCATTCATTCTAACCAAAAAATAATAGCGTACAAATACTCGCCTATTCGAAATTACAGTGCTGTCGATACTATAATTAGAAATAAGTTTACACCAATATTAATTACACTGGTTAACGTGATTTTTGTATCATTAATCAAAACGCTCTTTTATGTTTCATTTTACTAGTTATTAAAATATATATTTACAGAAATGTTCTACCACGTCCCATTTCCGAGTATTTGTTAACCTGTTTTGAAATACTTGGAGTTGTTTGCGCTTTGTTTTACTGGGTATTCCCACCACATTCTAAAAGCCTTTAACACCCTGTTTTGTTTCTTTAAAATTTAGTTTGATTCTGTCTTGCGTGCAGTCAGTTGTCTTTTAGTGATTTTGTTATAGTTTATACAAAATGGCAAGTTCTAATTTAAGTCGTCGATGTTGCAAAAATCCTGCAGTTAAGTTTTGTTACATACGCGTAAGATGTACTTTAAAGTCACAGACTAGATCTATATTTCAGGAAGTCAAAGAACCTACTTTTTATATTTTAAATGCCAAATTGGAAATCAAGATAAAGGTGGTTGGGTTAGGCTTCTCATGTTTACTGTGTGTGTTCTCACGTAAATCTAGCGCAGTGGATGAATGGCAAGAAAGATTCTATGCTGTTTGTTGTTCCTATGGTGTGGAGGAAACTTTCTAACCGTTTAACTGATTGGTACTTCTGCATTACTAAAACAGAGGGGTTTCAAAAAAGCAAAAGGGTAAAATTGAGTGTACAAATTTGCCTTCAGTACAACGACCCAATCCTCATATTCAGGAATAATCGGTGCTGATGGAGCCTTTAGACTTGGACAAATTTATTTTTCCCGATGATCTTCTTCTTCATCAAGATTTGATTCACAGCTTCTCGAGACCACTAGAAGTAACCCTTCGTTTTTACTAACCACTAGTGAGCCTCATTTAATAACTCAAAACAAATTAAATGATTTGGTACGTGATCTGATTTGTCAAAACAAAAAGCTGAACTTCTTGGTTCCGGACTTCAACAGTAGAATCTGTAGATAAATACATAAGTGTTTCATTTTACCGAAAATGGAATATAATATTTTTAAGTTTTTATTTAATGGAAGGATCTTAAGCGTTTGTTATGATATTGATCGTTTAATGAATTAATATGGAACATATATTCCTAGTGGCGTATTTTCATACATTCATCTAAACAGCCTGAAAACGGCCTTGCTTTATAATTGAAACGAAAAGCCATCTATTCCTTTAGTTAATTCAGTGACAATAAAAGAAAAGTATGATGACTTGGCTTCCGTACTAAATGATGTTAAATGTGAACAGAATCAGTGGGATATTTGTGGAGGTTAAAAGTGATAGCTATATTGCTACGGCTTCAAGGGGATTTTACAAATTATTGTTGTTTTCTATGCGTATAGGATAAACGGGCAACACAGAAATATTTCAATAAGAAAGATTGGCATCATAGAACTTCATTTGAATTAGGTACTTCAAATAAAAATTATGCTTTCCTCGTTGATTCAAAAAAGGTGATCTCCGGCTTCTCCATACTAAACATAGACTAATAAAAATACTAAAAGCTATGGGCAAAGAAGGTAATGGTTTAAAAAGGTAATGGATAGGAAAAGACGTAAAATCAAAATTTGTAATCTCAATAAGAATCTACTGGCCAATGATGTTTATATTTTGTTGCCGTATCTAAAAAAATTAGTTATGAAAGCAAAACAGTACGCGGAGATAAAAATTACAAATACGTATGGACAAGACATAAGAAAGATTTTCACTGGGAAAAGCGATGTTGGTAGAACCTGCAGAATAAAATCGGAAATCGTTTGATAAATAGCAAAGATATAAACGGATAAAACGATGCAATTATTTGAAGAATATGTGACGTTTGGTAGGTGTAATTTTTTTGATTGTAGTTGTGGTTCTTTTTTTTTCATCAGAATATTAGGAGCTTAAAGAAAAATGTTAACATATTTGTAAGTACAATTACAATTATTAACGTACAAACGTTACCTATTAAACCGGAGGTAATAGTTTTAAGTGAGACATGGCTATAGAGTAATGACATTCACTCTGATTTGTATGCATTAGACGGATATAATAATTTTAGAGATTGTAATGACAAAGATCTGGAGGGTTTACTGTATATCTCAAAAGAAATATAACCGTTGACAATGTTGAAGAGATAAGAGGTTTTTGTACTGGTTATGTAGTACTAGTTCAATTTAAAATATTTATTCTTGTTTTTCGCTTGTTGGAAGTATATAGATTGCAATATTATACTAAAAATGAATTTACTTTTGAATTAATGAATTATATCCATAAAAATTTGAAATTTAAGGAAAATGTTTCATTGTAGGAGACATAAATATAGATTTGTTTGGAATGACGAATGAATCATATGATTATTTAATATCGCTGACAAGTGCTGTTTTTGCAGTATTACTGATAAGTATACAAGGGTAGATAATGAGTCAAGGTCATATATAGATCAAGCATTTGTAAATGCAAATTAAAAATTATTATACAGAGCGAATGTTACCATCATAGTTTGTATGCATTTAAGTTTGAGATAATTAATTACGTAAACAGTTAGATAGTAAAACGTATATATAGCTAGAACTTAGAATATATTGATTTCAATAAAGTTAATGAATAACTAAACATATTTGACTGGAGTTCTTTGTATAATATTCAAGATGTTGATAAGATCTTTGAAAGATTTATTGCTACTGTAAGTACAATAATTAATAGATTTAAAATAAAAAAAAAAAAAACAGAAATGCTGAACATACAAACAATTAGATAACTAAAACCATGGTTAACAAAGGAAACAATTAGCATTTCTAAAATTAAGATTAAAATATTGAATAAATTACGAAGTAGGCCATTTGATATTAAGTTACTTAAATACTATATAATAAATTAACTGTAAATCTTGATACCGCAGTATGTCATCGAATCTATGTTTATTATAAGGAAATTCTGGACGCCAACGGAGGTAATATTAAAGGCACATGGAAAGCCTTTAATTATTTATTTATGTATATTATCTATTTATAATTAGTATTATAGGAATGAAGACAAAAAAAACAACAAATTTTATGTGTCTTTAAGTAGGACAGAGAGGAAATTATGGATAAAGCAGAAATAGCTAATGTATTTAGTGAATATTTTGCAGGAATACCAGGTAAATTAATATATAAAACTTACGTCAATATAAGTCATAACTACATAGTTGGCGGTAGGATAAAATCGGTCTGTGTGATCTTTTTTTATAGTATCTCCGACCAGTAACGAGGAGATTGAAAGGGTTATTAAATCCTTGACAAATAAAAAATCAAGGGGTCATGATAATATATCCATCGAATTCTACAGAATGCGTTAAAAATATTGTATATATATTGGAATTTATCATTAATAAAAGTTTTGAAACTGGTATCTTCTCGCAAGTGCTGGAAAGGTCATCCCAGTTTTCAAAAAAGCTGATTGAAGAGGGGTGGAAAACTACCGACCGATATCCTTGGTCCCTGTCCTATCCAAAATAATAGAAAGAGTCGTGAAAGAAAAATAAATTAATTTTCTCTGTAAAAACAATTTTTTTAGCAAGAGTCAATTTCTATTCATAAAGAAGAAAAAACCGTATACCGAAATGAAACGACTAGCACTAGATAGGGAATCTTGGAGAGCTGCATCAAACCAGTCAAATGACTGAAGACAAAAAAAAGAATAAAAGCACTAAAATGGTACTAAGTAAACTATTTAAAGACGCATACAACAGCATAAATATTGGTAAAAAATTCTCAGTTTTGCCTTTAGATATACAAAAAGCATTTGGTACAGTTAATCACAAAATCCTGCTAGCTAAAATAGAGAGAATAGGAATTAAGGGTATCGCGTTAACCTGGTTTGGATCTTACCTGTCAAATCGTCTACAATGTGTCAGAATGGGTGACAATTTAAGTGATTGGATTGTAGTATCGTGTGGCACTCCGCAGGGTACTGTCCTCTCCGTTGTTTTGTTTTTAATATTCATTAATGACATTTGTAATGATAATTTCAGAGGGAAATGTCTCTTCTTTGCAGATGATACTGCAATAGAATATAACTGCGATACGTGAGAAGATATAAAAATTTCGATAGAAGATCTCATTATTATCAGAGATCGGTTTTACAATAATTAATTAGTTCTTAGCACAAGTAAATCTAATTTTGTTAATTTCGTGGATATGGAGGAAGCGACCTTCTCTGTAAAGTATCATAAACATTCTTGCTCGTGTAACAATATTTGTGTATGCAAATACATAACGAAAACTAATTCCACTAAATATTTAGGACTGATATAAATTCTGAATTAAACTGGAACCCTCACGTGCTAAAATTAAGGAACGAATTATTATACTCATAAATTTCACAAGTTGCGAAATTATTGCAATCAAAAATGGTTGGTTTGTATATATATATATAATTCTCTTATTAAATCTAGACTTGAATGTCTAGAATGTTGAAATTCGATTTAGAATCGAATGTTAGACAGGCAATTATAAATCTCATTTAACAAGTGTGGAATAGCACAAAAAAGAATAACTAGAATTATGGATTTCAAAAACAGTTTCAATCCACCTCTTGAGGTTTTCAAAAAAACTGAATATTTTATACACAAAGAATCTATACATATACAAAGTATTAACAGTATTTTTCAGTAGTTGTAAAGATCAAAAAATAAATAATGTGTACAATATAAGAAGTATGGATGCAGAAAATACACAAATCCCGGCTGTATTTAAACAATGGTTTCGAAAATCAATTGTCTACTTACGACCTGAAATTTATAAAATATTAGACAATAGTATAAAGCGTATAACTGTTGAAAATATCTTCGTTAAAGAGGTGAAGAAATGGGTTGTCAGTATTCAGAACACTAGTGTTTTGTTTACTAAATTAGAATGAACAAAATTAATATAAAACGAATAAAATTGAAATAGTGTTCAAAATGATCAAGGTTTTGTGTTACTGTTGATGAATCGAACCACATACCGAATTGTATGTAATGATTATTAATATAAACTAGACTCGATGAGACAAATTTTAGATTAATTATTTTAAATTAGCCTATATTTTAAGACTTTCATGAATTATTACCTTTGGCACTGAAGCTTATATGTTGCACTAGGTATTCCAGAGAATGGAACTTTGTACTATTTTACAATTGTTGTGTAATTTCCAGTTTTTTAAAATTTTTTCACATAAAAAAAAAGTATTTGGTTTTTTATACATAATAATGTTCTGTTTCTAAATAAAATTTTAATTTTTCTTTGTTTTATTCAACTTATCTTAACCGTTTTCTTCAAAACTGAATTCTCTAAAAGTTTTATTTAAATGTTTTATATATTTTATTATCTACTGAACAAAGTTATTTTACGTCAAAAATAAAAACAGGGTTTTTTACCCTAATTTATTGGTTTTCACCCCAGATTTCTAAAAACTACCGTAGATACGTTTCTGGGACTTATTTTATTCAATATTTCAGGTCAAAAACTATAAGAAATTATTAATTTTTCATCTTAATTAAGAGCGGAAAATAATTGATGAATTAGAATTTTATTAATGGAAAGAATTGTGTACGTGAATATAGAAAAAAAAATCAGTTGAGACAAGGTAAGTCTTCTATCCACTGGTAGAACTTAAATGGGTTCAGCTAAAAATTTATTTTTGAAAGATTTTAATGTAAGAAGTATATATATATATATATATAAAAAAGCATGAACCATGCATTTGTTTTTTCTTAATTTATATTGCTAAATTAGTTTTAAGATTATTGATAGAAAATATCAAATTTTCAGAACAACACAGTCAGCATTAAATAATTAATTTAAATGTGTAATTTTTAAAATAATTTAACGATTTTTATTCTCTCTCTCTCTCTCACACACACACCACATATGCGCGCACGCAATTTTTTTTTTAAAACGTATTAGAGATATGATATATAAAGAGATATCAGCTATAAAGAAAAGAAACTGAACTCATTACTAATGCACAATCGTTAGCAAAACAAAAAATTTATTTTTTATTTTATGTTTGTCTACCGCAAGTTTTATCAATATACACTATCAGTCATACATTCTCCTCTCGCTGGTGGAAATATTAGCTTTGATGTTACGCTATGTTAGATTGATACAGAAGAGAATTATCTGTTTTCTATTCTGACCGCTAAAACTGACGTGAAATTTCCATGTTTCACCTTTGAGTAAGTAGTTGTGTTTAAATTTAGCCAGCGGACGAAGCGATGCGACATAATATTATTAGCAAGGATTTAGATTATATGCTGCAGAATTACACGTTACAACTCTATCGATGTTTGTTGTTACTTAAGTGTAGGTTGTATAATACAATTTTTTTTTTGTGTTCAAGCTTAAATTCAGATTGATATTTGTTTAAATTAATACAAATTTTTGTCTACGTTTAAAAAGTAAAATTCTATTTATAATTTTTTTTAAATAAAAAAGTTATATAATTTTTTCCTTTTAATGTTTAAAAAAAGTGAAATAATTTGTAAATTAGTATTTTATGTAGCTTTTAATGAATGAAAATAATAATGGAATTCGTGTACTATTAAATTTTCACTAAAGAAAGGTCATATCATAAAGTTTTATAAGGTTTTCTTATGAAATTTGAGAACTGAAGAACAAATTCGATGATTAATTTAAAAAGACGTATAGATTTACCTTTACCAAGTTTTAAGTATGAAAATAGTTTATAAACTAGTATTACGAGATGAAAACGGTGACATTTTTGAAAAATAGTAGCACAACTTGAAAACTGAAAATGTAAAACACGCACATAATAATACAATAACGATTACTGCTCTTAGCAAAACTTTAAACGATACTAAACAAAAAGTAGATAATGTTACATAAAAACAGATAATCATATATTGAATTCTAATCAGAAAAAAAAATTACAAATGAAGCAAGTGAATGGGCGATGTAGTAATGTACCATTTCAGAGGGGAGTATTTTTATCTTTCTCTTTACTACTCTCTCACCCTTTCACCCCCTCTCTTTCACTCAGTTCTCTCCTTCTCTCTGTCTCAAAAAGCGTAAATCGACAGAACTCGACCCTCTTTACAAACGTATACGGACATGTACTCTTCTTATATATATTTTCGGCGTTAAATATGCAATTTCTAAACTTCGATCCCCTCTGGAGAGTCCCTCGATGTTTAAATGAAAATTTCCCGATAGACGTTCCCCCAATTTTTAATGGAGAACCCAAATCTCAATAACCGGAAGGCGAATAATCTGGATTCATCCGAACTGAATGATGGAGAACCCGAATCGTGTCTCAAAACCCGGAGGACGAATAGGCTGGAAACTGAATTGGTTGATTACTCAGCATTAACTTTCATCACTCAATTAAGACAAAACGATTTGGACAAAACATACATGTAGTAACGTATTCTGACTGAGGTATAGGTAAATTACGTTAATAAATCAGCTTGTATTAATAACATATGATGCTAACAGACACAAAAATTTAAAAATAAATAAAAATAAACATTTCAACTTCTTACAATTGAAGGTGTTCTGAGTATTTACATTATTTTAAATATGAAGATATTAAATATATTAACTTCATATTAATCTCAACAATTATTGACAAAATAAATGTTGGATCATTTTGTCCGGCACGTTTACTTTAAATCTTCACCACCAAAAACTCTCAGTTAAAGCTTTAAATTCATAAGGATTATGGATTATTCGATGGTACAGTACTTAACTTTTTTCTTTAAATTCATTTTTTAGTTAAGATAAAAAAATTATATTAATATTCTGAAGGACTTTACTGTATAAAGTAACTATTTTAGTAACTTCAGCACGCAATCGATTCAGTTACATTTTCTTATCTTAAACGGAAGCCTATTCAGTTTTATATGTATATATTTTTTTCATATTCTATTCTAAAGATCTCACTCAAATTACCTGCATTCTATGCGTTTGGTGTTGGTTATCTGTATCTGGTTTCACATATGGTAGTTAACTTATGCAATTTATGAAAATTAATTTATGCGTTTGGAAATGATCTTTACACATTGTCCAAGGTCCTTTTATTGTAAATACGTGCTTCCTCATGTTAAACCGGGATATTTGCATAAGCTATGAAAAACTATTTTCCATAGATTGTATAAACGCGATAAAGGAAAATTTTGTGTTCTGTTTTTTAAGTATAAGCCATAAACCTTTTCGGTCGGTTGATAATTCATTGCAGCCTTTTATATTCAGGTGCCCATAAATTTGCCTTTTAAAATGGTTAAAATAAATAATACCTAATACAGATATTTTTGAAATATGTAAAATAAATTAATGAAATTTTTGAAATATCAAAAATAAAATATAAATTTAATGAAACAAAAATTGAATAACATTGTAATTGTAATAGATTAATGATAAAAAGATAGCCGGCCTCTGCGGCGCGAGTGGTAGCCGGCCTCTGTGGCGCGCCACATCCGGAGGTCCCAGGTTCGAATCAGGCATGGCATTTTCACACACTACAAAAACTGTCATCCATCCATCCTCTGAAGTAATACCTAACGGTGGTCTCGGAGATTAAAATAAAATAAAAATTATAAAAGGATAAATTAAATTTCCAAATAATGTAATATTAACACTTGTTAATAAACAACAAGTGTGTAAAGTAAATAAATAATAAAAAACGCGTATTGTAAAATAAAAACTATTAAAGTAAAACCGGTTAGAATCCACCTTCAAATTTAGTTTAAGACTAGAAAAAGGAGGGGCCCACTGCGAAAATGTTAGGTGATTTGTGTTTCATTACTCATGATTTTGATAAATATTTTTTCCAACTGTAACTAAATAATGTGTATGAATTTAGCGTACTGACAACAACAAATACTTTTAAAACGAAAACTTCAAAATCATGAACATTTTTAGCTGTTTCTTGAATTGTGAGTTTTTAAAACTGCTGTAACCGCAATGTTTTCCAGTTTTATCCCCTAAATAAAAATGTACAGTAATGTTAGGTTAGTAGTTCGTACAAGAAGTATAAATCGTTCGAACCAAATAATCGTTCGTGTGCTGCGCGCTGCTGCCCGGCGCACCACGTGTTCGCTCTTCGCCAATAGCAGCTAAAGTAAAAATGTCAGCACACATCAAACAAACAAATCCACGCAGCATCCTTTTTTATGGAAAAGAAGAAAGATTAAAAGTTAGGTTACGTTAGATTAGGATCGATTATGTTTGGAGGCTAAACAGGAAAAGAAAGAAAGAAAAAAGGATCGATTATGTAAAGTAATGGTTGGACTATATGTATTTTTCCATTTATTTTTTGTTTTGAATAAAATGAATACCCTAATTAAAAAATAAAATAGGTATTTACATTTTATACAATTGTATATTGTTTTTGTTTAATCTGTGATCACCAAAGGATATCGTAATTTTTTTATTTTACTGATTTCTTGTTTCATATCAAACTGTCTAGTTTTGCTGGATTCACTTTTCAAACATATTTTTCAGAAGTGAGTAATAACTCTAGCTCATATTTCAGCTTAATTTGTTTTCCTAACTATGCATTATGAAACAAATTTTCTTTCAAATTCTAACTCTTTTATTCTATTACAAATATTATCGAAGTGAGCTCAAATTAAAAGTTCAGATAGGTAGATTAGTAAAGATTAAGCAAAATTGGTTTTGGTAAAATAAATAAATAAAAAGTTCAAATTAAGGTTATGTTGTATTAATAAATAGGTTTTTCTTGAGTTTTCTTACGACGGATTCGATCGCATTGTGAGATCTCTTTTTTACCGACTTTTCCAAAAAAGAAAGGTACTCTGTTACGTTCGGTCACATGATGAGAAAGTGAGGGTTGAAAATGAACTTACTTTACGTTTCAATGTATAAGAAGTACGAAAATACTATTTAATAAAAATCGGGTTTCCTTTATATATAGGCCTATCTATAAATATTTGAGGCTCGAAAATCTCCAAAACTACTAGAAAAATTTCATTGAAATTTAAATACGCTATAGTAGTATATCTGAAATTGAGCATGTGAAAATTTAATGAAGATTGGTTGAGTCGTTCTTGAGTTACGGTAAATTTAAGGTAAAAAAAAAGTTGAGGTTATGTTGATTAGTGGTACACTTTTCATGCGCTCTTACGGAGTGTCACAGTGGCAAGTGAATTGAAACTTGTTTTTCTTTTCTATTGTAGAGCTTTCTGGCGTAACCTATCTTTTTTTTGTAAAATTTTAAATTAAAATGATTTGTTACTTTTTCAAAAGGAAACAGAATAAAATAATGAAAAGTCGGTCTTATTGCGCACAGCTGCGTAAGAATTTTTATTATTTATTTTCTGATTATTTTATTTTAATATCTCAGCAATGAATAAGCCAAATTTTTTGTGTAACCACTGATTGACTTTGGAATTCCAAGGCTATCTTTTAAAATAATAAAAATCGTAAAAAAGCTATTTTCGCAATAAATATTGGATCTGAAAAAAACGGCAATTTTTAACGGTTTTTCGGTAATGAAATTCAACGTTTAAGGGCTTGAATTATACGAACTGCAAATGCCTACAACTTTTATTTAGAACATTTTCGCCTAGAAAGTTTACTTTGGCCTACAAAATTGAAAAATCGATTTTCACTACATTTGAACGGCCGCCATTTTGTCCAGTTAGCGAAATTCTTTCCAGTCATATGTAAACAAATTATTTTTACCCTAATCTACAATCCTATGTACTGCCCTAAACTCTACTAACTTTTTAACAAAAAAATCCCTAGTGACTGGACTATATCCATGAAATCGTCTCTAACAGTTAGAGATAACAAGGTCAATTCTTCTTGCAGGTCTTCAGATCTTATCAAGGGACATTTAATATTGTAATTTTATTCGACTTCATTAAGGGGATACTTTGTGAGTGAGTGACTGGATACTCCTCGGTCAGATATTATCAGGTAACACTTTGGATTCAAATTACAAACATCTTATATTGTTTATTACTTGTGTGAAAGATGAAAAAACATACTTCATTAAGACGGATTTACACCGAGCCGGATAACCAAATATTTATATCTCATCGGTTTAACTTGAAAAATCATTAAAGTTTGGATCGTATCCTTTTAATTGTTAAGGATTCTTAACCTCAATTTTAATATCATCGGTTATATCTGACTTGATCTTATCTCAGAATTTTAACAGTTTTATTTTAAAAAGTATCTTTTTTAAGATAATTAGATTTAAAAATTCGCATAAAATAAGAGAATTTATATATTAATATTCATTGAAAATTCTATTAAATAATTTGTTGTTAAATTAAGCGATTAAATTCAAAGAATTAGCACAACTGTGCTAATTCTTTGAATTTGTATGTTTTAAGATTATATTTAAAAATGCATGGATTTTGTGATTTATTTATAGTTACTCGAGAATATAGAATCAATAAGCCGAAAAACAGATTGATTTTTAGTAATTATGATAGACATCAGGCTCCTCTATTTTTATAACAAAATTTAAAAAACTTTATTTCCATATTTTACATACAAATTGATTACGTATATGCAAATTACCTTAACTCTACTGCTTGTGTAATTGAAAAAATTGTATTCTATACGTCGGCGAGTAAATTATTCGATCCATTCTCATCATTACACTCGTCGTAACTTTAAATTTATTCTTAAATATACTCGTACTTAACGATCTCTATCACACTGATGTCCTATCCTGTTTCCCACGATCATCCACCTCGAGATAAGTGAATATGATAGCAAAACGGAACTTTTGTCTTCTCTGAACAGAAAGGCTAAAAGAATGTAAAAAAGTATTTGATATTAAGGAAAGTAATAAAATATCTGTCTTTTAACATTCAAATTTGGTTAAAACGTTTTCATTGGATTAACATGATCAAAACAACGTAAATACAATTGGGAATTTTTTCTAAATTTCATTTGCAGATACTATCTGAAAATATCCCTCTTAAAAAAAAGTATTTTCTTAGAAGAGTCAAAAACTTATTATCTAAAAAATATTGTGGTGTAAACAGTATGGAAACAGAACGTAACTTTCTAAAAGCTTATCAATGGCAAGAAAAACGTAACCGAACACGGATATCCTTGAACGTTGTAGAAAAGTCTCAACCACCCGGAGAAAATTGAAAGCGATAAAGTTAAACGTATTAGTTTAATACATTTATCTCTCTGCAACGTATAATTTTTTTTCAGAATATAATAAGAAATAAAATTACAATAAATTCTTAGGTTTCCTGAACGAAATAACAATAGTCATGCCTGAGTACACCATCTATCTTGCTAACAGTCTCTCTCATTTTTATTGTATTGCAAGGTTATTCGTCGCCCACTATAAATATTCTAAATATTAGACTTGGATAAAACCGTTTATTTATTGTTTGGATCTTCTTTCTATTAGCCCGCCAGCCATTATCTGGACAAGTTTGATTTTACTGTAAAATCAAATAATTAATTAATTACGGATTTAATAATTTTTTAATTCCAGTTTTCTTACTGAAATATTTACTTTACCAATAACTTTTAAAATATTTCACATCAATTTATAGAATACTTTACTAACACTGTCAGTATTTAATTTCGCTCAGTCTTTTACGCTCGATATACTCGTTAACTATATATAACTATTGCAGGTGGTAAAATGAGGATGAAGAAATTATTATTATTCTACGAAAGGGCTTTTATTTATTCTACGTAACACGGCTGTGAGCTAAAACGAACTCGAGATAATTTTTTCATTCTTCAAAAAGTACAACCGCTGCCATTATGTAGAATGTAGATAAAAATAATCGGCTTTAGTAAAGGAACTTGGCTGAAAGGAATAAATTTATTCGCTTTTAAAATTTAAATATTTTTATATGTTTGGACTCAGATAAATACAATGTAAGCTCTCTGTGATAATGAATTAAAAATGAGTCGATAGGCGGTCAGCGACTGGGGAAATGTTTTTCGAGAGGTTTCTGCTAACTTTTTAGTACTGAAATTCTATAACTGTAGAAAGTTTAGGAATTTTTATAGAAATTCACCAGTCGTTTGTAAATCGCTGTAAGCAAAGTTTCGGGTGCTTATATTCGCAAAAATAGGTTTTCGGAGATATATGTCGGAATACAAGGAGTTTTTGTGTTCTGTATCCGACCTAACAACTAAAAATTTGATTGAATTATTCAAAACATGCGCCCGGGAGAACTAAATAAACAGATATATGAGCAAGTTACTTATACTTCTGATTGGTCGCAATCAAATTTATTAGATCTTTAATCGTTCAGTAAGTTTGGTCGATCTTAACACAGGAGCTCGTATAAATCGATACAGTCAACATCGGCGAGTTTAAAATCTAAAAATGGGGTAATTCACCTCAAAATTATCGGTTCGAATCTTGAGAGTCTATGAGGAGCTTGTTGGTGCGTTTGGTCATATATTAATTAATTCAGTTTCCAAACATCTATAATCGGTTGTTGCGTACAGGATTTAGAATCGATTATTTTGGGCAGTGTATATAATATAAAGTATGAATGAAAATAGTGCAGTGTATTTGAACGGTAGTGAACTCGTATGTAGTGTACGTATCGTATTCTATTGTGATATAATGTATAAAGAAGGTTATTTATCATTTTTATGACCTGTTCAGCTGATGGAGGGATAATGAAGACTATTCGTTTGGAATATGGTAGTGTGTAATTCGGACGTTTTCTGTGTTTAATGAACTCATTACCGCCCGAGTAGAAGTACAATGTACAACTGCTGCTACTCTTCTCCTCCACAGATTTGAAGTGGACATTTATAATCCACTGACGCTGATGGGTTATTAATAAAATATTTCAAAACTTTTAGCAACGAATAAACTCCTCCGACATATCTTTTTTGGATAGGATTTTTTTTGTTATCGTTAAGAAAACTTCAAATTACTGCAGCTGTAAGTTTATTGAAAAGGACGTCTTAGTATATGCCGCTATCTAAAGCTAGCAGTTCAGACGAATGACCTACTACTGAATTAATCACTTGAAAATCGAATTAAATAATATATAGATATAATGACTCAATAGGCGAGTACTTAAAAAAACCCCGAAATATATATAAATAAGTAGTTGAACAAATTTAATAATAAATTTCGTAAAATTAAGAATGCATTTATAGTTTACTAGGAAGTTAGAACATGCATAATAAAACTGTAGCTAAAACACTAGTGAAGAACCACGCTGGCGTACAAAAATAACGGCGTTGTAATAGTTTTCTTCTACCGTGAGCACGCCGACGACTTGAAAATATGTCGAAAAATTAAAATGTTTCAGCTTAAGTTGTTCAAAATTTAAATTTCTTGTTTTTATTTAAATGGTATTCAAGCGAGAGTAGTAAAAAACAATTCTGACTTAGAAAGAAGTAACGGCCCACCAATACATTTTATGTTACAAAGCCGAAGTTTGAATCAGGACTGAGACCAAGTCAACATTCGAGTTTTATGTAGAACCGGTTGATAGTTTAGGAATGATGTCATAAGCACAGTTAGAAGACGTTCATTATTATTCTTATAGAGTATTATAAATAATAAAAAGATTTTATAAACGTTAATATATTCAGTGAAATATTACATATCGCTTTTAAATTAGTTTAAATTATAATTATAATAATAAATTCGGTTATAAAAAAATAATTATATTATTTAATTAAACAAAGAAGGTTTAGGCTATTTAAAAAAGGAATGTTAATTTAAACTCACCGTCGCTAGAAAAGAACCGCGTTCCTTAGGTCGAATCATCGTTGTCAGATCGTTTCCGGTATCTGTGGTAGTGAAAATTCCAACTTATGAATACAGAAATATGGCCATGTGATAATCTTAACCCATTTTAACTGTTAAACAAGAACATGAATAGTCGAAGAATTATTTCAATTACTTAAAACTGAAAGGAAATATCTTTTATAAAATCCGTAGCGTTCCTTCATGAAAAGGAGAATTTCACGTAAAAGATTAAGGAAAGTAAATAATCAAATCGTTACATCCAGTGGGAGGGGATTATAGTCACCTACGTACAGATTTGAATCCGAAGTAGTTTTATCTTAGTCGTTTCCAAATAAATCTGCATTTCCCGATCGCTTAAAGCATAACGTTGACATGTGTTGTCAAAATTCTGTTCGGCTTTAGTTAAATTACGTATACCTTGTTTATCAATGACATAAATCAATAAATGCCAGACGTTTCGAATAATGCTTGCCACGCATCCCTAATGGCGTTTCTCTTAAAAATCGTCCGAAAGAATTTTCAAGAGTTCTTATTGAGCATATTCCTCAAACATCATCTTTATCATACCACGGTTAATTTATATCCGATTATTAAAATTATTAACTTGTTTTCCTGTAAATTTGTTCATGTTATATTATTATTAAATACTCTTATAATCATCGTTTTTCCTTTGAAAAAATTATCAAGGCTTTGATAAGTTTTTACATTGATGAACGAAAAAGTAAAAATAATATCAGTTGACTGCACTCTACTATTACTCTTTTTACGACAGACGATATATACTGTATGCTATTATTCATGCTACGTCATCATATAATAAGTAAGTATTATCTTAAACAGGCAACGATACCGAGTAGACCTAACGTTTTTGTCGTTATAAGACAATTGTTGGTAGAAAGACATATATTATTTATTACGCAGTTCATTCTGGTGGTAGCCGGTGGTTGCAATTTTTGAAAACTAACTGACGAACTTAATAAATTATTTAATCTAGCGGTCTGGAATTATAAACCTTGTAGGCATTTTACTAAAAATCATAATTATTTATAACTGAACAAAATTTTAAAGAATAATGATAAAATATTCAGTTTAAGTATTTCAGAATTATCTTAACAGTTATTTAAAAGCATAATTTAGCATTTTGTAGTAAAACAACAATAGGTAAAATTTATAATTATCTAATGTTTTGTTCTTGAGTTAGTGCAAGTTCGTGAATACTAATGAGTTTATAATATAAATTAATGTTTAAAACGCGTTTTCAGCTGATAATTCCCCGCTGACTAGCAAGTCATTATCGATTCATTAGTTTAACGGATTGTATTCATTGCCTAAGTTATTAATTTTGTCCTTATTTGCTGAGTCAACAATCTTAAGTGTTCTTAAGCGAGTAATTAATTAAATAATAGACTGTTTGAAAAATAAGAATGTTGTTATTATTACTATTATTTGTTTATTTTTTAACATTGATTATTTTTATGATAATATATAAGTTCATTCGATATGGTCAGTTAAATAAAAGTGTCAAAATATAAATTAACCTTATTTCACAGTTTCTGAAGGAGCCGTTCACAAATATTTCATTTTCTTACGATACTCGCAGATTTGTAAGATTAAACCGTATTAACAGTATAATTAAAGATTATTAAAAAACATTTGTTGAAAAGTATTGAAATTTTCGAAAAGAAAAAATATTTATTTAAGTTTTTAAATAGCGATTCCTATTGAAATCTGAACTTTTTGAATGTATAACTATGCTAATCGGTAAATGTTTAAAATTCATGAATTTCTGTTTAACTTAGAATTAAAACAATAATACAGAATTCTTATAATCTTCAGTTAATTAGATAAAATTCTTAATCTAGTACCGATTCGATTTAGCAGACATCAAATATCCTACTGGCAATGACGATAAAGAATTTACTGACACTATTCTAATACTCGAGTTCAGAGTATAATGTGCGTCGGTTATTAGAAAGCTTGATTTCCTACATTAATCTTACATTTTTAGCTGTCATTCAGTTTAACAAAACCTGAATAAATTCTCTGGCTGGAAATAGATTGATTCACTCCTAATCTCCCCGATTAGTGCTATAAACCCAGCGTTTGGCAAAAGCCAACTCTAGACATCAATCTTATAGTGATCGGCGTGTCTTTACTTAGGATAGAAGCAACGCATTATGTAACAGAAATTTATCTAATATCCAGCCGAGCAAGATTTCCATGTCAAAATAAAATTTATTTCTTTTGAGCTATTAAAGAACCATCCAGTTATTGGCTTAGGTTTCTTAAGGAAAGTCCTGACGATCTTCAGACTTGTGTGTAAATGGATGCATTCAACTAAGCTATAAACCGTTAGATTAGATCGTTGCTGGAAGATCTTAAACGCAAGTCATTCTGTAAAATTTTATCATTTATTAATGTCTAGGACTATCCTGTGAAGAACCCTCACAGCCTAAATATATTTTGTCAGTTTATTCAGAGCCTGTAAGAGAACATTCAATCAGTTTGTTTATTAGGGTTAAGAGATTAGAGTTCTCAAGAAATGCGTGGTGTATTGGAGTTGCTTAGACTCGGATGATTAGTTTTTGCTTTTCAGGCTGGAGGTAGTCAGTTAAAGATCTGTAAACCTAAAATCTATATACGTCAAAGTATTACTGCTCCGCAAACCTCTCTTTTGGGTACCGTACTGTTATCAGGTACCAATCAATAGCTTATTCTGACTGATGATCTAGAGATGATAATACGTAACAAAATACCGTCAATAGGAGCAAGGAGGAGGGCACTGCCTGCTGACTCGAATCCACAAATTTCTATTAGATATCTATAAAATTTTTCGGATAAAAAAAATCTGATGTGGGCACCACATAACTTCCTTGTACGCCTATTAAATTACATACACATATTTGTTAAAATGAAAAGTACAAAAAAAAATTTATTTCATTAATAACTTCTGATATTTTTTCATTTTTTTTAATGGTTATTACTGAATTATTATTTATCGTAATTTTTTTTTACAATCAGAGGTTAATAGTAATTAATAAATGAATATGTTTAAATTAAAAAAAAACGTTAATAAAAAAAAAGAAGATGATGTCTGATTCAAATCGATGTGCCTTCCCCTTGATCCCAATATTTCATTAATTAAAATTTTATTTGGGTATAACTCTGGAACTATTGAAAATAAGTATCACTTTTAATAAAAAGTCCAAAATCCAATTTTTTTGAATTTTTGGTTTTTTGGACACTTTTGGTTCAGTCGATTGTAATCAAAAGGGGAGGTGCACAACTAGATGTTACTACAGTCCTAAATCCAATACTTCAACATCTTACGCCTAATCGTTTTTGAGTTATGCGAGATACATACGTATGTACGTTCATACATACATACATATGTACGTACAGACGTCACTCCGAAACTAGTCAAAAAGGATTCAGGGATGGTCAAAATGGAAATTTCCCTTATAATATGAAAATCGAAATTTTTCGCGATCACAATACTTCCTTCGTACAAGGAAGTAGAAACCGAAATTAATAGTCGGTGGATGCGCGTACAAGAAAAAAGATGTAACAAATAGGTTAAATTAATAGCCTTCACCTTATCTTTTTAAAGTGTTTTTAGGTCCTATTATCTTTAACCACGCAAGCTACTGAATAACTGTTATCTCTTCTAACAAAATTCAAAAGATTCTGGAAATCTTTTGATCTTATTCTTTAGTTTGACTCAGACCTTACACTTCGCTTTATTTTAACGCCACGTACATTCTAATATACACATGTACAAATTTTAGTTGTTAAATGGATTTATTTTTTATTTCATAAATTTATTAATTGTTAGTTTTTTATCACAAATATTTTTCTATTAAAGATTATTAAACAATTGAAAAAAATAACTAGCCAAATATTTAATTTTAGAGGGTAGAAAAGTCAGATGGGTTATTCTTACATTTGTAAATAATTCTTGTTTTTTTTTTGTTGTTGTTGTTGTTGTATTTGGTGTAGTTGTTGTTGCAGTAGTAGTAGTTGCTCTTGTTACTTCCTTGTACGAAAAGTACGTATTATAATCGTGAAAAATTTCGGTTTTCAGTTTTCAACGGAAATATCCGGTTTGACTAGCCCTGAATCCATTTTGACTAATTTCGGCGTGACGTCTGTGCGTAGGAATGTATGTATGTACGTATGTATCTCGCATAACTCAAAAACGATTAGGCGTAGGATGTTGAAGTATTGGATTTAGGACTGTTGTATCATCTAGTTGTGCACCTCCCCTTTTGATTGCAATCGACTGGACCAAAAATGTCCAAAAAAGCCCAAAATCCAAAACTTTTCGACTTTTATTAACTACAGTAATAAGCCCTCATTGAGAGCTTTTTAACGGTATATCATAAGTGGTACTTATTTTCATTGGTACCAGAGTAATATGAAAATAAAATGTTAATTAATGAAATATTTGGATCGTAAAGGGGAAGGCACAGCAGTTTGAATCCGACTTTATTTCCTTTTTTTTTTTACTTTTTTATTGTTAATTTAAATATATTGATTAACCTCTAATAGTAAAGAAATGTGTATATGTAATTTATAGGCGTACAAGGAAGTCATGTGATGTCCACATCAGATTTTTATTATAGTAAACATGATTTAGCATCATGAAACAAAAAAAAAAAAAACTCTGATTTTTTTTTAACCTATACAATGAGCTAAATAATTCCATTTTATACACGCAAATTATGCGACGAATTATAATCATTCCTATTTTATTTAATTTATGTTTTTATCTTTTCTCATTTTTTTAACCATTTTTTTTTGTATTAATAGGTTATTTAGTGGTCGTTTTGGGCAGATAAAAACGAGTTTATAAAAGTCGAAAGACTGAAAGGGTAGATTCAAAATGATTTTTATGAAAATAATTTTACTTCAACAAAAATTTTTTAAAGCCATTTTATTTTGTTTTAAAATTATTTTTACAGCAAATTTTGCATTAAACGAAAGAACTCTTAATTCGAATAATCAAGCGAATGATCCCTCAGTAAAAATTAAAGATTATCTGAGGTGAATAAAATTTTACGTTTCTGTGAAACCAATCTAAAATCTTGTTTGCTTTATTTCATCCTAAACATTTTTCCTAATCTTCATTTATTATAACGGAATGAAAAGTGAAAATTCTACTTAGAAGAGATTAACCACAACCTCAAAATTTAAATAATTTCTACTAACAATTTTATTTTACTTATTACGTTGAAATGTTTTGGTAAATTGAATCACAGGTTTATAAAAAACAATATAAAATTTCCTACCAAAGTTATGAAAAATTTTTTATACTTGGGTTTCTATTAAGATTTCTTAGTAAAGTGCATTCTGAGTTGTAATTTTCAAAGAAAAACTACTTTTCTGTAAAAAGAGAAGAATCTCTCTGAAAATATTTTCAGTCAAGACAGTGTTCTCTTTTATCAAGAAAAAATTAATTTCACCCTGCAAGCCTCGTTACTATCTATATGACTGTTCTTTGGCGATGTTTGGACGTTTAGAAAGAAATAATTGTCATAAATTAAGATAATAATGAGCTCATTTGCTTCGGCTTTGTATAAAAACAAATACGTCAAGAAAAAATAAGCTGAGAAATTACAAACTTGAATTTTATACAAGCAAATGATTATTTATATATATATTTTATTACAGTGAAATACAAACATCGTTAATCGATTTTAATTATGACAATAACTTCTGTAAAATATGTTTTTCTAGTTACATTTAAATCTTTTTAAATTATTTAAGATTAGGCTACTATAAAACACACACAACACACACACACACAATTTTGTTTTTATGAATACGCATTCTTAATCTATAAATAATATAATTCTGTGAAAATTTATTATTTACTACAGTGTATACTTCGATGGAAAAACTGGTCTTGGGCTCACAAACATAGATTTAGAACAAATTTACCATAAAGGAATATTTATTCTATGATTCAGGTGTTACATCTTAATAAAGTCCCTTTATATGGTCTGAACTTAGAGTTTATTCAACTGTACTTATTCATGTTAAATCCTAATCATTTGTATCACAAAATTCAATGCTTAATTTTTAAATAAATCATTGGGCGCAAGTACAAATATATCTAGTTATTAATTATCTCCTGGAATGTTCCTCTCTTTTAATTAATCTTATTCTAATTGAAATTTTTTGGTTATTGACTATTAACCGTAAAACGAAATAAAATTGTCGTTAGAGTTAAACAATAACTGATAGTGATAAAATTTGAAAATATATTAAAAATACGATATAGTCTGAACTCAAATATTTATGAGCACCCCTAAAATATTAATACCAAATTTGAAAATAGGAAATTTTTTATCAGAACTTTCTTCGACTTAATTTGCCACAGATTGTGTGACGACCTACACACTGCAGCTTTAACCTAAAACAGTTTGCGTAATTCAGTAATAAACAACCCGTTATATAATTAAGTCTGTTTTATGGAAGCGATTTTTACATTTGTTGAACAATGAAATTTTATAATAACTGTATATACCCTATGTTTTTACAGCGAAGGCTTTGCTGAATTATTTCGATAGACGAACATTATTTTGTGTTACCAGTATGACAAAATGTAATGATTGTAAAATAAAAATAAAGAAAAGAAAAAACAGTCACTGTTGTTTGGTTCGTATAATCTGGCTTGCATTTTTCACTGTGTATTTTGTTTGATTTAGAATATTTTATGTTCAGCTTTGAAAATAACATAAAAATCATTTCCAAAAATGTTCGCAGTATTGCTTAATTGCTGCTTCATATTTACTTGTGTAAAAGAATCAAGCTCCTATTACATGGTGTGCTTTTATTATTTCTGGATTTCATGTAATTATTTTAATTAATTTTAATAAAGAAAAAAATATTAAAAATATAGTAAAAAAATTGCAAGCTTGTTTAAAAAACATCTATTTTCATTGAAAAAAAGGTGTAAAAAAAGTTGTTTTACTTCATTTCTGATGAGAAAAAGGGGTGGACATTTTTTTTAACAATCTCTTTAACAAATTTAAATCTTTGAAAAAATCACTTAAAAGGAATAATACTTTTTTTCATCTGACTTATTTTTGTTATTTTACATCAATAATTGACTGGGTAGAATTTTTTTGCATATACGAGTATGTTTCCCTCCTCCTTCTCCTCCTTCTGTTAAAATAACTACTAATTCATTCTCGATTTTCCGTTGTAACGAGATAAGAAATGAAAATGATTTAATTTAGTTTTGACCTTTTTAATTCTTATAAAACAAACTTGATCAACATGAAAGTAGTAAAAAGTACATTATTATGAAAGATTATTATTATTATTTGTTAAAGTGGAAAAGATTTCTTTTCCAAAAAATTATGTTTCAACGAAAATGTGAATCCAAATTTTTTTATGGCTGATGACGATCGAAATAAAAGAGTAAGAATTTGATGTGAAACTTCACACACTTATGAAGATATCGTATATTAAAATAAGTTATATAAATAGTAAAGGAGTATAATACGCTAACCTGACTCGGTACAACGTCATATAGACCGCTGGATCTATGAAATCGAAGGGCAATGCTCCTCTTATTGAGGTCTGTTTTTTAACCAGACACTTTAAACATTTTTTTAACCAGTTAAAAATTCTTTTGTGGTATTATTTTAAAGCAAAAGTTTTGTTCTTCTTCATAATATTTCATAAAGTTTACGTTTTTTGTTTAAATATTTAAAAAAATTAGTTAATTTTTATTATACCATTTTTAGCTATTTTACTTACGTCTCTTACTCTCTTCATTCAAAGCCATCATAAAAAAGAAAGTACAGAAATCTAAGAGCTTTCTATTCTTAATTTTGAATAAAATATAAAAACATTTCACTAAAATTAATAGTTTTTAACAGACAACTGCTTGCCTTTTTTCTTTTTTTTTAAATTTTAAAAGTAGGCTGTTCACGTACGTGCTCTTGATCTTAACATCGTTTGAAATAATGCTCAATTCACCACCACGTCTTGATATAATTTTTAGTAATCTGGATATATTTTCTATAAAATACCTAAAGTTTTCGGCTTAGCATTTGTTTAAATAACTGTTGGAAAAGATTATTATTAAAAAAAAAAAAACAAATAAATTGTTTTTCTTAATTTCGTACGTAAGATACTTTTTTATTTTTACGTGTATATAAATAAATAAATAAAGAAATGAATAAATAAATATATATATATATATATATATATATAATTTTATTAATTTACTAGATTATTTATATTATATACTAGCTGACCCGGTAATGCTTCGCCATTGCTTATATATATATATATATATATATATATATATATATATATCAACACAAATGAAAGTTTGATAAAACATTAAAAAAACTGAACATTACGGAAATCACATAATTCAATCTTTCATTTATTCCTTTTCCTCTTTTCACCCTTTTCCCTTTTCCCCTTTCTCACATTTACTCCAATCCCTTTTCCCTTTTTCCAGTTTTCAATTTCCCGTATTCCCTCTTTTATCTTTTCCCTTTTCCTGTATTTACCTTTTTTATTTTCCCCTTTTTCCATTTTTCCCTATTTCCCTTTTTTATTTTTTCCCTTTCTCCCTTTTTCCCGCGGGTAAATCTGTCAAGTAGTTTTTTAGTCTGTAGCGGACATACATACGAACATTGCCTTTTTTATATGTAGAAGAAAGTCTGTTCGTATATTTGTTTGTTGTTTCGTAAATATCTCGACACCGGCGCCACCTAACGGGTCCAAATTAATTCAGAAACTTTCGCGGGCGTGCGCACAACTCATCTAAGTTTCAAAGTGGCAAACGGGGTAATAGCATAAGAACGCATACGAAACAAACAGACGAACAAACAAACATTCATTTTGTACATATATAAGATAACATTAAATAGATGTAATAAATTTTATAAACACGTAAAATGAAAAAAAAAAAATATTTGATTTTTTAAATATTCTAATAATTCGTTGTATTCGGTTATATTAATCAATTTTAATTGTTACTAACGAATATAAAAGTAAATTAGTAAATTTATTAACCTGTTACAAAACGAAGAAGTTTCTGTTTTAAAAGCTTTATCTATTCGAAAATTTAAGATAAATAATTTTTGACGGAAGTAAAAACAATGTATAATTTAAAACTTCACATGTCGGTATGTCATATAATGATTTAACATATGGTTTAACATATAGTAATAAAAAAATGCTATAAATAAAAAACATATACGAATAAAAATTCAGTAAGTATAAATGTCGTTTTTATGGAAAAGCGGTACCCTTCAAAATATTACAAAAATCTCTTCACTTACAAAATGAAATAAGGATAAATTTCTTAACCGCTTTTTTCACCTTTAATAAGGAGTTTTAAATACGGAAAAATTTTCACGCAACTCATATTTTTCCTTACTGTATTTATTTTACCTGTAAAATGGCTTGTCTGTAAACCAAAAACATGGATTGCTATAAATGGTTTACCTATAAAGGTTTGTAGCCATTAACAACTTCAGAATGTTTTATTACTTTGAGATTTTGATTGTAGTTGTCAAATGACAAACGCAGGTGTAACATACACGAAAAGGTTGCATGTTCAAGGTGAGTGCTTTGTTTAGAAATGAATGGTCTACCGAAAAATAGTGGGAGTGTAAATAAAAACTTCGGTAGGAGGTCTAATTTTTACTTAGATGAAAGGGTAATTAAGTAACTTCTATTAGAGTACGACGTACGACAGGAGATTTGGTGACCCGTTATGGATAATAAAGAGGGGTAAAACTGATATGGAAATTCGAGATAAGTCGATGAAAATTTTAATTTATTTTTGGGCCACTACAGTCACAGAGCGGCTCTTCGTATTTAACTTAGGATTTTCGCGAAAAAATTTATCTATTGATCGTCTTGAGCATACTTTACAACCCTCTTCCATTGCACTTTATTTACTTTATTAAGCTTTCGTTCCAGATGTAATATTCATATTCAACATGGTTTTTGTTTTTAAACAGTTTTACAAAATTTTTAATGCGGTTTTTGACTCAACTTCCGTCAAATGAATTTATTTTGAAAGTGGTTTTTTAACATTAGTAGTTTAAATTGATATAAACATCGAGTAATTTTGGTAGTGGTTTTAGGCGATCATGTTTTCTGTTTATTCGTAGACAGTAGTTTGGACAAAACAGAATTCAAACATCAACATGTTGACAACTGCTAGGCATCAAAATTTTATTTTTAATTTATTAAAAACTAACAATTTAATAAAATTTTGTGTCAAATAAATTTATGATGTAAGTACTGACAAGGTGAATAATAAAGCGAAATAAGTTAAAGAAGTTATTTTTAAGATTTTTACTTTTTATTTTATAAATGATCTTTTCGCACGACTTTTCTTTAGTCGTGCGAAAAGCGTGAGTTATTTTTGACTCTAGAGATCATTATGTTTTAATTTAAATGAAAACAGTTTTAAAAGTAACTCTATAATTTAGGCATTTAAAACTAAATATCCGAACAAAAGTGATAATAAAAATTACTATATTTAAACTGATATTTTTATAAGACAATTAATTATAAAGAACCTGAAAAAATATTTAATTAAAGTCAAACCAAAGAGAAGAAAGATGGAAAGATACGGTACAAACTAGTTCCAAAATGGAAACATTGTATATAGGAACTACTGGGGAAGAGATACGATTGTCCAGAACAAGAATTTTGTCCTGAAGTTGAAGAGCAGTTGAAGCAAATCGTATCGCTACACTGCAAGGAAATATTCTTGTGCATGTTCCTGAGACTCATCAAATACCCAGCTGGTGTATAAATTTGGCCAGGTTTCAGCCACGACATCGTTTCTCCTTCCGATGATAGAATTTTTCATATTTATTATTATTTTTTTTTTTTTTGTGAAAACACAGGGTGGAAAAAAGAGAAAGAGAATTAGGCTTGGGTAACTCGGAGGAATCGTAATATAAAACATTTCAAACGAAGAAAAAAACAACATTCTGTAATGGAGACCAGGGGCAGAAAGTTTGTAGGAAGAGTGGAGCGTGAAGGAGTAGAAGGGTTTTGTAGCGCTGTAAAAGTATTAGTAGCCAATGTAAAGAAGACTGGATTAATATATATATTTTATTTTTTGTTTGAATTATCAGGGAATAGTGGACTTTTGTACGAGTAATGCAGATAGGAAACAAAAAGAAAGTTTTTCTACGTTCTCTGTAATTTTCATTAGTGAATTGAGCGTGTGAGATAAAAAGTAATTATTTAACAAATTACCAGGTTTTTTTAAAGACTAAACGTTATAGCAGCAGGGCAGGTGGAGGAGTGTTAATTATGATTAGAGATGAATTTTCCGGTAAAATTGTAGGGTAATCAGATGTCTTTAATGTTTAAATGTTAGCACTATATCGATTTAGTCTATAATAAATAGGAAAAAATTAAGAATATTTAATTGGATTGAATGATTGCCTTTTAAAAAAGGAAGATTTTTTTTCAATTCTATTCCATTTATTATTTATGGTTGGTGATTTAATTATAAAGGGGAATTGAGTCAAGTTTACAACACAGTGCTAGATTGTATCACTTTATATCCTTTTAGAACTTCGGTAGATTGTAAATATGCATTAATTCAGATTATACGTAGAATTCGAAACTGACAAACGAAATCATTTCTGGAAAAATATTAGAGAATAATTAGGTAGGGTTAAGAACCGCAGATTATTTTGATCGACGGGTAGGTACTTAAAATTTCAAACCTCGGGATCGGAATCTCATTTGATGTCAGATGTATATAAACATAAAACTAACAAATATAAGCTTGTTTCTTCAATACGAACGTTTAATGAAGCTTTTAGGTTACTGCATATGACACACCAAAATTTGGATCAGAATACACATTAGTGGAGATGTCCGAAGTAATTAACCAAGTGGAAAACGATAAAACCCTACTTGTAGATGTGCTTTAAAAATTTTTAAGGCCTCGCATCTTTATGGTTAAAATGCATGACAAGGATGTACAATTAAATATTTAATTTCAGAGGAATGGTTCGATATAAGTTTGTTATTCTTATATTAAAAAGGTTAATCGGATGATGATGATGATTCGCATAATTATAATAGTCTCCTTGATAATTACTACTGTGAAAATATTTACAACCCTAAGACCCAACAGGTTGATTTTATTGATGAAGATCAAACTATCTTGGCAAAATATCAAAAAATATTTACCAGAAAAAATGGGCTACTTAGATTATATTTTACTCTTTTTTAACGTATATCGATTTAGAAAACAGACAAAGGCCTATGAAAGTAATATTTTTGGTCTTTGAAGCCGCCATTGAATTCGTACCTAACTTGAAACTGGCTTAAGTTAAGAGGGTAGGGAGTTATCGCTGAATTGGTAAGAGTACTATGCTGAATTATGAACAACGTGCAAACTGAAAAATGGCGTCGGAGTAATATAGGAGAGAATGAACAAGGAAAGAAGTTTTACAGAACGTTTCAGCCAACATTAAATTTATTAATTTTTAAGTTTCAGATGTGGAGCGTGCTTTAGAAAAGAGGTACTTGTTTTTATACGGTATTCGTATTTGTCATTATTATGTTGAAATTGTATTATTTAGTTATCATTGCACTACAGTCTTATTACTTGTTTTACTTGAAGTATTTTGTTAAGCAATCTGTTAGTTCTGTTTTCTTTTTCCTGTTTAGCCTTCGGGAATTACCGTTCAGGTATTACTTCAAAGGATGAATGAGGATGATATGTATGAATATAAGTGAAGTGTAGTCTTATCTCAGGTTGACCGTTTCTGAGATGCATATTTAATTGAAACCCAGCCGCCAAAGAACACCGCTATCCAGGATCTGGTATTCAAATCCGTATAAAAATAACTACCTTTACTAGGAGTTAAACGCTGGAACTCTCGATTTCCAAATCAGCTGATTTGGGAAGATGTGTTCACCACTAGACCAACCCGGTGGGTTTGTTAGTATTTGTTAAAGGAGTAAATACTTTATTATTTTTTATGTATGTATTTGGAAGGAGCTGTATTTGTGTGGGGCAATGTCTCAATAACAATTGATAATAAATATGATTGATTTCATTAATAACAAATTAAAATAAAGTAATAAGTTGATACTTTGTCTGTGTTATTTAATTGTGACTTATACTGTCAAACCACAATTGAAATTAACACGTATTTTTTTTTTTAATCTGTATAAGTTTAAATAAACATAGGGGAAAATATTTTTGTTATAAAAGGTTTTGAAGACGGTTACAAAGTTGTTTATCCTTTATTGTTTCCTTCTAAACATAAATGTAATTTCTCAATTACGCTGTAAATTCAGCGTAATTCAGAAATTAATAAACCATCACAAAATACTGAAAGTATATTGTTTATTCTATATGAAGTGGAATCGAGTAAGCAGAAGTTTTTCTCGTTTTCGATATTTCTACAAATAGATAGACAATCGAACAACGATTACAAATGATTCTAAATCCATACCGATGAGGCACAAAAAACTTACTTATTTAATGATAAACAAGTTGAGAAGATGTTACATACAACCGCATTTTAATACATATAAAAGCAAGCAAAACAAGTACAGTCTTTATAAAATAACATTAACTAAATTAAACCGCTTCAAAACAAAATCAATAATCAACTAACAAAGATTAGTTTATCTAGCGAAGTAATACTTTAAGATATTGCTCGCGATTAGATTGACAGGACAAGTAGAAACGGCAAACAAGGGTCTTGTCAATAAAGACGACTATGTACACTTGTGACTTAAACAAAGAGGAAGATACACAAGGCTGTCATGTAAAGCTCAGGTTATCTCAATTTACCTAACTATTCAAATATAAGCAGGTAGACATCGCAGTAGATAATTAGCTGCTAATTTGTCCCTCCAGCTTCTTTGAAGTATAATTTATTTTGAAACGTGAACATAGTCATCTGCAGATTATTACATTTTTAATATGAACAGTTGAAATATACTGCCTGAGTGCTATATCAAGTAATAAGAAAAATACAAAAACTACAGAACGCTAACTGTTTTTTACTGAATACTTGAACGTTAATTCAATTTCGTTTGGCTTTTATTTATTTTATTAAAACTCACTTAATTACACTTCCGAATTAAAGTTTTATTTGGATCCATTATTCATTCAAAATATAACATACAAATATAATTCATTCAAAATAGTACGACAAATTCTTACAGCTTTTCGTTTAATGAAACTGAATACAATAGATCGTATAGTAGGTCTGAAATTAAGCAATTAAACGTCCAAATAAACAAAAAATTTGTGTATAAACATTTTAAATGTAATGTAATGCGCCTTGATCCAATTGCTACTAGTTTCTAGAACTGTTACAATAAGCCCTCTGATATGAGACAATTCACTATTGAAGATTTTTAAATCATTTCTAACAACAATCACACCGGAATTATTCGGGAAAGTGGGAAATGAAGTGGTTTCTTTTTTCAATGAGCTAAAGAAATTATTCTATATCACTATGCCAAGCTCCTCTCCTAAAAGGGGATGATGTTCAACCGTACAAGAATTGCCTTCACTCTATCCAGTACGAGTACTGATTAAATAACGAAATTCATTATGCTTAGAAAAAGCAAGTCAAGTGGTGGCTCTTATAACTCAGATGTTTTACATTTGAGAGATAACACAACAAAGATAATTACATATCGAGAGATAGTGTGTATGAACCACTTTAGATCGATCTATAAATATTTACATTGCTTCCACTCGATATTGAAATTGAACTGAACACCGTAAACTCGTTAGTTAAAAAAAAAAAAAAAAAAAATAGAATTGTTTCACATTAACGGATTAAACAATTTTTCTCCAGTTACAATGTCCACCTACAGAGAGACGTATAAAATACTTAACACTTGTTCTCTAAATTCAGATTAACCATAAAGACAATGTAATTTCATTTACTTATTTTTCCACGCTTGATTTCTATTAGATTTTCTGACATTGAAAAAATTCTAGTTTGTTAATTATTTTACTTCATTTTTAACTTTACATTACTTATTTTAACTTCATTTTGCCAAGGTTATATTTTCCACTTATTAAATTATATTTGTAAGAATAAATACTTGTGTTTTCACATCAAAACGGTTCAAATTATCTCTTTAACTGAGAAGTATTTCAAACATTAACAAAATTTTAAAAAAAGAGTTAATTAATACTGCACTTAAGTAAAATAAATGTACATTTTAAATTAATACAAACAATTTGATAAAAAAATTGCTAATTTCTTAATTAAAATTTATTGAACCACTAGTATAAATCTGTCCTAATTCTCATTTAATTTTCCCAAGCGACTGTTTCTTGGACTTACTACTATTTGCATGCTTTTATGCGGATTCTTCAATACACTCGTGCTAGGTAAGTTGAATGACAGAGGGTGTTGTAACAAAAGTAACATAAAAGATGTTGCGATTGACTCGATCACAGGCAAACTCTAAATTAATATCGCTTTTCGATACTCATCACGACTAAGAAAAGGTATAGTCACTAATGAGCTGTTCTAAAACCACTTTGCTCGTCCCAGAAAGATGTAAGTACTCATCTAAGTAGGTCTTCTTCTAACGAAAATTAGAAAATGTAGCTTCATTGTCTTTTTTATATCTGCCAGGTTTATCGACTGCAGTATCTAAAAAATTCATTTCCAAGCAACAACTTTGTCTTACAAGTTTGGCTACATCAGTGAGTTGCAATATATAATTGTGTTTTTTTTTTGAGACTTAAAACTTCTTTATTAGCGATGTTTTGGACGTCACACTGATCGTTTTTATAAATATATAAAACCTCAGAAATAGTCCATAAACTGCGGCTTTATTCATTCTTTACGTACAAGAATCTTATTTTAGTAACAGATTGCTATACCTAATCAACAAACTATTTATGTCATCCGATCTATTAGCAATCCTTTAAAACACATAAGTTTACTTTACGGTCTAATGTGATTGGTAGATCTTTACTGGGTCTCTTGAATAAATGTTGTGTACTGTTCTGTTTGAAGATTTAGTCTTCGCAATATACCATACTGGGTCTTTACTGGGTCTCTTGAATAAATGTTGTGTACTGTTCTGTTTGAAGATTTAGTCTTCGCAATATACCATAATTCTTTAAATGTCTTACTCGTTCTCAGTCAATTGGAAGCAGTATTTTGTATTTTTGTATTTATGTATTTATGTATTTATGTATTTTGTATTTGTATTTTACAATGAAATATAACTTTACAATATACATAATAATAAAAAAACAGCTTAAGACCATTGCTGTCCGTTTATATCAGTTTATCGTGTTTTAATTAAATAAATGAACATTGTAATTGAATTTAATAACATGAGAAACAAATTACACCCGTTTACCTTCTTCTACTAGAAACTTCTTGTTAGAAAGTACATTACTAGAGAAGAGAACGGATTTAATAAAATTTGTTAGAATAATATTACAGAAATTTTTCAAAATTTTTAAAAACTTGCTTTATACTGTGCAAAATTTCATCAATAGGCAATATCAGGAAGTATGTTAAATTATTACACCCGCATCCTTAATTTCTGTCCTTAATTTACACCCCATACGGGAAGATGTTTGCAAAAGTAATGGTGGATAATTGTATTGTCATCCGACTTTAGTAACTGTGCAAAATTTCATCAGTCGGAAATGTCAGGAGGTATGTTAAATTAAGGATGCAAAATATGAGGGCAAACAAGGAAAAAAAACATTGCGAGTTAAAGAAAAACAAGTAATAAATCATCAAAACTAAGTCACTATAGATACTATTAAATAATAAACTGAAGCAGTGTAGAATACTCAGGTTGTGTATATTTCAGGTAAAATTTTATCACTGAAAATTGAAACTCTTTAGGGAGATCGCCTGATTTTGTGAGCTATCAACATTTAGACGGATAGAACGGCATTTTAACACTCAATGCGCGGGTAGTAAATGGCATACCGTAACGGTGGAAGCTATTTTCATTTGTAATATCACCTTCGTAGTTAATATGGTTAGGGTTAAATAGACAAATGTCATTAAATATAAACTGGAAGAGAGTTTACTATCGGGAAGCCATCTGAAATATTGAATCTTGCACTGAAAATCTACTGGACTTCTTATATTTTGCGGTTTACTGAGACTACGGAAATCGAATATGTTAGTCAGTATAAAGACCTTAAGAAGAAAAGAAATGAAGCTCTCTGCCTGAGATTCGATCTACACTCCAAATATTAAAATTATTCATAATTAACCAGTATTCTATATTGAGCTATTTTTCATTAAAAAAAATGATATTAATAGAACTGTTTTGTGAAAAAATCATAGATCGTTGTTATCTTTAATAAATTTCCGTTATAGATAAACAATCACCGTTTCCTCAAGGCAGTTACTTCACTGTTAACGGTTCAGCATCACTTCTTACACGGAAAATCAAATAAAATTTATTATTATTTGTAATACTTATTATTAATTCACTTATTATAATAATACTTAATAATTATATCTATTAACTTATTTTAACTTGAAAGGAAACTGACCTCTCTTTATAGAATATTTTATTAGCAGAGAAGTCTGAAATCCAGTGAAATGAAAACTATAGGATCATATGTGGTTAGTTTGAGAATAGTTTGTGGTTAGTTTGGTTTTATAGTCTAATAATTATTAAAAATAAATTTATTTTCTTAGCTTAGCTCATCAAAATTAATCAAGTTTTTGGTGATTCATGAAATTCAAAGTTTTTTTGGTGATCCATAAAATTCTATCATTTCTTCCCCACTATTATTACTATTTGGAGAAAAAGAACTTAAAGTGCTTCGTTTAGTACTATTTTTCAGCAATTAGTTCCTAATGACATTCAAATGACTAGTGAATCAAATTAACCACTAACCCGGTAAAACGTTTCATTTGCCAAAAAAAAAAAAAAACTAAGCGATTTGTCGAGAAACAAAGATTTCTGTAAAAATTGTACTTATGCAAATTAAGAATAGTTATGTAAGTAATTCTTACTAAATTTTTTTTAATTAAAAAAGTAAAGCCTATAACTAGATTTCTCGTTAAACTACTCCAGAATTAATCTTGAACATGTCTTTCAAAATTTTTGAAAGTGGATTTTCAGTTCCTCCTTTGAATTATGTCTAATATCACCGATCTTTTGTGGGAAAAGAACATTCAAGTAAAAATTATAATTTACAAATAATTTCTACTGACTATATCTCTTTTATATCTGAAGGGTATTTCATATTTTAATTAATGGGCCCACTTTTCTTGAAATCTTTAGGCCTACCTTGCTGCGACCATCTATGTGTATGCAGAATTGCATGTTGAAATGAAGTTATTGAATCCGAGTCCGGTATGTCACAAAACATTTTTTTTTATTTCTTAAATAAGTTACATAAAAACCACAGACAGGATACCCGTAACTGTTGTTGATAAATAAATGCTAGTTAATTAAAACAACTGATAGAGAGGGAATCCAGTGCTACCAATATAATTTGTTAATATTCCAGATGCCGTGCTATGCGTTATGGAGTAATTGCAGGATCTAACAAAATAAAAATATTTATTAAATACGTGAATCGCCTATTTTTTAAATTAAAAATATGTTGTCAACATGTAACGATACAAATAATTTTCGCATTGAAATTATGACTTACTGTTACATTATTTAACAAATTACATTACAAGTTACCGTAGATTACATATTGACCACAGTTTAGTATTTCTAGTCGTAGTAATTACGTTATCCTAATTATTTATAATATTTTAGCTAGAATATTGCTATAATTCATTACTGCAATCTTTATTTAATCTATGCTATAAGATAAAATACTTGGAGTGAAATTTTAAAAAACTAGTTGAAAATTACTAATTTTTATCCCAAATTAAAGCTCATTTAATACAAGTTAATTCAAGAAGTTGATATTTAATTAAGATTAACTTCAAGGGAAACAAGAGATAAGCATAAAATGAACCAATAGTTTTAAGGCGATGCATAATCCGTTTGAGCAATTTCTGTTTCATAATACGGAACACTATTGTTTGATATTAATAAATATAGATTTCTGTATAATTCATTTATTTAAAAATTGTTTTCCTACAATTGGATTAAACACGGTAGTCAATTACAAACGTTAATTTAGTCCTTAGTAGATAAAACATATTTGAAGTGGTTTTAATTTATTCAGTTTGATAAACGAGTTGACTACAACACACTTAGTTGTAGTCTCGTGTTATACAGACTACAACACAGCACGTTGAAAAAATGAATCTTAAAAATAAGTAACATTTTTTAAATTGTGCATGCGAACGCCGTATATTTTCCGTTCACATATCATATAACTGCAAATGTGTGTTAAACGTAATGTACCGCACAAATTCATAGCATTTTAAATATAAATTCTTCTCTATTGTAGCACCGATGAACCCCATTAGTAATTCAGATGGGCATATTCGGCAACATTTTCTTTAAACAAACAATTTAGTTCTTCAAGTATGTTTTATCTACTAAGGACTAAACTAACGTTTGTAATTGACTACCGTAATCTGTAATAACTTTTGGTGTGTAAGATATTTATTTTTCGAGTGGTTCAAATAAGGTGTTTAGATTTTCTAACGTAATCTATTATTTACAATATTTAAAAGTAATACTATTAGTTGTATGTGAATTGTTATGTAGAATAAATACTGTATCTAGTTTTAGCTTAAATATGAAATAGTATTTTTATTATATGTAGTAATATTTACAAGTTAAAATAGATACATTTTATTCTTAAGGAAGATTAATTTCATTAAAGTTAACGTCATTTTTGCATTTAATAATTATAATTCTAATACCGCTATTAACTGTTAAAAATGTCTATCGACATTCTCAAAATGAATATCGGGTAAACGGTGTTAAGAGATAAGAAAACCTATTAAAAACAAAGATTACTTTGTTTTTAACAAACTTTTAACTGTTACTGAATATCATAAAATTTACATATTTAAAACTGCAATCCATTATTTTGGCTTTTTATTATAATTTTACAGAGTATTTCTCAACCTGACGGCCGCATTTCGATATCTGTACGTATCTTAATTAGATTAAATTCGGATATGAAGGTCACTAATCGATGCTAAATAATAACTTCTGAGTTGCTACGGAAACGTTTTGCGTATAAAGGCACATCATTGAAAATCAAACTTTCTGTTCGTTCGGTTCACAGCTGAAGTCTTTAAATATTCCAATATTTTTTTCATACGATGAAGTGTATTGCACGTATATACTGTACATAAAGTCTTAGGTTTAATGCCTTAAAGCTTAAGGGATCAATAAGTGAGATATAAAATACCTAGATACTGAAGAAGATGTGAGAAAACTTAAGATACTGAAATCAAAAAAAAAAGTACATTTTAACCGACTTAATGTTTTAAATAACATGTCTGTCTACTAATCTATTTATTTATTCATCTTTTCATTTTCTTACATACTGCATAAAATTATTCAACTTTAATAAAGCTAAATATTATTTCTATAGAATTGCTTCAATTGAACAAGGATAGCGCGTTTGTCAGTTATAAATAAAGATCAAGTCAAATATATGGAAACCCCTCAACAACTTTAAAACCGTTTCTGATAGAATACAATAACTTACAGGATAAGGTATCGGCCAACTAATTTACATTTTGACGAGAAATATAATCTCAATCCTTTGTTTGGGGATGGCCCAGGGGTTGTAACTCAAATATGTTTTAAATGGTAACACCCTTCGTGTGATAAATCATTTTAAAGGTCTCTTTAAGGCAGAAAAATGTTATAAATAAAAAGTTGTTAGATGTATTTACCAAAAATGGTGGCGGGATAAACTCTGGATATTGAAAATAATTACATTTATAATTTAAGAAACTATTATCGCAAATAAATAATTCATAAAAAATCGATTAAATGGATATTATCGAATAAATTTATGTAGGATATTTTTAAAGTTTTTGGTTATAAAATTGAAGGAATGACAGATAATAATCATATTTATTTAAGTTTATCATATTTATTTATTTATCATATTTTTTAAGTTTATTGTAAACAATGTACGATAGAAAATCTAATTTTCAATATTTTTATTTAACTTTCTAATTTAATTAAAAATTCATCAATTTAATGTAGTCTTTGATGTTGAAAATTATTCAGACCAGAAAATAATTACTTTTACCAAAATGATTCTGTGTTATCGGTTTTATACTCGTATACCAGAAATTTTTGTTGCATTAATCTATAAAGTAATTACTTTTAATTTACTTTCAATTAAAATTATTTTATCTTTAAACCATTTTAGTGTTGTCTTGTTAAAAAATTATAATTTTATTTTATAATCAAGTTTTCTACGCGTTAACATTGCAACAAAAGTAAAAAAAAAAAAAAAAAACACTTTATTGCCTACGACTTTGGAAAGTTCTTTTCCTTTTGTACAGAAAGCTGCGAGTTGAAGTGAGAAATACTTTTTCACAAAAGTTTTAAGTAGTTTTTATATATATAACCTAACGATTGTAGGAGACCTTAATCGTTTCATTTTCCATGTACGAAAGCTTAATATAATCTGTGTAATAACAAAATGTATACCAAGTATGGTAAGAAAAGAGAGAGGAGGAGTGAGAAGTAAGCAGTTTCTTAATGCATTCATCTTTTCCCATGTTTCACCAGAGGGGTTACCTCTATAGTGAACACAAGTTAGGGTGTTTCTTGCACCTCAAATATTTTGATACGCCAGAGCAGGTAAGAGATTGGGACAGAAAAAATAAACTCTATATTTTTATTTAAAAGTGATTTTAAATCGCTGTTATTAAAAGATTAATGATAACGCTGATATCTATAAACCGATCAGTAACAAATTTAATTCTTAAAGCCTTTCTCAATACTTCATATTAATTTGTTGTAGAAAGGAAACTGATTAGTTGGTCTTACATAAATTTATGGCTAGTATTCACTATAAAATCTATTTTTCTGAATAGAATTTTCCATGAAAATTAAAAAAAAAAAAACAATCACAAAGATTCTAATTTATTTGATGCAAAGATTTGAAATCTAATGCTTTTAATAAAAATACTTTTAATAAAAACTAATGGTTTTAGAAAAATTGAAAAGGTTAAAAGAAACAAAGTAAAATCAAATGATAAGAAACGTTCACATCAAAGTTTAAACGGTATTAGAAGGAGAAGATACAATTTTGCGGACAAAATTGCTTAAAGAACGATTCGTTTCTTTTACGTTACAACTTCAATGAAATTTATTACTGATCTGTGAGATTGGAGTAATCCTTTGAAAACAGTTTCTGTTCTTTTTAATATAACGAGAGCAAAAATTAGAGTCGGTTTCATTTTATTAAGGATTAAGACGATGTACATGAAGTTGAGCGTTTATAATAACGTCTGTTTAGTTCAAGAAACAATTTTTGGGAACGTCTATTCTTATTGTCATTTGATTATATTATTAAACGTAATTATACCTCTCATAATAAAATGAAGGTAATAATATAATTAATTATTTTTAATTATTCAGCATTAATTAAATCTAAACTGAAATAGTAATCAGGCTTGATAGCCTATAGAAAAGTACTTTCTTATATAATTTTATTCATATCATGTTCTTGAATTTATTTTCCTTTAATAGGTTTACACCTTTGTGAACTGGAATCTTTCTCTTTGTTTTGTATCGTTTGTAATTATTCTACCGTGAAAAATAATACAACAATAAATAAAAATAAATGGTTTATACCTTTATATCAATTATTTAAAAGATACGTGAATTATACCATCAAATGGCAAAGCTTACTTGACGGGCAAAAATAATTCCCAGTTATTATTATCTTTCGTTTGCAAGAAATTCTCTGAATTAATCATCTTGGAATTTTGTTTCCTTAAAATTTTGATATTCTTTTTACATTAATTCGAGACTGTCTTAATAATTTTGTATTTTCTTCCAGACCATAGAATAATTTCATTTTTCCTTTGTACATCTCTACTATTTCTAGGCAATATATATATATATATATATATATATATATATATATATATATATATATATAAATATTAATAATATTAGTGGAATAAAGCCATCGAATTTCTAATGTCCAACATCCACACATAGGTTATGTTGGCCGTTTGAATTTCCAGTTCCTAGATGATCACACTCTTTCTTTCTTTTTTCTGTTTAGCCTCCGGAATCACCGTAAGGTATTACTTCCGAGAATTAATGAGGATAGTATATATGATTGTAAATGAAGTATAGTCTTGCACAGTCACTAACCCATCGGGTTGGTCTAGTGATGAACTCTTCATCGCAAATCAGCTGATTTCGAAGTCGAGAGTTCTAAGGTTCAAATCCTAGTAAAGGCAGTTAGTTACTTTTATACGGATTTGATTACTAGATCGTGGATATCGGTGTTCTTTGGTGGTTGGGTTTCAATTAACCACACATCTCAGGACCTGACACCATACAAGACTACACTTCATTTACATTCATACACATCATCCTCATTAATACTCTGAAGTAATATCTTATGGTGGTTTCGGAGGCTAAACAGTAAAAGAGAGAGGAAAAGATAATCACTCTACAAAGGTAGCCCACCTTTGAAGGATGGTTTTTAAAAAACCTTTTTAAAATATGAATTAAGATCAACTTCGTCGCAAAGGCTAAATTTCCTACAATCATTGATTTAAGATGAATGACTAAGTAGTATCTTACATTTTTATGATTCTTGCAACCTGACCATATTAATGTTGGATAGAAAAAAATTGCAACAGTCGGTCGTCGGTCAATGCGTAGAAAATGTATAACACACGCCCTATTTATTTTTACTACTCTTATATTAACTTGCTCTTTGACTAAGCATGTGAGATGGACTATGTGTATGTGAGATTCATGGTACGGAATCTTTCAGTCGAATTTTAAAGCGCTTACGCTTATCCATTCCCTCTGAAATCTTGTATATAGATTTGCTCCTGATGACAACATATTTTAGCAACATTTTCAAATCGCTAAGATGCCCCTAAGCTGCTAAGTGAGAAAGATTTCCCTTGAACTTATGCAACCTTGTACTATAAAAACCTACAGTATCCCTTGAACTTATGCTACCTCGTTTACGTGCATATTATCTTAGTGAAAGAATTATCCGTGCTTGTGATATTGTTGTTTCAATTGATTAAACTGAACAAAAGTATTTTTTCAAGAATTTTTCACAGGTATAATAGACGGAGCACACAGGAAAGTTAGAGAGAATTTTGTGGAACACAAATTAAAATCTAATAATGTGTTACATAAAGATCGTGCACCAATTTATAGTACTAAAGAAAATGTCTATATGTGGGTGGAATATATTGAAGAGTTATACGGAGAAAATGAAATAGAAACTGGTGTTATAGAGGAAGAAGAGGAAGTCGAAGAGGATGAAAAGGGAAATACAATACTTAGATCTGAATTTAATAAACCATTAAAAGATTTGAATGGCAGAAAGACTTCTGGAATAGACGGTATACCTGCAGAAATACTGCACAGTGCAGGTGAGTAAGCGATAGATAGATAGATTATGAAAACTAGTGTGTAATACCTACGAAAAGCGGGAAGTTTCGTCAGACTTCAAAAAGAGTGTTATTGCCATGATACCAAAGAAAGCAGGAACAGATAAACGTGAAGAATACAAAACAGTTAGCTTTACTCACGCGTCAAAAATCTTAACTAGAATTATGTATAGAGGAATTGAGAGGAGAGTGGAAGAAGTGTTGGGAGAAGACCAATTTGGTTTCAGGTAAAGTATAGGGACAAGGGAAGCAATTTTAGCGCTCAGATACATAGTAGAAGGAAGATTAAAGAAAAACAAACCAACATACTTGGCATTTATAGACTTAGAAAAGTCATTTGATAACGTAGACTGGAATAACATGTTCAGCATTTAAAAAAAATTAGGGTCCAAGAGATAGAAGAACAATTGATAACATTTACAGGAACCAAACTGCAACAGCAATAATCGAAGAACATAAGAAAGAAGCCGTAATAAAAAAGGGAGTCGGACAAGGATGTTCTCTTAATAATCTTTACATAGAACTAACAGTTAATGATTTAAAGAACAATTTAGATCCGGAGTAACAGTTCAAGGTGAAAAGAAAAAAAAATTACGATTTGTTGATGATACAGTAATTCTGGCTATGAGTAAAAAAATGTAGAAAAAACAATGAATGGCATGGATGACTGAACACTGGTGGAGAACAAGGTGGACCACTGAATATAAAAATAGGAAGAGAAAAGATTATGGAGGTAGAAGAATTATGTTATTTGGGAAATAGAATTACTAAAGATGGACGAAGCAGGAGCGGTATAATGTACCGTATAGCACAGGCGAAACGAACTTTCAGTCAGAAATATAATTTACTTACATCAAAAATTAATTGAAATGTCAAGAAAACATTTTTGAAAGCTTATGTTTGGAGCGTAGCTTTATTTGGAAGTGAAACTTGGACGATCGGACTACCTGACAAGAAAAGATTAGAAGTTTTTGAAATGTGCTATAGGAGAATGTTAAATATCAGACTGTTGTATAAAGTGACGAATGAAGAGGTGTTGCGGCATTGATGAAGAAAGAAGCGTTTGGAAAAATTAGTTAAATGAAGAAACAGTCTTAGTCTTATAGGCCACATATTAAGGCATTCTGGAATAGTTGCTTTGGTATTGAAAGGACAGGCAGAAGGGAGAATTGTGCAGACAGGCAACGTTTGAAATATGTAAAACAAATATTTAGGGATGTAGGATGAATACCGAAATGAAACGACTGGTACTAGATAGGGAATCTTGCAGAGCTGCATCAAACTAGTCAAATGACTTAAGACAAAAAAAAAAACACAGTCATATTTTAAGATATATGAACTTTTAAAGCTGCCTACACTCTTGTCTGCGGTATTGGAAATTGGAGGCATGAAAACTTCGAAAGATCGCTCAAACCTTTGCCCTATCGCAGCTGTAATGTATAAACTTGAGGACTAAAATGTAGAAAATAAAAAAATATAGAAAAACATTTTTAAAACGACTCTTATATTAAATGCACTAAAAAGTACAAAATAAAAAATATGTAAAAATAATTTTTAAAACACCACTCATAAATTAAAAGCACTAAAAGGTAAAAAATAATATTAGGACGGTATCTCAGACTGGTTTTGATAACAAGATTTGATGGTGATAGTAAGATTATGTGAAAGTCATAGCTTCAAATTAAAAATTTGATGTTTTTGCCAATTTTTTCATATGTGTGATGATTGGTCTAAAGAATGGGGTACACATGTTGAAGTACAAATCTTTGCACCCTATTCTTTAGACCAGTCATCACGCATGTTAAAAAATTGGCAAAAACATCAATTTTTTATTTGAATCTATGACTTTCACATAATGTTCTGTATCACTATCAAAGCTTGTTGTCAAATCCATTGTGAGATACCGTCCTAAAATTATTTTTTACCTTTTAGTGCGTTTAATTTAAGAGTGGTATTTTAAAAATTATTTTTACATATTTTTTTAAAGGCCAACAATTATTTCAACGATCTTATGCTTTCAAGATTCATATTCAAAGTAGACTTCATTAATCCTAAAAATATTCTATATAATCTAAAAAAGAAATTTTAAGTCTTTTAACAACAGGAAACAACATCCTTAATCTTTTTTATATATAAAAGTATGATTTTTATAAGATTTTTTAATAATTTAATACAAAAAATATTTTAAAAACAATTTATAATCTATGGATATTTACCATAAGCTAGCTGAAGTACAGTACATAAGTTTATGGATTAAAAAAAAGAAAATAAATTCCAAGTGTAATAATTTTTCAGTTTTTTTATTTCTAAATTTTTTAAATTTATTAAAACGTTAAAAAGTTGTATACATAAAAGATTTTTGTTTAAACCCAACAAATAATTTTTCATAAATTCACATATAATATTTTAGATTATCTTTTATTATTACAAAGTACTTTTTTAAAACTATCATTAGATGAGATAAATGTAATATTAGCAAATATTATATTATTGGAAATAAAATAAACTTCAACCGTATATTTTAAAGTGATTTTTGCGGATTGTAGGATACACAATTTTCTCTTTTTAATGATGTTTTTATTATTTGTACGAGTTGTGTATGAAAACATACAACGTGGTGCGATACAGCCTACAAGCCTACTTGTAAAAAAGATAACTGCGGAAGTTTTATATTTTAGCTACATATGTAGGCATGTTTCTTTAAAAATTTGAAAATTTTAGTTAGGAATTTTTTCAGTTAAGCTCTATCACTTTGGGGTAATGCAATCTTTTTACTGTACTTATTAAAAATAAATCTTATGTGTGTGTGTGTTGGGTGTAAAAATTTTGTCACAACTTTACTGTAACTGTTATGAAAATTTCTGTTTTTAAAGGTTTTTTCTCTGTTGTGTATTTAAGGTTGTTATCCTTCCGAAATTTATGAATGTGTAAATTAATGGTAATATCAAATATCAGATTAATATTAGTCTAGGTATTAATAATTACTCAATAGTCTGTTATTCATTATTATTTAAGTTATACTTCTTTTGGCGCGTTAGAAGAAACTGATTATTAGAGTGTATTTTCAGCAAGTTACGGAAATTCATCGAAATACATTGATGAACTTTGTTTTATGTGACAACGAATACTTCAATACTTTTTAAACTATATAAAAAAACTGTATAAAATTAATATTTAATTAAATTTAAGTGTTATTTATTCAAAATTTTATTCGTGGTATTTAATGTTGTCTTGTTGATCGTTTGATTCAGTTCAAATTTGTTTGAGTGCGTAAAAAGTTATATTTTTATTCACGCCAAAGAAGTATAACTTCTTACGTGCTTATAAATACACACGATCTTTTTCTTTTTTTTCTTTCTAGCCTACAGTTAAAAAGTACCTTCATTTTAATAAAGAGAAGATTTTAATTGTTGCTGTTTATTTCAAAATACTTCAGTTCAAATTTGTTTGAGTGCGTAATAAGTTATATTTTTATTCACGCCAAAGAAGTGTAACTTCTTACGTGCTTATAACTACACACGATCTTTTTATTTTTTTTCTTTCCAGCCTACAGTTAAAAAGTACCTTCATTTTAATAAAGAGAAGATTTTAATTGTTGCTGTTTATTTCAAAATACTATATTATCTAGAGAGAAAAAGATTTATTTATTGATATTTTATTTCAAAAATATTTCAATAAAAGTAGAAGACTTATTTTGCACTAAAGAAAATACATTGTACAGTTCAGTAAAAAGAGGTAATAAACGCGATTGAACTACATACGTTTTAAAAAAGGCTTCCATAAAACCTTTTTAAGGTTCTTTTATTTTTTTTTTAATGCTTTTATTTACAGTCGCATCAACAATTATAGTCATTAGCGACTAAAGTAACACTATCACGTAGTATTTTATAACAACAAAAATAAACAATAAAGAAACAGGAAAAATAAAGAATAAACATAGACAAATAAGAACAATAAATACAAAATAAAACACATAAATCACACAAAAATTACTAAATCGTATTCTTCATTCCACTGTTAGGAGAGGAACCGCAACAGACGTTTTTCACCTTCGTTCTGGTTTAATAGAAATTTAACATTTGAACTCAGATCTAGGTTTTGTCGTATGGTTCCAAAGATTGGGCAGTCAAAGAGCAGATTAATTATTTTGGCTAAATATTAAAAACTGATATATCTAGGCTAATATTACCAAAACTTATTACATTAAAAAAAGCGTTGAAAAAAAATTAAAAATTTAATAAAAGTTTTACCATAGGATTTATGATTTATTTAATATTCCTACTTTCTCCTGTTTTAAGTTTAAGTAATAAAAAAGTGATATTTTTCTTTCTTTGAACATACGTTTCTTCTTCATATCTACTTCTAACGTTAATTTTATTTTCTTCACATTATGGTGTGAAATAAATTTAGCTTCTGAAATATTAATAAGCCATTTTATTTTTTTTATTCCAACAAAATAAATAATTTATTTTAACATTAATAAATATTACATTTTTGTAAAAAAATATTTTTTTTATGTTTATGGTAGAGTTTTTTTAAATAAACAAAAATTTTATATTTGTAAAAATGAATATATTTATTCAGACTCAAAATTCTTTTAGATAATATATTTCAAATAAATGAGGGTGCATTAAAATGGAAATTAAATACAATTGTTTTTAATGATATAGCTATTAAAACTTTCAAATTTATGATAATATTTTTCCATATCAGGTCCCACACCATGCACTTCTAACAGGATTATTAACTGAACCCAAAAATTAAATTACCGATAAAATAGGTATTCAGATAAAAGTAATTACACTCTTAAACTTTGGTCATAAAGAACAACAGAATAATATTATTCTAGTAATAGTTGGTCAGTGACGGTTTTTTTACGAAATTTGTACGTTTGACAAAAATTAAACAATTTGGTAAAGTATCCTTAAAGTATCCTTGGTAAAGCAAGTAGCGCTTTGGTAAAGTATCCTTTCATATATGTTTTTCTGCAAATATTAACAATTGTTTACATATTTCATTGCCTTTCTGCATTCAAATCACAGAAATTTCTACAAAAATAACTTCCACGCGTTATTTCATTTTTATTTTTATAATAATTATTATCTACTTCATAAATATAAATAAATTACATAATAAGGACAATTGATAAAAGATTTTCTGAAAACAGAATCCTGTAAAACTTTATATCTGTGTACTACAGACAAGTGTGTTTATGAGTTTTACTAGAAAAGTATTAAAATCCCGAAATCTACCAACATTTCCAGCAAGAAAATTTGAATAAGTCTGATGTAAATTCGTAGTAGAATTATTTTTTAGAGCACGTCTTTAAACCGATGAAACGTTTTTACACAATTTGCCTGACTAAAAAAAAATAAATATAAAAATTAAGAAGACAATACTCTTAAGATAAAATAAGAAAAATTAAGGAGGGAATCAATATTCCTTATCGTCTGCACTTTTGTCCTAATTAACAGCAATTTTTTGAGGAAAAAAAATTTATTCAGGTCGATGAAGTATGTGTATACTTCCTGCTATAACATTCTTTAAAATGGTAAAATATTATTACTCAAAGTTATTGTTTTTTTTTTTCTTTATAGAGTCCCTTTAAATCCTTTTCGGGTAGATATTTAAAGTTTTTAGCTATTTTTGTTTATTAAGGGATATTTCTGGTGTTGGGGGTTTACGAATAAGGTAAGTTTCTGTTCTTATCATTTTGGCCTTCGAGCTACGATAATCCATCGGGTTGAATCAGTCATCGTATAATAATTATTTAATCATTATCAAGAATTCATTATGTATTTAAATAAAAGACAATCTTTGTTTTGTGTGTACCCTAATAACTCAAAAATTACTTAACCGATTTCGCTGAAAATTTTATAATTTATTATTATTTATCCCGATAGTGTTCCCATGTAAATAGTTCCATACATTTGTTAGCTTGACATGAGATGTTTGCTATCTACAGGAATGACTGTAGACTCAAATTTAGCGATAGCTAAGCATTGCCCGTTCCACAAGTATGAAATACAGTTCGGTACAGAGGATCACAATCATAAATGATATTCGATTAAATAAAATATGTTGCGTATTGAAGAGGATAACTAAAATTTAATTTGCTCGGATCGGAGTTAATTAAATCAAACTGTTTCTGGTGTAGGAATTTTTTCCAAAAGAAGAAGAACGGTTTCCGATATGTTTATTTCTCTTGATGTGTTATTTTCAAATAAAGCATTATGCGATTTTGATTTTAAGTAAATGTTTGTGAAAGTCGGTATTTTCATTTACTTATAAATAAATAAAATAAATTTTTCATTTAGTTTTCACGACGAATGAGCAAAAGAATAATAGGCTGTAGAAAGAGCCGAGGAAAATAAATTATGGCCTAAAATTATGTTTATGTAACATATTTAAAATCGTTAGACTCAATACAAAATTAAGAGATTCAGGAAACAAAGACTTGTTAATGAAATGTAAGCCTATTCAAGGATTTTTTTACTTTAATTGACAAATATTTATAATTTTTTTTAGATATTAATGCGCCGCGAAGTCGTTTGTAAGATACGTATGACATAATATTGACAATAATTCAACTGAAACAATAGAACATGTTGACTTAAAAAACAATGAATAAAATTTGGCTTAAGTTTAACAATATTACACGTACAAAACAATCAGCAAATAATTGTAATGGTAATTTTTTTAATTTCATTTCTTAATAACTTCTATATACTTCTTCTACTGTTCTTTCTTTACTATTCAAAATCTTTCATAGAAATTTAAAATACTATATCTCCTAATTACTACATACTCTTCTTGCAAGCTTATTTCTAAATAATTAGTCGAAAATAATTTACTCGTTATTGCTACGACAAAATAGGTCTTAATAATATGACAAAGACCGTTCTTATTTTTTATGTAGAATCCAGTTATTATGAACTACGCCTTATAGTAGATAACGGAGAATAGGTCTAAAATATCTATACAAAATCCATGTGTTCGTTTTGAAGTACACCAGAAAGTCTTAAAATATCAAGTAGTAGTACACCACGTACTATTATTTACTAATAGTACCAGTAATATTCAGAAAAAGTAATTATTATTATTTTAAGATTTGATGAGATTACATCAGTTTCTATGTTTAAAATATGATTATTTAATAAAAAAATATTAAATCGTATCATCTTAGTGTTAAGCCCTCATATAATTTACTTTAAACTCCTCTCAAACTGTGAGAAATTTATTGCACACAAAGCATTCTAATAGAAATATTTCTTTTAAAGAACTGAGATTCAACAATTAGGAATAAGCGATCATTAAAATCGACTGTGGTATTGTAAATTTTTCCAAAAACAACTACTGTAAAATTTTTCAGTAAACAACAATAATGATGTATCTTAAACAACGAATTCTTTTAAAACCGGACGTGGCTGAGTTTACTGAGTTGTGTGAATGAAGAAAAAAGTTAGTTTGTATACTTCTGAAAATCAACGTGTACAATAAAATTCTTTGAGACCAAAGGATTGGAATGCGTAAAAAAAGTAATACATAAAAAAACGAATAATCGTCCCCATAGTCTTCAAAGTAGTAAACGCTGATTGTTACTACAATCTTATTGTGTACCCGGCCCGATTCCTACCGGTTGCAGCTCGATACATACTACCATATTAATCTACTGTTAGAAGTGTGGGTTATGTAAATACTAGCATCCCTGTCACGACTTCGCCCAGTATATGGTTACTTGCGTTTCCCGTTGCGGACACTTTTTTAATTCTTTTTTTTATTGGCCAGTCCCAGCACACACAATAACAGTGGCAGTGGCTGTTTTGATAGAGCCGTGCTTCACACTCCCACGCCCCTTAAAAAATCGAAATTCAAAAAAGACCCGTAAATGCTTTTTAGATATTTATTTGAAGAGTATTTGCTAGATCGTACCTACCGAATATATCGTTTAGTATTGTTGGAAATTGGAAAAATTTGCAATTATTGTTCAAAATGTTAAATTTTTCTTCATCCTTTCAAAGTCTAGTTTCAAAAAAATATCACAATTGGTATTTTTTACACCAAAAATCAATTTGATATCTTCAATTTTTACCGAGAAAATTAAAAAAATAACCGGGTTTCAAACAAGATTCAAAAAATCATTTTAACCCCTTGGAATTTCAAATAATATAATAGTTGGTTTTTAGATATTCATTTGAAGATTACACATACCAAAATCAAGTCATCTACATTTGTTACCGAGAAATTAAAAAAAAAAAAAAAAATTAGTAAATTTCATTGTTACTCCTCGTTAGGCTTTTAAACTCTGAATTTCAAAACAAAATACTTTCTTAGCGTGGACTTTCACCGTAAAAAGAACATGAATAAAAATTTTCATCAATTTATTTTCAGTAGTTTTTACTGGGTGATGATTATGAATGAATCACGACATGTTATTTTACAATTTTACATTATATATATATATATATATATATATATATATATATATATATATATGTGTGTGTGTGTGTGTGTGTGTGTGTGTGTGTGTGTGTAACTAGTACACCTGGATCACCACGATCCGAGGGAAATTTCTTCCTCTAGATCTGAAATGGTTGCCAGAAGTGACTTCAGCTTACATATAATTTCCTACTTTCTCAGTTGACGTTGTACTGACGTAGTTGTTCTGATTTGTTTTATTTGGTTTTTGCTTTTATAATAGTTAGTTTAGGCTAACCTCCTTAGTTTAATACTCGTATATGTTTTTCTGTTAAAATGGTTAAATAATTTTTTTTACTATCTTTTTTATTTGTTACAATAAGCTTATTCATAAAAAATCGATAGGGATGAAATCAATGTAATGGTAAACGAAACAATGGCTGGTTTAAATGAGAGAAGTGGATCTGACAGTAAATACGTGTTTATCGACCATAACCCAGACAACGATAAGAGCGCCGGTAAATGTCAGGCAACTAATCAGAAAAAAAATTCCCTCGGACAGTAGTGATACAGGTGTGGACTGGTTACAACAAAAAATCTACACACACACACACACACACACACACACACACACACACTCACACACACACACACAAATATACAATTGTGTTTACATGAACGTATGTATGTGTGTACACGCACGGGCACACATTTACCCTTTACTCACATATGAACAATCATATAAATCACTTTTGCTTCATTAGCCAAGTTACTTAATATGTACAAATATAAATCGTATTAATAAACTTTGTAAAAATTTGTTGTTGAAATATACTCGTAGATAATTTACAGAATGATAATCATAAGATATACAATAAGATATCGATATTATTGTATGATTATGTTGTAATCAGTACGATCTGCACTACTGCTATGGTCTGTGCTTTTGACACCAATAAAACAATCACACGTTAAAGAATGACTACATAATCGTAAATACAGTTGTGTTCCAAAATTAATGTAGGTTTTTAAATTGTGCAAATGTAGTAAAAATGCTGTGATTTACGAAGCGAGTAACGATCATTAAAATTTATGAAAATTACGAAGAATGCTTTGCTGAAATTTTTTTCAACGTACGTGCAGTTTTCAAGAGGAGAAACTCCCCAAATCAAACAATTTAAAGGAGCATTTCCATGTTAGGGAGTAGATAAAACAGCGGAATTGTTGCGTTTGGGACATAGAAAATATCTGGGTCAATTAAGGAATGACTATGTATACCCAAGAATGACAGTTTAGTGCGGATTTTGTTCTGTTGGAATGACCATATTATTTTTTTTTGAAAATGAAGCGCTAAATGATGAGTGTTATCTTGAGATGATATTGGACTTTTTGTGACCTCATTTGAACAGTACGGAACTGTATGACATGTTCCAGTAGGATGGCGTTACTTGTCATTCGGCGTTTAAAAAAAACATACTGCAGAAATTAAAAAGGCTACTGTGTTATCTTGAGATGATATTGGACATTTTGTGACCTCATTTGAACAGTACGGAACTATATGACATGTTCCAGTAGGATAGCGTTACTTGTCATTCGGCGTTTAAAACAATTTACTGCAGAAATTAAAAAGGCTACTCATCTCGCGCAACAGCGAAGTGAATTTCCCACCAAAATCGTGCGACCCAAATTTTGGGATTATTTCCTCTGAGGATTCATTAAGTCCAAAGTTTAAGCTGCAAAAATAACAACGATCCCTGAATTCAACTCCGAAATTCAATGAGTTATCGACGGAAATTCACAGAAAATTTTCTAAAACGTGATCAGAATTTTGTCAAAAGAATTCCAGATTATCCATCCGTCGGTCGAGGAGGACATTCGTCAGGAATTCTATCCCATATTTAATGTCAATGATTCTCTTTTCAAATAATGTTGTAACTTTTTTAACTAATAAATAAATAAAATGGATTTTCTGAAATTAGATCTTGCGCTTATTTTGGGATATACCATTTATATTAACTAAATTCATTCATCGTGGTGTACCAACAAAGAAACTACTTTTATACAAAACTTTAGAACCACAACTTATAAGCATTTACCAATAACACATTTACCGAACTATTAAAAATAAAAGAACCCTAAATAATGAATTAAGTAACGATATTTAAATAGTTTATTATTCATTAATTTAATTAATTTAACTTACTATTAATTTTAATAAATTAAATACTTAAGTGGCTTCGATGTTTGATAATAAGGTTAAAATTTTGTTAGCAATACAAATCAGTGCAATATTACAATACATTACATTTGCTCACTTAGCTTTGATTTTCGAAGAGGGTTAGAAGCTTTCAAAGCTATTACCAACTCAAAATTGCTTTTTTTTTGCTGTTAAACCAGGCCAAACTGAGAAAAATTAGGGTATTGCTCTCGACTAAAAGTTAAGGAGGATGTTAGTCCTTCGGCATTAGCATCACAACCTGCTAATTTAAACGTCCAAAATCTCTCATGGAAATTTTTTTAATTGGGTTTATAAGAAAATTAGAAAAAAACTTTGATTAAAAGGTTATTTTTGTTGCAAATCTTTTTAGCAATTCAACGATGGTGTAATTCAATTTGTGAAAAAGTAGCACTTAAAAGCTAGAGTAAAATTAACGCTCTTGAAAATCAGGGGCTGTAAGTTAAATTTCACTAAAAACAGGAGTGGACTAAATGGGATTAGTGTATTATAGGTATAATTAAAATTATTTTCAGTATTTGAGGTTCAATGGCGACTACTTCTGTCAGAGTAAAGGATGTCCGACGTGCATTTAAATTTGTTATTTCAAATATGCGTTATTATTTATAACATATGGCCTAAAAAGCATCCAACTCAATTTGAAAATGTACCTCTCGACATCAGATATATGTCGAAAAATTACATTTATGCCGTTGGTTACACTGAATTTTTTTCTAAACATATGTTTTAATTAAACAGTCTCCCATACTTGTTTATTGAATGCTTATTGTGATGTGATATAAAAAGATTTTTTCATTAAAGTAAGAACGTATAATTTTCGAACTACGTACCTGAACGAATTCTCACACAAGCAAGATTTATTTCAGATTGTGTTCTTAATACTTTCATTACTTTTTTACCAAACAAATCGAACAAACGGTAGTTGCTCGATCGCTTTTCTAAAAATGGAGAGAATTGATAATTTTCGCTTTTGTTACTTTTCTGAGCTAACGCGATTGAAATGTTGACACATTAAAAAAGATCGAGGCGGTTTCTTGGAAAATCGTTTCTTAATGTTCTCGGTTAGAATTCAAAAAAAATATAGTTTCAAGAGCGATATGAAGCTTAAAGTTATGACCTGATAGAACCAATACTTAAAGTACTTAAAGAACCAGATAAAGCTAAGCGCTTTAATTACTGAAATATTTTCAATCTTTCATTAAATATTTAATATTTTATATTATGAAATGTTTACTTTGGTTATGAAGCGCTGTTCCATCTAAGTGGCTTTATTAGCAAATAATCCAATTTAGAACAGTTTAAATTCATAATTATTTCATAAATTGCCTTTATGTAAAAAAAATATTATTTTGGTAGCTATTTTGCGTAAGAATTTATTAAATAATTTTCTTTTAATAATGCTCTGAATAAACGTCCTCTTTTGTTAGCTTTGTAACTAAGTTTATTATTCTTTCAGTACCTGAAGATATTTTTAAATACAATAAGGTGATGTCACAACATATACGACATCCGGAATATATCGTAAACCCTATTTGAAAAGATTTTTTGAAAATTGTGAAATTTTAAAAAGATTTCGACCACAGGTCTACGTTCTCCCGTATCAGTTTTTGGGAGCATTTAAAAAATATTGCGAAGAATAAAAAAAAGATAATTCTCCTCATTCCATTGAAGAACTGAATACCAACATTAAAAATAAAAGTGAAAAAAATTACAGCAGTTGCATTATGAAAGGTGTCCATCCATAAACATAATTGAAGAAAAGTGATCACCTTCTAGAGGTACTTGGTTGAAAGTAAATACTTTTAACCGTTATTGGATGTTTGCATAAAAATAAAAAAAATTGTTATAATTAAATTTATTCTGATAAACTGAATTAATGTTTTATTAACTATTCTTTTTTATTGATTTATTCAGTCTTTTTTAAATTTTACTTTTATTTTAATTTTATTTTTTATCTCATGTGACTTTCGGATCGGTCAGTAGAAATGAACACATTATAACTTTCAACTGTTTTATTCATATCGATAGGTTGTAATAAATATTCTCATATAAACAGCTAATAGCGAGAAAAATATTTCAATTATTTGAAACACGATATTTCAAAATGCAGCCGTAAACCAAAAAAATTTTCCAGATAATTTTGTTACGTATTCAACTCTATTGGTTTGAAATTTGTAAATTTTCCTAAAATAAATCAAATTATTCCATTTACTTGATTGAGTGGTCATACCGTTATTCCAGTTAAAAATAATAATAATAATACTATTGATTTTAGGTAATGTCTAATGAAGAGAAAATATGAAAAAGAAGCAATACGCTTTAAATTTTTTTTATGTGATTAGTCATCCATAAAAAAATTTCCACCAAAAAAAAAAAAAAAAAATAGTTTTATATGTACGAGTATATTGTATCGATCATTGTCCTAAAATTACGTTTAAACTCGTTTGAATTGTAAAATAATAGAATCGATTGATTTGAGTGTTATTTTCTGCCCTTCCTAGCACTTTCACATAAAACATTCGTGATTGACGCGTTTCGGAGTACCTCTATTCTTAAAACTACTTTTAGGCTCTGAGTGCTAAAAGTAGTTTTGAAAATGGAGGTACTCTTAAAGCGTCAATTACGAGTATTAGAGCGACAATGCTAGGAAGTGGAGAAATAACACTCAAATCAATTATGATAATCCTAGCGAAAATATGAACTGTTGTAAAAATTTTATTCGAATTGATTTATCTTTAATTATAGTTAAATGAATTATCTCTGTAGGTTAAATTTTACTTTTTTTAATGTTGAACTTTTTTATACCTAAAAAAATACTGTAATACGAAACAATACAAGTAGATTTAAAATGCATCTCTTCCTTATGTTACATCTTTAATGGCTTTTTCATCTGATCGACATTAACTAAAGATTACCTCTAAGAATTATTTTTCTATGGTGAAAATTAAGCCTAATTTTAAATAACAACTTATTAAATCAGATAAATTTACTACTTAATAATCGAACCGATCAATAACAGCACATGTACGTTCTAATTATGATGCAGTATAGTTAGTCAATCACTCATTAGTTTATAATAATAAAATTAGTCTAAATAACATAAACTGGATCTGTTGAAATTCCTAATTTTCTTATTTTATAAATTTATTCCTCTTTTAAAAGCCAAGAAAAAGATTAAATAAATAAATAATTATTTTAGAAAATAAAGCTGCTCCAAATAAAGAAAATCATCTTTATAAAATGTTTGTTTTCCTATTTTTCAGTTCATTATACTTTGTTTACACAAGTATGCGATAAATAAAACTGTGATTATTATTTTTAAAGCGATTATTTTATAAAACTCATCATATTATCTCTGCGGTATTATATTAGGTTATACGAAAATAAATTAGATCATTTTAATTTTTTTTACTTTTTTATCAATTAAGTGAATTCCCTTGTCGTGTCGTTGGATTTTACAAGTACCAAAGCTTATGTTCCATCATTATCATCATCAGAAAATTTCAATCAAATTTAAAATTGTTGAATATTAAAATAACCTAATATTCGCCATAAAATAAAACTAACTTCACATAGCGCATTACTAACGCGATACTTGAAGCATGCGTATCTTCCTCCAACGGAACTAATGCGCGTTGAATATTCAAATGTCGCATTGGTGTATGAAAAGTAATTTTTTATATTTATTTTTGTCTTGAATTTATTCAAATGAACGAAGTATTCTGATGATGGAACGTAAGCTCTAAAACTCGTTAAGACCATCGGTGAAATAAAAAATCTCGTGACTACTAAAAAAATGTATACCCATTATAGGCAAAAATCACGCTGTGAATTTCAAATTAGAAGCCTTTCAAACAACTAAGAGAGATTAATTTGCATTTTTAAAAAAGAAAACTTATACGTTAATCAGAAAATAAATGACATTAACTTATGGATAATTTAGGTAAAATATTATGATAATTTTCTAGAAACGTATAGATTAATCCATATTTAATATTTTTTCTAAATTTGTGGTGGTTAACGGGGTAGTGAGAACACAGAAAAGTACGTTAACAGCAAAAATAATTAGACTGGTAAGGTGTTTCTATAATTATTGAAGTTTAATTTTTAATTATATTTATTCTTCCCTTAATAAAATATACATATAGTTTCGTTAATTTTGATTTAATCGTGTCAAAAATAATTAATGTTATCATAAGAACTGTAATGTGTACCAAAATACGTAGTACAGGGTGTTCCATATAAAACGCAACCCAACCTTATATTGGTAAGTATTGAAATAATAAAAAGGCATGTGTAAATGTAAGTGTAATTTTAATTATTACCATCCATTACATTTAGAGTAAATGTTGGAAGTGGCCGCCATCTTCTTAAATACAAGCTTCAATTCTTTTTACAGCGTTTCTTGCAACTTTTTTCAAAGTTTGTGGCTGGATATTTAATACAGCTTGTTCAATATTGACTTCCAATTGTTCAAGTGTTCGTGGTTTGTTGCTGTAGGCTTTTTCTTTGAGGTAATCCCATAGAAAAAAATCCGCCGCAGTCAAATCTGGAGATCTTGGTGGCCACAAGCCTCGACCGATAACACGATAACCAAAGAATTCCTCAACGAAATCAGAAGTTGAACCTGCGTAGTGCGATGTCGCACCGTCATGTTATAGCCAGCAGTGTCTGTCTTCCTCTTCCAAGGGTGCGATGAACTGAAATAAAATATTCTGATATCGATCTGCATTAATGGTGTACTCGAAAAAAATAGGACCGATTATTTTCTTCCGCGATATCGGGAACCACACGCCCAACTTCTGCGGGTGCAATTGTTTTTCGTGATAAACGAGGGGATTTTCAGCACTCCAAATTCTACTGTTTTGGCTGTTTACGTAGCCATCCAAATGAAACCGTGCTTAATCTGTGAAAAATAACGAATCCATAACATAAATTCCCTCGCGCAGAAATCGGCGGAACCGTTGACAATATTGTAGCCGTTTTTCTTTGTCGGGCTCAAGAAGTTGATGAACCGTTTGAATGCGATAAGGTCGTAATTGTAATTGTTTGGTCGCCCGATGAACAGTTGATTTGGACAAATTAATTACAGCAGACAAACGTCTGATCGACTTATATGGCGAGGCGAGTAATCGGTCTTTGATTTCAGCGACTGTATCTGTATTCAACATTGACGCAGATCTTTTGTGTTCCTTGTTATTAACAGAACCAGTCTCTCTAAATTTTGCAACTAACCTTAATACTGATGTTTTGTTAGGAGCTGGTTTATCTGGGTACTTATGGCGAAACAAATCTTGCACTGCAACCACTGATTTCGTACTGAAGTACGACTCAACAATGAAAACACGTTCATCTAGCGAAAACACCATCTTGTCTCTAGTAATACACTGAACGTTATGATTGCATTATTGTTAGTATCGGTAGTGTTCTACTGCGTCGCCGCGATGTTCAGATGTTGGACGAGTCCATTTCAGTAACGAGTAGGGGAGTAAGCTTGACTTTTGAAATTTCATGGATGAGTGATTGATGGGTTGCGTTTTACATGGGACACTCTGTATATCTCTTAAAACCGATACATTAATATTACTTGGATTTTAATAGCCGATCTCGATCGCGATACTTTAAAAAATAATTTTTAGAAAAAATTAAAATACTTAAAAAATTTTTCCCTCCCGTCTAACATTTTCCTGACGATCAATGGTATTTTATCTTTAAATTAGTCAGTTTAAAGTAGTTTGAAGTGTTTAATCTTTTAATTTACTATTATTTAATGGTAAACGCCAGCGAAACAAAATTTTTAAATAAATTTTATACGTCAGTGTTTCTTTAGATCCCTTCAATTAAGTCAATAACTGCCAAATTCCAGATTTCAATCATTTTAATGCTGCAGTATAAGAATTTTATTTTTTTATCCATTTTACTTCAATGTTTTTTATTCATTTTTATTATTTATAAAGCTTTTAAAAGGGTAAAAAATCTGACCAAAAAACAAGCTTTTCAAATATGGTTCTAGGTTTAAATTCTAATCAGACCCGCGAAAATTTTTTTAACATAATTCATTGTAATTTATAGTTACCATTAACTGTAAAATAAAATAGAATTTATGTTTTAATCCGAGTATTCTTTGGAATAGAACATATCGATAATAATTGGATATCTTAATTTTATTACATTTATAACATCAGATACTTGCGAAATTTATAAAAGTTTATTACACTGCTGTGTTTTAGTCTCCCGCGTTTTATTTTTTGCAGAGTTATCTGCATCGTCAGACCATTTATGTGAAAATTAAATTAAGTTAAAATATTAAAATTATGGAGAAATATGTCTACTACCTCAAGTTACTATAAAATAAATTATTTCGTTGCTAATAAAACCTGCGGCAGTGTGTACAATCTGTGTGAACTATTAGTTTTGGACGATAATTTGAATATATATGAATTAAATATAAATAAACAACTTAAATGTTTTACTTTCCTAATTCAATTGCCAAATTCTACTTGTGCATTAATTATTCTTTAGTTACTGTTTTTATTGTGAGCGTTATCGAGAGAGAGTAAATATTTAATTGTATGGTAATTATTTAGAAAGATGACGCGCATTCAAAAGTCAATAATTTAGTATATATATAGTTGTCTTTACCGAACTGATTGTAAATGCACTAAAAGAAGTGTCGCTTTTTATAGTTTTTGACTTATAAAGATTTTAAATTTAATAATTAAAAACTCTTATATATTTCCTTAGCGGCGAGGGTAAAGTTTTGAATTTGTTTCAATAGTATTTTGTTTACATTTTTTCTTTTTCATGTAATCCGTATCTAATGCTTATTATTATTCTTAAATATACTTCACTGAAATTTGTGTCGACTGATTTCAGTTGATAGATTTTAATGAAATGTAACGCGATTAAATCGACAGTTTCTGAATTAGTGCGATGTCAACAAACAAAATATAACGTTCACTTAGCTCGCTAATCTCATCTAATTAACCTTAATTACTAAATTTAACGACTGTAGGTTAATTTTACATACGTAATAGCCAATTATTTAGTCCAAAAATAATTTATATTACACTTTTATAGTATAGAATTACGAAACTTTTCGTGAGGGAACTGTGTAACTTACTAGGGAGGTATGTTGGGTATAGGCGTCGTATTGATGCAATATCCGAGTCATTTCCCTTGCAACAGAATATGTAAAGATATAGGTATTTAAATACTAGCGACACTTATCTTGTTTGTTGATGATTAATCCGATGATCATTATAATATACGCAAAGATTATTGAATTTTGAATGCGCGACATCTTTGTAAATAATTACCAGATTTTTATTTATTTGTAATAGCATGTTTTCTACACTTGAAAATGTATATTTATTACTCGTAATTCGAACACTATAATTAGATTTCTGTTGTTATATTTATATCCTTAAAAATATTCCTGTAAAACGTTTTTAATATCTGTTTATCATTCTTGTGTAGAAGTTTTTCCAATGTTGCTCTCAGTATTCTTCTTTGTAAACTCCTGCTATTGTTTTTTTTTTTTATAAGCACGAGTATTACAATTCGATTTTTTATAATTGTTTTATATAATTTATTATTATTTATTTTGAAAGTAATGTTTGGTCAATGAAATATATATATATATATATATATCCTGTTTAGCCTGCGGGAATCATCGTCAGGCATTACTTTAGAGGATGAATGAGAATGATATGTATGAGTGTAAGTGAAGTGTAGTCTTGTACAGTCTCAGGTCGACCGTTTCTGAGATGTGTGGTTAATTGAAACCCAACCACCAAAGAACACCGGTATCCACCATCTAGTATTCAAATCCGTATAAAAGTAATCTGTATAAAACCTTTACTAGGATTCCAACGTTGTAACTCTAGACTTCGAAATCAGCTGGTTTGCAAAGACGCGTTCACCACTAGACCAACCCGGTGGGTAGCTGATACATTTGTATTAGGTTGTTGTTTTTTGTGATTTATTTTATTTTACTGAATTATATGATGTAGTTAATAAGGTTCTGTAATTAGGGAACCAGAAGGTACTATATTATAATTGATTTTTTTATTTTATCGTTATCAATGATAACAGTTAATACTCTATTTTTAAATAAAACAAAATAATCTTTAGTAGACTAGTTAGGTTAACCTAGCTAATCTATGATTTCTCTCTTTGGTGGCGTTATGGATCAATTGTCAAGTTATTCAAGTAAAGACAACCATACGTTAATAAATTCGAGTACAGTGTTCAAACAAACAGAAAAAGAGTAACTTTAATATGTTCCAATCCAGATCGTGGATACCGGTATTCTTTGGTGGTTGGATTTCAATTAACCACACATCTTAGGAATGGTTGACCTGAGACTGTACAAGACTACACTTCATTTTCACTTATAGTATATCATCCTCATTCATCCTCTGAAGAAATACCTTGGTTACGGAGACTAAACAGAAAAAGAAAGAAAAGAGATCCTAGAAAATCTTCGTGGCGCGAACTTATAAGAGACAACATTGTAGACAACGTTAGTGACGACGTCGATGACATGTAACACCTCTGGAAGTTGGTAGGATATTACGGACTTGCAGATGAATTCATTTCCATTGCAGACTATCCCAGTTTTAAGAAAACCGGAATAAAACCTGTCAGTATGAATAAATTGCCTCTATCGTAACAGTTTGAGCACCTTCCACTGCAAGAGAGTAGCAGACAAAGGTCATTAGACTCCCGCCAATAATTCTTTACGGAATGACTTAAGTATTCAAGCTGTTTGATTTATTTGAGACCGCTATAAACAAATCTGACGGCGTCCTTTTGTTAGACAGAAAGGAAATAACGATCCTTGGTTGCTGTGTATAGAGCCCTAGCGCATATGCGTAAGAAAAATATTCTTTAATCGGCTCTCTCGACCCAGCAGGTGTTTCTTATAAAGCTGAAATTTTGAATATTCTATTGAATGGTTTATTGCCGGATGATGTTGTGACTAACGAAACCTCGTATCAACTGCGAGTCCGAGAGGAAGTTGCTGCTTTACGCTCTGATGTTTTATCTGTGGAAATTACAGAGGTAGAGGTACTTCAGGTAATTTGCAGTTCTGGTAGGAATAGAGCCCCGGATTTTTAATGGAATCACGGTGGAGCACCTTGTCCGTTCTCTTGGAATTTGTATTGGCACTTTTACTAGAATTTTTAATAGGCTGCTATTTACCCTGTTTGCTGGAAAAAAGGTGTTCTAAAAATGTTCTTTAAAAATGGTAACAAGGGCATCACTGTGAGCTCCTCTTATTGACCTTTAACGCTCCAGCCAGATACTGGAAAGATCTTTGCAAAGCTATTGTATCATCGTATTACTTATAGAATGAATTCCAGAAAGTTTTTGATGGATGATCAGTATGTTTTTCGCCCAGGCAGTGGCGCGGAAGAAGGTATTCTTAAGGTTATGAACATTGTTTCTTCTCTCGAGTCTGAGTATGTCTTATGTATGTTTTTGAATACATAAGGGGCTTTAAATAAATCGTGGTAGTCTTCTGTCCTGTAGTAGCTGCTGCAGAAGAGTGATTGTGCGCAGAATGAGCTGAATGTGTTATATGGTTATTTCAGCAAGACGTTGTTCTTCAAGACGACGTCTCAGAAGTAGAAAAAACGCTATCTAAACGTTTGCCGCAAGGTAGCGTTTTAGGACCTCTGTTCTGGGTCGTTGAATTCGATGCCGTTGAGGTAATCCAGTAGATGCCGCGTCATCTGGTTTGAGGATGAGGGGTATTTGCGGGTCAAAGAAGATTCGTGAAATGAGATCTAATTCAGTGCAACCCAGGTTTGCAAGATACTCCAATTGTAGAGTTTGCAACATAAGATGGTATTTAACGCAGAGAAAACAACGATGATGTTGCTCAAGGGCAGACTAGCTGTTACACGACGACCTCGTGTACCAATGACAGTTCATCGAATTAGGTATGTCCTACTGTAGAAGTATCTAGGTGTTATCTAACCGTGATGAGAATTTTCGATAGATGAGCGCTTTCAATATATTATCAAAAAGGCCTGTTCTGCTTTCTTCGGTGTTCGGAGAGCAGTTCACCCCGATTGGAGGCTTAATTTCAGAACCATGCATGTTTTGCATAAGGGTGTAAGAGTGCATCCTTATACAGATGGGCTTATACAGGTGGTCTGCACCTGTCTGTTCTCATCGAATGGGGTATAACTGTTATACGTCGAACTGTAGGATTGTCTCTCGAGAGGCGGTCTTGCTATTTCTGGTGTTACATTGATATCCTTGCAACTGAGCGTTAATTACGTTATGATGCTAAGAAGACAGGCCCACTTACCTCTGGGTGCATAAAAGAAATAGTGACCAAGGTTTCCATTTATGGCAGGTCAGGTGGATTGAATCGTTTGATGGCCGTTACACGCATGGTATTTTTATACTATATGGGTTAGGGGCTCACCTGGGTGATTATATCACCAAGATATCGTTTTGGCATCAAACCCCGGTTAGCTGAGATATTTTCTGTTAGGATGAGAGTGGATGTGTGGAGAACTCTATGATGGAGCTGAGGCGTAGGCACTGACATCGGTCCTGAAAGCGGACCAAAGCAGAAAGAGATAGGGTATGTTTTTATTAGAGGCTTATTAAATTTGAGGCTTATTTATTTGTGATTTTTAAGTAAATCAAGAGAAGTATGAGTAAATTGAATTATAAGACAAAATTGTCGTTGTTGCAATCAACACCTGTTTTGTCGGTATGAGAACAGTATTTTTGGTGTTTAAAGATTCAATCAAGTAATGATCTGAGTGCATAGTTTAATTGAAATTAGATATAGGAAGAGATTTTGTGTGAAACCTTCGTTGTTAGAGGAAGGCGCGGGGATCGCGCTTTGAACATTCATGGTCGTTTGTTGTATCATTCTTTGTTCAAAGTTTTATTGAATTGCTTTGGAAGGTATAACCGGATACCTCTCTTTCACGTCACGTTGATTTATACCATTTACTATATATACATCTTATATACAGTTTTGTTATTTTGCGAAACTGATTGTAAATGAAACAGTTCAAAAAAAATGTTTACTAAAATGTAATAATATAACATAATTTAATTTGATATAAAAATTATCATTTTTTGTCTCTTTTAATGTTATAAATCTATTTAACCAATTATGACGTATAAGCTGACATGTGCCAATTAATTTTTTATAATTATTTTTAGCGATTAAATATTTTATAAAATTATTATTATTTTATTTTTTTACACGATTAATTGTCTGCAATATGTTCTCTCCCAACAATGAATGATATATTGAATGTCTGCAATTGACTTGAAGAAGAGAAAGTCTAACAATGATTCAACAAAACTCTATTTTGTCTTTTATTCTGGTTGGCTACCTGCAATAGCTGCCGAAAGATGTTAATAAAATTATTTTTTTTAGCGTGTGAAAATATGCCAAGCCTGACCGGGACTTGAACCCAGACTCACCGGTAAAGGCAGAGACGCTAACACCCCAGGTCTTTGAAGGCAGGACCTTTGAAGGTCTGCCGATGCTTGATGACATATCTGCGGGCCATTCCGAGCAGAATAAAAAAATTTGTCCGATCCGATCAGTAGAACACAGATTGATTGAAAATAAATTTTGAGTACGCATTTTACCAGTGATAGGAAAGGAAAGAAAGAAACCAGGGGGTTGGGGCTTGAGACTTGTAAATAGTAGGTTTCTAGCAGATGTTTTTTTAATAACATTACTTTGTAAGAATAACGCTGCAGATCAGGGACGGGTCCTAATTTATTAAGAAGATGTACATATTTATAACAAGCTATACGAGTTTCTTAGATTTATCGGTTCAGGTAGCATAAGTGGAATAATACGGTAATGACAAAGTTTATTAATGTTATACGTTTTGATTATTGTTATAACATAAAATAAAAAGTATTTTATTCAGTTTAACTGATGAGAACTATAATAATAATTAAGATAAAAAATATGCAAACTCTGTAATCAAAGTACATTTCTGTTTGAAACTAATTAGAATGTAGAAAAAACACTATTAAAAATAATGTTTTTACCACAGAGATTAGCTCTAATTCAAATTACGAATTTTATTTATTGAAAACAAAACGTATGACTTTTACTAATAGGTACAGGTATTAGATAAAATACTAGAAATTGTTTATTCATTATACAATCAGGAAAATCGTGATGAAGAAATTTACTTTTTCTGGATTCTATTTTTCTTTGAGTTAAAAATCTTTCTGGCACAAGGATTATTTCGTAAGTAAGCTACATATGAATTATTTATATAATAAATAAGTCCGAAGTATTTTTCGTTATAAATGTGATTTACTTCTTCTTTTTTTTTTTAAAATAAATGTGATTTTCTTTGGCTTTCCACTACAAAAAATGAAGAATATCAAAGAACCTTTTTTCAACTTTGATATTCATATAACAGAGTTTTTTCTTGTTAAATCAAGATTTATTTTCCACACAGGGCAGAAGCTAACTATTAAAGTGTAATAATAAATAATTAAAAGATAAAAATAAAAAATATATTACTAGAATTGCGTTTTGAGTGAAAATATCTATTTTATTAAGAAAAAAATTACAGTTAAACATTAATATTTCGTCTAAAATACATTTTTAAATTAACGCTTTTTTTTTTAATTATTCATTTCAAAAATTATTAATTAAATTTTTGAAATTGTAAAAGTAATAAGTCATTTTTTAACGTACTATTCGTAAAAGATTACTTAGAATCAACCTCCAAAACATAAAAAATATTTTCAGAAGAATTAATCTGTATTAAGTTTACTACGCTGACAACGTATTGCTGAATTTCATATATATATATACATTTATAAATTTATACTTTTTTGTGTTTACTTTATTCGAGTGAATCCAACCTAATTTTCAAGAATAGAAATTTAACATTAAAAACAATTTTCATGTATTTTAGGTATTTAATTGTAAATATATAAAAAATTAACAAAAATATTGAAAAAAGATAATTTTCAGTTAAAAATTGAATTTTGAAGTAGAGAAAAAAGGTTACATACCCTGGTTATTTATCATCAAAAATTCTAAAAAGAGTCATAGTCATTCTTTAATAAACTTATTAAAAACGAAAAGTCGGAAAATAATTTTTATGGAGATCGGATCATTATTTCTTATTCTTTTATTTCTCGATAATTTTTAGAGGGAGAAGACGATTTTACCAAGAATTGAAAGCGTTACATCTTTCATTTGAAATAGTTCTTGATTCTACGCCTTACTTGAGAGAATCGAGTGAGAGAATGTGATAATTTCAAAGATTTAAGAAGAGAATAGTATTCTAACGGCTATAACTGGATCAATTTTGATTGTAGAAAGTCGTTTCAAAAAAGTTATATGTAGAATTTGATCTAGTTTCTTTAAAAAACCTAATTCCTAGATAATCCAAAACTGGGGTTCCCTAGGTTTAATGGGAAACACATTTCAATATGTAAAAAAGTATTTTTAACATTCTACAAGTTACAAATGGGAGAGTTAATGGAATAATAAAACGATTTTCAGAAACAGGTAATATGTCTAAAGACAACAGAGGTAGAGATCATAAATCTCGCCTATTTTCTTATAAAACAGAAGCGATTAAAAAATTCATTCTTTCTTTAAATTGTGTAGAATGACACTGTTGTGAAAATAGTTCAAGAAAGTGTTACACAACGGTGCAGTTAGTTAGGTTAGAAAAAATCCGTTCGTAACAGACTCTTCAGTTTGTTAAACAAAGGGCGATTTCGATAAAGGCAATATTGTTAAGTACCTAATGTCAAAAGAATTAGGAATAACTTCTGGAGTCAATTATACTTCGGTGACTGACGCACTGGACGAAGAAATAATCCTCAACGCTAATATGGAGACGAATAAGATTTCGGAAAATTGTTTAAAAATAAAAGAAAAGTTACGCTATTCAGAAGCTGAAGGACGAAATGGAAAAAGAGGATCAAGATCTTCTTATTGTACAGGATTGCATTAAAAATTACACTATATTATTAAATAATATTGTGATATAAAATTTATTTGCCGTAAATTAGATTTTTGTAAATCTATTTATATTTCTTGTTTTGTACGAAAAATACAAATTTTTCTGTGGGTTTCTTATGTATTAGATCTAATTTTTGAAGAAAATAAAATTGAAAAATATCTTTCATAAAAATATTAGCAATTTAAAACCTTTTATTTTACTCTTTTATTTTTGTACGTTTATTGTAACTTAGACCTTACTTAAAAAAAAGTAATTCCATCAAAATGACACTTTGCTTTACAATCTCTGAAAATTCCAGATTTACATAAAAAAACTTTTTCATGAAAATTTACATGAAATTTATTATAAAAACGTTTGAGAAGTTAACGATACGATTTTTCAGTAAACCACTACTATCCAGCGGCAAACTCTGAACACGATTCTCAACCACAAATAGTATCTTACTTTGTTTTTGGTCGGGCACTGACTTTGAATTTAGTCATGTTGATAGATAGATTTAGTCGAATGGACGAATGCGGTTTAACATTTTATAGTCTTCTTCATTGTCTGGAAAGGGAAAAACCATTGTAAAACCAATTGTATTAGATTTTTTTTTTGGTTAAAAAATAGTGTATTCAGTGATAGACTTTATCTTATATTAAATTTTTTGTATAGTATGTTCACTCTTCGGATAAGTAACTCGTTTTAATTAAGTTTAATATGTTATTGAAATAGAACTAAATTTTAGGGTTATATGTCATTAAAAAAATAGCTGATGCAATACTTTCTTAAAATAATTAATAATACTGGCTAACGATGTACAGGCGACAAAATCAGATTAGAGTAAATGGACGTCGGACGGATCTGCCCTAAAACTTATAGTTAGTACATTAGGCAATGTAATTTACGGTCTACACCGTTCGGAATACAAACTGCATTCTAAGGATAGAATTTTACAGAAAATTTTATCATTTATTCTCAGAAAAAACTAATTTAATATAGTAATACTACCATACCATACAATAATAAGATTTTTGTTATATTAGTAGCAATATATATATATATTATTTTGTTATATATATTACTGAAGCGTCATTGAAATTATATAATTTTCATTTTGAAAATTTTGGTGGATTAATTCTTTTTCTTATGAAAAGTAATTAGAACTGTTTTTCTGTCATACATTAGAACCAAACAAGTTCCTTATATAACATAAACAGACGTAATTAACTGGTTAATAAGGAGTTCGAATTCAACCCTTCGTTAAAAAAGGGATGGATTTAGAGGAAATTAATCAAACTCTAGTTAATGTTTGATTATGATTTTCTGCTGTAAAATTCTTACATCCCCACTTGACTTTCTATTGTGTGCAGTAGCTCATGGACAGAAGTATTTTAAGCTGCAAAGGTAATTACAGTGAGATTTGCTTCTTAAATTTAAGGGTTTTTTAAATTTTAAATAAAATAAGACCAAACTAAAAGACAGTATATTTCGGCCTTAGAATAATTTTTTATTAAATTTTTAATTTAATTTTTAATAAAATTCTGTATTGAGATATATGACAATCCTTAATACTGGAAATGCAATCACGTTTAATAATTAGTAAAATGCTAAATATTCGATTCGTTTCTTTACCAAATCCGATTTCATAAGATGCTGTATGAAGCAAACAAGTTTTTTTATAGTTATCTGAAAGACCACACCCACATATATGTATTAAATTTTTAACATTAGTGAGGGATCCGAGTTTATTTAAGTAGCTAATTCGATGCCTAAACTGAAAAATCTTTATCGTGACAAGGAAGAAACAGATTTGGATTTGATTCTCTAGAATTGAGTTAATTAAAAAAAAGTTTTTTTTATTAATTTAATTATTAATAAAATTATTATCTTTACCTTTAAATTTATTTTAAACGATCAAGAAAGCCTTTATATAATTCACTTTAGTAATTGTCAGTGGCTTTCTTACCTTACTAATAATTTCATAGGTATTAGTAAGTAAATTATTCAGATTGCTTGTTTAGTACTTATTAATGTAAATTGAGAAATAGAAAATTTTGTAACGGTACTTGTTTAAACCAATGAAGGATTTTACGAAATCTCTAAAACTACTTTTGGCTTCTTCCGCAAATCGGAAACAAAAGATAAATATTAAAGATAAAAACACGACTGCCAAAAAAAAAATTGCTCTTTAATATGGGTAACAAATTTGTGTATACTAAACTTTGTTTTTATATCTTTTAAATTTATTTGAATATATGTATATATATATATATATATATATATATATATATATATTCTGTGTGTTTGTGTAGTGTGTATAAACACACACACATGCGCGCACACACACACACACATTCAAATAAATTTAAAACATATAAATACATATCTTTATATATAAAATTGTTAAGTTCGTTTGTGTACGCTTCAAAAACTCTAAATGTTCTGCACCGATTGAGCTCAAATTTTAGCACGACATATAACCCGCATCAAAGATTGTTTTTATTTATTTTTCGCATCATTCACATACCCGCGACCGCGAGAAAACAGTTTTTTTAACGGACAGCTGTGAACCAGTGACCGCGCCATCTACCGGAAGCGAGGAGAACACTCGCCATACTAGCTAACGACAACTGCAGTCACATGTGAAACAATACCTGTTCCAAATTACATTGTTTATTAACAAAAAAAAATAAAATAAACGTATCCACTTGCATCTAATTCAGATTATTATACAATCTGAATTAAATATTCACTTTAATCGAGGTACTTCTGTGTGATCGTGTCGTGATTGAGCTGCGCCTTTCACCAAATCGTAAGTAGAGGTTATGTTTTATATGAGAGATGGTCAGAAAAAATATTAATTTTTTATAATTATTATTTAACTAATATTTTACTTATTTATTTAATTTCATGTATTTAGTTAATATTAATTTTTAGCCACTTTTCAATACTGTCTGTCCTGTGTCTCATTGTTGTCGAGCTGCAGCTATGAGAACCATGAGAAATAGGTGAAAAAAGTTTAAATAAATTTTTTTGGCCTTTTCCAAATGAAAATTTTTTGTTATTAAACTTTTTCTGTAGGTTTTCAACCTACAGCTGTGAGAGCCATAAGAGGTTATAATCTTATCCCTTCCTTCTATTCCAGTGAAAACCGAAATAATGCTTCGCAGAAAATCGAATTTGGGCCGTCGCACTCGCCACATAGAAGGATCAAGAAGATGGCTTTCGAATATGACTGAGGAAGAGCGGGCATCCGTACCCGAGAGAGGAACAGACTAAGCACAACCCAGTTACGTAACGTGGAACCAGCAGAAAGAAGAGCAGCCAGGCTTGAGGATGCACGATTGCGAGCACGTCAGTCGCGTTCTGCAGCAACAGATTTGGTTCGTTCTCAACGGAATGAACGCGACAGGGTGAGGATAGCTGAAACACAAACCCAAAGGTCAGGTGATCTGAATCTGCAATACAATTTTCTTGCGTTCCGGTACAATCCAGCTGTTGATTATAGTTCAAGTCGGCATGTTGTCATTGGCCAGATGAGTCATGTCTGTACCTACTGCCAGGCTCTAAAGTTTAATAATGAAACGAAAGGGATGTGTTGCCTGGCGGAAAAATCAAATTGCCTCAACTTGATGCACCACCAGAGCCATTGAAAACTCTACTTGCTGGATCTACCGCTGAATCGAAGCATTTCCTATCGAACATCAGGAAATATAACTCTTGCTTCCAAATGACGTCATTTGGGGCGGAAATCGTAACGACTCAATTCATGCCAACTTTTAAAATCAAAGGGCAAATATATCACAATGCTGGCTCCCTGCTCCCGTTCCCAGATAGTGACCATAAATTCCTTCAAATGTACTTCATTGGTGATGATAGAGATGAAGTCGATGCACGTTGAGGAATACATACCTCGTTAAGAAGATCCATTATTTCGCAGCTACAGAAGGTCCTTCACGAAAGGAACAATTTGGTGCGTTTGTTCAAAACGGCAATTGATATGATGCCATCAGATACCCACAAGATTGTCATTCACGCAGACAAAACGCCCGCTGGAGAACATGCCCGGAGATATAATGCTCCAACTATAGACGAAGTAGCAATTGTCATAGTCGGAGATCAGTTCCAATCTAGAGATATTGTTCTCCATCGAAGAAACGATAAATTGATAAACGCCGCATAAACTTCGCTGTGCCAAAGCGAAGCGTGGCAGGGTACAGCTAGTACACGTATATAATTATATATAGCCTATCACAATCCCGGTAGTATAAAAAATTTTAAAGCGGGGTCATATATCTAAATCGGTTCAGGCATTGAGCTTCTACGGTAGAACATACATAATTACATACACCCTAAATACATTACACTTCTTGGGCAGTCGTAAAAAAATCTGGAATAGAAGGTGACGTGTGGAAAATCAAATATAAATTATCTCATCCATTTTTCAGGCTGCAAACTAATGATGGAAGTTTCAACTTCCCTCTTTAAATTTAAGAGGGAAGTTTTTTACCGCTGTAAATTAAATTTTTGAGAAAAAATATGACCATCAGTTCATATCGCTAACGGTAATAAAGAAATACTGAGAAATTACTTTCATAAATTGGACGTTCGACAAGGAGTTTACATAATTTTATTTGTAAAACTCTTAATATTAAAGTTTTAGTTACTCTTACAAAGTTTCAATGTCTACTTCAGTATACAATAATTACTGCATTCGATTACCGTTTAAAAAAAGTTACAGATTTCTTTAGCGGTTGGATTTTAACGTAATATATGGCATTTAAGTATAACATTCTCTGCGAGAACTTTTTTCCACTCTCAATATATTTTTGTCGAGGCAATCCGTTGAAGAAGTAAAGAATTTATAGTTATTTTTGCAAAATTTAAATTTATTATCGAATAATTTTTCATATCAATATTTCGTCATCACTAATTTAAGTAAAATAACAATTATGTTCAGCTGAATCTATCGCGATCTTAGCCGATGTGGATGAAAAATTACCTATTTCTCTTACAGTAATAGGCTAATAAATAAAACAGGAGTATTTAAACTTGACTTCAGTAACTTGAATAACTATTTTTAAAATACTATATTACTAATACTACGAAGTAAAAAGAATTAAGTCATCATACTTAACACATAGTAACGTGTAGTTTTTCGTTTTCTAGTTAAAATTGCTTTTTATTTAAGAAATTCATTTCTATTATGAAAGAAATATTAAAAGCAAACAATATTTATATTGTTTATGTATATAAATTTATATTTATAAATTTATCTGTTTGATGTAGAAAGAAGTATTCCAGATTTTCTGGATTCATACGACGTTAATATCCCTCATAACTCATCCGTACTTTTCTTTTAAATTTTATAATGAAAATCAGGTATTTTTATTTTGTATAGAACTTTTATTTTACTTCCTTTGAAATTTCTTTTCTTCCCAGTAATTGACTAGAAGTTAATTTAATTAGTTTTTTATTAATTTTTATTAATTCTTTATCTTAAGCTATCAACTCAATTATCAGATATTTTGTAAGCGTAAACATTTTCTGTTTTGTTTAACTCTTTGTCTTGCTAGATTAAGCTTTATCTCTATTCCGATGGCTTGCTATGATTTTGTTACCATATCTGTCATATACGAGTATTCCATTTTACATTTGAATTAATATTAGTGTATTCAGAAATTCTTAAACTTATAAAATTATTGTTGTAATGGAAAGAGACTTTACTTTCTGTTTCTTTTAATTACTTTGAGAGATTAATGTATTGCAGTAAATGTAGTAATTACAATTTACAGTATTACCTATGTTAGTTTTACAGTAAAATTAATTACTTTATACATATTTAAGAGTCTTAGGATAGTATACCTTGGATTTTTTATTCAATTAAGAAAAGTATAATAAAAAAAAAACAAGACGTCTTAAGAAAAACAAATATGTTATTAAGATTCGATTTAATTTTTTTCCGGTCGAGATAAAGAAATCAATAATTCTATTTACACTGATTGATGGAGAATGTCGAGGAAAAAATAAAAATAAGACATACAACGTAATGCAGCTGCGCTCCAGTTAAACTGATGAGAGGTAATTAACTTTTTAAATAAATAAGGGTAATTAAATTTTAATGTCAAATTGTGAAAACTTTGCGAATAAGAAATTATAATTTTATTTCATTATTTATACGTAATAGAATGAAGGCAATTAATCTTTTTAAAGATTTTATTCCACGGTTCTTATGAGCCGGTGGAAAAACGATAATTCAAGTATTTCATCCGCTTAATATTTTTCAGTATTAAGTTACGCTGTGTATTTTATTATAATAAAATTTATTCAACAAAATAAAGCGATTAAAATAAGTTTCTCTGGGGGAAGGAATTTTCTATTTAGAAATCGTACTCGATTTTAACCAACAATGATTCTATCTTAGTGAAAAATAGTAATAATGTGCCTGTTTCAGAGCTTTTTAGAAAATATATTAAAAAAAAAATAACAAAATGTGTTTTTAAAAAAAATATTTACTATTAAAAAATATTACATACGTAAAATTTCTCTAAGCCCTTTTAAAGTACACTGAGTTAAATAGAATCTGTAGATTATTGGAAGTATTATAATAGTAACCTATCAAGAAATAGATAGATAAATTTGCGTGATTATTTGTCGTTTCTATCTCTTTGTGTGTAGCTATAATCAGCCTTTAATATTCCGTTCAGACGTTAAAATATTTACTTTGTTTACATCCCTTTTTCTAGGGTAATATGATATTTTCAGATATATTATAACTCGGAGATTGAACAGAGGAATGAATTTTATAAGAAAGATGTCAAAAGTTTTTATAAAAGGACGTCAAACTCTTTCTTGTTATAATATTACCAGGATTACTCTTTCTTAAGCTAACGTTATACCGATTTTAGATATGTTATCTTGTGTGTAACCTCTTTATATTCCCGAAAGAAGTGAATATTTTCTTAGTAGAAGATCGATCATCTTTACGGCGTTTTGACGTACAGTATACAGCATAGAATAAAAAAAAGAAAGTGGTCTGTCTTACAATGAATTAGAATGTGGGCGTACTGTTTTAAATAGCCGAGTTCTAAATTTTAAAACTGAAATGTTTTTCTACAGTCAGTGTTTGTAGGAATGAGAATAATCCGGCATCATTTGTATAAAATATCTTATATTACAAAAAAAGAAAATAACACATGATGTACTGTTACAATAATTAAAGGTAATGCATCTTATTAAAAAATTCTATAAAAATCAATTTAAAGACATCTAATTGGTTTACTACGTTAGTAAATATAATGCAACTTTCTCGGGAAAATTTTTATTTTACTTCAGTGATGTTAAATAAAACTAATTAAATTTTAATTAGTTTTAAAGGTGTAAGTAACCTGCACACTGCGCCTCACTAGAGGCATTGGTATCAAGACCGAGTCCCGGCTTCTGGGGTGGAGTCCAGGAACGACATAGTCGGACTTGGATACTCCGCCCTAGGGGTTAGAGGCAGGCAATGAAAAGATCTAACCGGCGGCCTGACCTGTCGGACTAGACTTATGATCGGCGGACGGGGATGCCAGTTTGAGTAAACAACCTCTGTTGTGCTTTGCTATATAAAAAAGGTAAGGTGAAAAAAAAAAAAGATAAAAAAAATAAAAAATAAAATTTTAATCAAAATAACATTGATTGTCAATTAACAAAGCAGGTTTTTTTTGGAACCTTCAATAAATTTAGTAGGCCAATTCTGAGGTTAAGAAATATAATATAATAATGAAATTTAGTATGAAAATAAGCTAAGACCAGTTAGTTATTCAAGGGATTTATGTTAATTATCTTACAACAATAAATATTTCTCGTGAATTTTTTACGAAAATACTGGTAAATTACAAAATGTTTTTAAGAATAATTATTAAATAAATCTACACGAATAAAAATATTTTTTAATCGGTCGACAAAGAAATACAGATCTAATCGTTTAAAGCTGTAACACGATGAGTTATAAGATGTGATACATTTACAAGTAATTTTGACAAAATTTGTTGTAACGTTATCATAATTTTATAGAATTTTTTGAAATAAATTTAGTATTTTTTTTTACTGCAGGTACACCCCTAGAGTAATGGCGCGCATCATAATTTGTTAAGATCTCAGGTTATAGGCAGGCAGATCAATCAATGTTAGCGATAACTTAGTAATTTAAGTCGACAAAGCTTTACGCGGAACTTTACTTACGAGACCTTTACTATGAATGACATCCTTTCAAAACTCAATTCGGCTGCCTAAACTACGGATGACATATTACAGAAATGTAATTTATGAAAATTCCAATTTTTTCCGGGTAAACCTACTAATATGTATTTTGTTACTCTCTATTGTTAAAATTAATTATCGCTTTCATGAATCAAAAATGTTTTATGTAATACAAGATTTGCCATTTAAATGTCTAATAATGATTAGGGAAAAATATTAGTAGAGTTTCAATGTAATTAGCTCATCCTCATTTTTGCGATGGAATAAATTCTAAATGTCAGGCTAATTGATAGACGTAACAAATTTTTCTCATGATAATATTTTACATTGTGTCAATATTTTAGCTCTAAAAATTATGTACTAGAGTTCGTATCTTGCAACACCCACCAAACACCCATAAGCAACATATATTATTATTATTGAACTGTTCTTTGTAGCAATTTGATCAAACCGTAAATTGTTTAGTTGGGTTTAACTTCAAAACATCAGCTTATCTCTTTTTTTAATACGTCTGAAAATCAGACGTATTCAAAAATATCAGACGTAATTAGCTTGACTCTACTGAAATATTAGGTTATGTAACGTTATCATAAAAAAAAGTTATCAAAATATAGGTGGCTTAACATCCACCTATTATTTTAAGTACGTAGAACAAATTGAAGCCTAAAACTGTTCAATAGATTCATCTTTAATAACATTAATAATAAAAAAAACAACAAAATAATAATAAGAAGAGGATGAAGTAGTGTTAGCTTATATCAGTCGTATCTTGTAGTCTGTATTTAAAAATGTAATTTTATACATCAGACCGTATACGTAAAATTTAGCTATTTAAGGTTTTTTCTGTTGCATATGGAAACCGATAATAATATTTTAAAAAAAATTAATGTAACTTCAATAGAGATTTATTTTGTTTTTTACGATTAAAGAAAAACATAAATCTTTATTTAATAATTTTTGCTCATCAATGTTAATAAGGTTCTGTAGACTGATGCACTAACAATAATAATATACGATCAGCCAAGATTTTTTTCTCAACCGCTCATAACTATTGTTTTATTACTGCTTCTATGTCTTTGAAAGAAACGATCATTGCAAAAATACTACTGATTGAGTATTGGTATGTTTGAAGCAAGTTTAAGTGTTGTAGCTGCTGGACTAAAGATTAAAACAGAACTCTGAATGTATCTATCCCAATAAAATCTTACTTCAACAGTTTTTTAAAGTATTAAAAATAGAAATATTTTCTTCTGATTTTAGTGAATACCAGTAAATATTGTTAAAAATTATTCGAATCCAGTAGTGTAGCGGTTAGCGTTACACTCCCTAGCAATTGTTCGGTGATAAAGCGGAATTCAGACAAATAAAATTTTAAATATTAATTTGGTTTCGAGTTCTTAGGGCAACCGTATATCTTGACAATCGAGTTTCAATTAACAGATATTATTTTAATAAAGATATACACATTTTAACAGTTAAGAAAAACTAAGTTAATTTTTTCATTGACGTAATTTAATTATAGTAACAACAAATTTAATAAACTCATCTTTAGTCTAGTCAATTGAAGTGTAAAATAAAGCACTTAGTTTATATCATCAATTACAATAATTTTGGTATCTGATTACAATGAATTTTGGTTTATATCATCAATTACAATAATTTTGAATCTAATTATTGTACCAATAATTTTGGTACAATAATTTTCAGTATTTTTGGTATCTAATTTTGTTAAATTTAAGACGTATATGTTAGCTCAGATATTTTAATAGACTTCACTACCTTAATTTATATAAAATTACCGTCCACTTCTATGTTGTTCAAGTAATTTGCCGGGCTCGTTTCACCACTCCCTTTTGTTTCAGTTAGTAAATGGCAAGGGCTAAGGATAAATAGCTGTTGTAATGCTACAATGAATTCGTGTACAAGTATTCCAAACTGAGTTTATTGAGACAATTTATTCTACATTCTTGTATAATAACGTAAAAAAACACACACAAAAAACAATATAAATTTTGATAACAGCAAATTCCTCCGCATTTTTCTTTTAATCGTATATACAAAAAAAAAAAAAAATTATTTTTCATTTACATCGGTTTAAATTCATTGACCTAAACCGAATTATCTAATAATTCTGTTAAGCATGGACCATTGGTATAGATATATAATTATAGTTAATATACAAAAAAACCGCTTACCAACAATTGAATTCGACGCGTTCAAGCGCTTTCGGAATTAAATTCCATCTTTAAGAACTCTCATATTCAGCCTATTTATAATGTTAATTAAAACTTCACATGTAAAATTATAAGAAAATCGTGATATTTGGTTAAATGATAACAGTTGATCGTGTATGTTTTAAAATTATGTCAACGTAAACGTCCTGTTAATTTGGTGGTCTCAACTGTTATCAAACCGTTGACGACCGTGTGTGAAAACAGTTAAGACCAAAAATGGACAGGACGTTTACGTTGACATAGTTTTAAAATATATACCACTAACTTTAGGTTTTAAGCAAATATCATGATTTTCTTATAATTTTACATGTGAAAATTTAATTAACGTTATAATTAGGACGAATATGAGAGTTCCTGAAGATGGAATTTAATTCCGAAAGCGCTTGAACGCGTCGAACGGATTATTTAAGATAATGATTGTGATTTATTATATGTTCCACAAAAATCCTTTTAAGGTGAAATAATAAATTATATCTTCTACGAAAGGGGGTCTTTTCTTAGTTTAAATTCTCTGATTAGAAATTATAATTATGTACTTTACACTAGCAAGGAAATTTATTTTAATTCTTATCAAAATAAAATTTAAAAATGATGCCATTAAGAAAGATAATTAAAATAAAATAAAAAAATAGTGGAATCTTTATTTAGATTATATATACATGTACTAAAAAAAACTAAAAATTGACTATTAAGGGAGAATGATAATTATCTTTTTCCAAGATAGATTTCAAGCCTCTTGATTCGATTTCAATACCCTCTCTAAGGTTTTATGCTTCCAAGTAAAAGATGGGGTGGACTAAACAAATTTATTACAGCTATGAAAATGCAGACAGATTTTTGTTTCATACTCCGATTTCTTTATATATATAAAATGTTTTGTTTTTTACGCATAATTTATCGGAGATATAGTATTCATTTAACTGACAAAAATTTACACATTATACATTTAAACGCAAACGAATAATTGTGCTAATCGATTATTGAAATAAACTAAAAATATAAAAATATCAGGTCAAACTCTTCGAAATGATTTTGTTTAAAATGTAAAATTTGATGGCTATTTCTACTGCAAAACAAGGATCATCTCAGTAAAAACTGAAGAAAATTAGAATATATATATATATATATATATATATAAAAGAAAAACAAAATTTCTTTACTTAAGTAAATAAATTAAAAAAAAAAATACTTGTAAGTAGAAAAAATGAATAATGCAGTAATATAAAAAGATATAAAAGTTTTACCAACCTGTAAAACCTCATTTTACAGCAACCACTATCTTTTTCTGTTAAGTCATAAACTTGATTTAGTTAAAATGAAATTTTTAAGGAGTTGAAGATTTCAGTGGTTTTGATGTTTTTAATATAAACTACTTGAACAGCCCTAACCATCAGTTTTATGCATTTTTATTCTTATTTTAAAACGCTTAAAATATATAAGGCAGTGGCTTCTATATGAATTTGAATGCTAGACCGGTGTTCTTTGGTGGTTGGGTTTCAATTAACCACACGTCTCGGGAGTGGTCGGGCTTTTTCTTTATTTTTCCTGTTTAGCCTCCGGTAACTACCGTTTAGATTATTCTTCAGAGGATGAATGAGGGTAAATGAAGTGTAGTCTTGTACATTCTCAGTTCGACTATTCCTGAGATGTGTGGTTAATTGAAACCCAACCACCAAAGAACACCGGCATCCACGATCTAGTATTCAAATCCGTGTAAAAATAACTGGCTTTACTAGGACTTGAACGCTGGAACTCTCGGCTTCCAAATCAGCTGATTTGGGAAGACGCGTTCACCACTAGACCAACCCGGTGGGTTATCGGGAGTGGTCGGTCTGAGTCTGTTCAAGATTACGCACTTAGCGGTACATTTTTATTCTGTAACCTGGTATACGTAAATAAATTAAATAAATATATAAATATCCACGCTTTTTTCATACCTATGATAAGTTTTCTTAGTTTTACTCATGACCTCCACTTGACTTCGTAACTTGAAAACTGTCTTGGCTAGAGTCGACTCCTATCACCTTCTCTACTCAGTTCAACATCAAATTCAGACACTTCCTTATCAAGCGTGAATCGTCGAGGGTGGCTTTTAGGAAAAAACTTAACCGTGTACAGAAGTACAACTTGGTGGATTACTGAGTGAAATGGTTTTCTTGTAACCTCTCCAAAAGTATGAACAAAATGTTCACCTTTTAATATGCGAAGCTCTGTATCGAACATGATAGAAAGTCGTTTCATAGGATAAAATACTGTTATGATTCTCAGAACACTTTTCAATATACTAATATTGCTAGAGTAAATTTTACCCTATTATAATTCAAACAGGATAACCATATTAAACTGCAGTATAAAAAAAGAGAAATTACCAGAAGTTTTTTTTACAACGGTAGAGGTGACTAAGAAGTGCCGCTCGGTTTGCTGAGTATGTTATTTCTTGATTTCAGTTACTGTGCTGCCGTACTTAGATTCCCTTGAAAGTTATTGTATATACATTTAAAGTTTTATATTAAACATAAAATTATTATTTCTTTTTATTTTATTTTTCTTAACTTTGCGTTATTATATTAGTCAATTCAAAATTAGCAATTTAAGAAGATATCAATAATAGCAAATAAATTAGTATTTTGTTACTGTATCGCCCTATATCAAGGACTAGCTGAGTGCATAAAATCATACACAATACGCAATAATAATAAAAAGCGTCTTTTGTATAAGAATACATAAGTGACTCTTCAGAATTGTTTCTTAATTACTAACAATTTTTCACAACCATATTTTAAGTCACAGCAAATGAAGATACTTCTTTATTGTCATGAGTTGTTTGATTTTTATTATTAACTATATATTTTATAACTATTATATTTCACTGGCACGGTGATCGATAGCTCAGAACCTCTGAGAAAAATAGAATTGAATATCAAAAAATTAAGAGATTGGAAAATTATTATCATAACTTAGTTTATTTTGATCGTCACTGTTGTCACTGTTATAAAATGTTATATTTATTAGACTTAACGAGTACAAACCTTTCCGTGAATTATAATACATATTAATCTGATTAAATTAATTAATTTATGTTCGGTTTATAATTTTTCTTCCACTGGTTGTAACTATTCAATTATTTAAAAAAAATTAACCACTCAAAGTGAAGAATCTTACTAGAAAAAATAAAATAAAAATATTAAATTTTTAAACCAGTAGAAAAAGGATAATTTTCTCTTGAAGGAGATAACTGAACGGCAGCTAATTCCTATAGATTCTGCTCATTCTGGCTGATACCTTATAACAGCTGTCTATCGATGGATCGTAATTAATTTTTATAGCGTTTAAAAAATTGCCTTGCCTGAACAGGACTCGAACCTAGAACCTCCAGATGGAAGGCAGAGACGCTATTACTCCGCCACGGAGGTCGGCTAACAAAAAAGTAATCGGTTAACAAAAATATGTTTGCCATTGAAAATAATAAAAATTCTCCACTGCCAAAATTTATAACATAAGGACGAAGGGGAGGGATATCTCACTCAATATTTCCGTTATCAAAATTAACTACGACATCTAATCATTTGTTAATTAAATAAGCCCATCTCAATCGTAAAGATTTATAATAATTTTATTATCAGTCTCTAGCCGATTATCATAGCGTTTATAGAACAAATACTGATATTCAAATCGTTCATTTGCTTAATGAGATCCAACTTATTCACTTATATGTTTTTTTATATTAATAAAAAAAATAATTTGGGTTCTAATTACTTACAGACTGGTTCAAAAAAATTTGTGTTAATATTGAGCATTAGATTTACATTTACTTGCAGTATGCCTTGCGCACTCCAAGAAGACGGTGTTCTTCATTCCTCCATATGTCATATGAAATGATGAAGACCTCCGCATGACGTATATGTCTTCTTATACATCATATATCATCGTAATCGATTTTCTTACTTCCAAACTCCAGTGTATGCTCATTCTTAACTCAGATCGATAATGTTACCACTGACACATCACAATATATACCTCTGTTTCATAAAAGTTATTTCTATCACTAGAAACTTATTTCTATCATATTTATTATCCATACGTTAGTTCCCTTTCAACATTAATTTAAGATTTTGAGGTCCTTAAATAATTAGAATGAGGTATCATAGCATATACGTAATGTGGTGTAGATGATTTTTAATATGATTCAATTAGACCGATTTGAATAAACTAAGAGTCTAAGATATCCATTTCGTTACATTAATGAATACATATTACCTTAAAAAGTATTAGTAAAAAAGTAATTTACTAATAAAAATAAACTATTCCGTTATCAAAATTAGAAGAGTGGCGATTGCATATTTATAATAGTATATTATAACAAAATTTAATAATAACGAAGTAATATTAAAATAAAATAAAAATAACTTGTCAAAGTGAAGAATATCAGTCCCGATTTCTTTTGTTTGATTTTAGATTAAGAATTGTCTATATCTTGTGTGTATCTATTTGGAAATAGGAAACTGGTTCTTATTTAAGATTCTAATCTTATTAATTTTTATTTTTTGGTCATGATGTGGTACTGTACTACAAGCAACAACGAAAAATTTGTTGAATTTCTCGTCCAAAAAAAAATAAAATAAATAAAAATAGTACGAGAACTCAAAAAACCGAGCATAATAAACACTAGTAATTTTGTTATTAAATGAATATTTAATTTTTTATGTAAATCTAATTGAAGACTACCGTTATTATAGAGTTTTTAATTAGTTTTCCTTTATGTGATTGAAAACGAATAAGGTCGAATTAAAATACATACAACCTTGAATCTAAATAATATAACATCCAAAACCTATTTTTTAGATTCAAGCATACGACTTAAGTACTTCTGATTTATTGGTATACATTGTAGAAGGGTATTTTATAAATTTATTATATATAATATCCGCCGATGTAATTTAAGTAATATAGTTAAAATACCATATTATTTCAACTTTACAAATAAGATTTAAAAAAACAAGAGATTAGCACTTAGTCCTCTGAGCACTTAGGATTTTATCATAAAAGTGAAATATAAATTTAATAAACGTTTGGAAACAAACTAATTTTTTTCTTTTTCTTATTTGTATCTTTTCTTCTCCTTAACTTATCTCCTTCTTTCTCTTTACATATTTTTATGTTGATTTGTAATAATCTTTGAAAGCACTCTTGATAGTGTGTATTATGTCATAAGTAAAAAAATACTTATTTGTGTTTTTCATTCAGATTTTCTTATTTTATCGATGATGTAAAATTAACAGTATTTTAAAAATCTATCTTTATAATTATTATGACTCCGGAATAAAGATTACCCGGGGCCTGTTTTGTGCTTCGATTTTGATGATTTATATTTGAAGTGTAATTTATGATTACTATTATTATTAAGATATGTCTTATCATGTAAAACTGATTTGAAGAAAATAAAATAAAAATTTTCCAAGGAATAATGCTTTAACAGTTTATTGGACAGTTTATAAGCTTATATTTTTTTTGTCTTCAGTCATTTGACTGGTTTGATGCTGCTCTCCAAGATTCCCTAGCTGGTGCCAGTCGTTTCGTTTCGGTATACCACCTACATCCTACATCCCTAAAAATTTGTTTTACATATTCTAAACGTTGCCTGCCTGCACAATTTTTCCCATCTACCTGTTCCTCCAATACCAAAGCGACTATTCCAGGATGTCTTAATATGTGGCTTATAAGTCTGTCTCTTCTTTTAACTATATTTTTCCAAATGCTTTTTTCTTCATCAATTTGCAGCAACACCCCTTCATTTGTCACTTTATCCACCCATCTGATTTTTAGCTTAGATGTGTGTAGTACATTTATCTTAGATGTATAGAATATAAAAGTTTTGCTGATTTTAAGTATATTAACAATGTTTATGTTTACATCCTTGATTTTTGTTTAGCTACATTACCATTTTCTTTCTACTATTTGTAAAATGCAATACAGTGTTATTATTTGATTTACTCAAATTATTGAATACACACAATGTACAGATTTATCTTATGTTTGGTAAATCATCGATAACCATTAGAAATGACCGTGAGAAAGTGCGGATGCTCGACATTAATACATTAGGAAAATAAATATTACAGAAATTTTTTAAGACTACCTCAGTCCCATGAAACAAACTTACTGGTTTTTGTTTTGAATATATTAATCCATATTTATATTCCTATAATGAATGATTATAGTTACCTATAAGAAATGAAAGAGGGGACCGACTTATAGAGTTTTGCACGAAGTATAATTTAGTAATTGCCAACATCCAATTTAAAAATCATAATAGAAAAATATACACTTAGAAAAAGCCAGGCGATACTGCAAGGTATCAGATAGATTATATCATGGTTAAGTAAAGATTTAGAAATCAACTCGTTGACTGCAAAACTTACCCTGGAGCAGACATTGATAGCGACCATAATTTGATGATAATGAAATGTAGATTGGGGTTTAAAAACCTGAAGAAAAGGTGTCAGATGAATCGGTGGAATTTAGAGAAGCTTGAGGAAGAGGAGGTAAAGAATATTTTTGAGGAGGACAAAAACAAACCAACATATTTGGCGTTTATAGACCTAGAAAAGGCATTCGATAACGTAGACTGGAATAAAATGTTCAGAATTTAAAAAAAAATAGGGTTCAAATACAGAGATAGAGATAGGGTAGAAATACTGAGAAGAACAATTGCTAACATGTACAGGAACCAAACAGCAACAGTAATAATTGAAGAACATAAGAAAGAAGCCTTAATAAGAAAGGGAGTCCGACAAGGATGTTCCCTATCTCCGTTACTTTTTAATCTTTACATGGAACTAGCAGTTAATGATGTTAAAGAACAATTTAGATTCGGAGTAACAGTACAAGATGAAAAGATAAAGATGCTACGATTTGCTGATGATATAGTAATTCTAGCCGAGAGTAAAAAGGATTTAGAAGAAACAATGAACGGCATAGATGAAGTCCTACGCAAGAATTATCGCATGAAAATAAACAAGAACAAAACAAAAGTAATGAAATGTAGTAGAAATAACAAAGATGGACCACTGAATGTGAAAATAGGAGGAGAAAAGATTATGGAGGTAGAAGAATTTTGTTATTTGGGAAGTAGAATTACTAAAGATGGACGAAGCAGGAGCGATATAAAATGCCGAATAGCACAAGCGAAACGAGCCTTCAGTAAGAAATATAATTTGTTTACATCAAAAATTAATTTAAATGTCAGGAAAGGATTTTTGAAAGTATATGTTTGTAGTGTTGCTTTATATGGAAGTGAAACTTGGACAATCGGAGTATCTGAGAAGAAAAGATTAGAAGCTTTTGAAATGTGGTGCTATAGGAGAATGTTAAAAATCAGATGGATGGATAAAGTAACAAATGAAGAGGTATTGTGGCAAATAGATGAAGAAAGAAGCATTTGGAAAAATATAGTTAAAAGAAGAGACAGACTTATAGGCCACTTACTAAGGCATCCTGGAATAGTCGCTTTAATATTGGAAGGACAGGTAGAAGGAAAAAATTGTGTAGGCAGGCCACGTTTGGAATATGTAAAACAAATTGTTAGGGATGTAGGATGTAGAGGATATACTGAAATGAAACGACTAGCACTAGAAAGGGAATCTTGAAGAGCTGCATCAAACCAGTCAAATGACTGAAGACAAAAAAAAAGTTACCTATATTAACTACAATGAAAGTTGTAAAATTTTTAAAATTTATATAAATTTAGATCACCTGAGAAGGGAATGTTCTTTATTTTGCTTTGTCAGTCGTTAGTTGCTATTAGCTGAATAAGCTTTTAATACTAATATGTGTTCATTGAACTCTTCATATGATCTAACCAACTGTAATGAACCTAACAATTGAATGATTTAAGTTACGGCTAACTTTCATCAGAAAAATTAAAAACAGGCGCACCTCCTCTATTGACCTACCGGCCATGTTACGACCGAATACTATTAAAATGAGAATTTCTATTAAATTATCCAGAAAACTGTGATTTATAAGTGAAGTCTTTCTGTTGAAAAACAATATTAATTCATAATCTAGGTTTATGTTTATATTTCAATTATTTTTTATTTCCTCAATAGTAGGAATGTCTATAACGAATTTAAAGAAACTTGAGGGATTGATTACTTAATTTTAGTTTAAATTTACATATATCTTTACTAAATGCATCCTCAGCTACGCTTGTCCAATAATTAGTTGACATCATTCATCACACGTTAAGAAAGCATTGAAGAATAAAAAAAAAGAAATTGCTAAAAATTAAAGAGCATGTATCTTCTTCCCTCAATATCTTCCAGAAATTTTACCCAGAGATTTTTTCTTTTACTTGCTGAGGATTTGCTCAAAACCTATCAGAGGAAAACTATCAATTTTCTAGTCCTCTATTGGGACTGAAAAAAATTAGTGATTAATGAAAAAAAATCTTTTTTGATTCATTAAGGCTGAATTTCAGAAAAAAATATTAATGGAAAAATGAAAAAACATATAATCTATGTAAATGTATAATAATAATAATAATTATATTTTTAATTATTGAGACTTTCAAGAAATTGCTTTTCCAGAATTTACATTTTCGGTTCTTACTCTTGATAGTAGATAAGCTAGTTGAAAAAATTCTAGATAAATAAATGATTATTATTGTAGCTATTATGTAATTGTTTACAAATACTAATATTAAACAAAATTGTATAATTCATTAAAATCTTCTCCAATTAATACATGCAATAAAGCCTATTTTACAAAATGTTAAAAATTAACATTCTGTTAAACGCTGATAATTATTCATCTTGATTAAAGCTAACTATTTATCTATTAGTAACAAAATAATTTTTTGTTTTGAAATTCTAATAATAATTTGACGTTTTTATTTATATTTTATCTTAAATACATTCGTTTGGTTTCAATACTATCTTTTGTTTTTTGGTTCACATAAGTAGCGAGCAATTTTACCACATGTTTTGCGATTCTTGCAAAACAATTTCTTTTCTAATAATGAAGTAGATTTTTCTGTTCCAACATTCCGGGTGGTTTAATCAGTAATGTCGTTAATAATTATCAGCCGTTGTGTTTCTCAGTGGTGTGAAGTTATAAAACAAGATGTAACTTAAATTATAATAAAAGCTTAGCTTAGAGATTATTTAAATTTAATCCCGATTTATTACGTCAGTGGAGCTCATTTTACATTATTGTCTGAAAACTGGACTAAAGCCTTTCGAATTTTGTCCTAACTGGAGAACGAAATTACCACCACGCAATTTATAAGCAGCCGTAGAAGAAATTCTGACGTATAAATCTATAACCTATATTCGGGTTCAAGCTCTGTTATGTAACAATATAATTAAATCTAATAGTTGTCTTTAATAGACATTGATCGTGTGATTTTGCATATATAAATGCAATTTACCTAACCTTTTCGAACCTAAGTTACATTTTCTTTTTAGTTTTTAGAATCTAGATGATGGTATGTCTCCCCAATTTCCTGTTATACCACTTTTCAGGTGGGACTCTATTAAATTTCTAATATTAATTGTTTAAAAATTCAACATAAATTGTTTTATCTATAGTGATTTTATTTTCCGTCTTCTGTCTGGCACTGAACTATTACTGATTTCTTTCGATAAGTTTTGGTTATTCACGGAGAAAAGTTTACTGATGGATTGTTTCAGGTTTGGTTCTTAAAATTCTTTGTAATAACTTTTAGTAAACTTGATAATAACATTTGCATTTAATTAAGTCGTTTGATTAATCCCTAAAATTAATATAAAAAATTTTGGGTTACGAGTACTGGATTTAAAATATATGTATATATAATGTATCTTTTTTTATACAAAATTCATTAGTAGAAGGTAAATGTTACGTGGTTTCTACTAATAAAATATACTGAAGCTATCTTCTTTGAAAAAAATATCATTAAAATACTTTATCACAGGTCAGAGGTACACCTTGTTATTTCAGAAATAAATTTCCAATTAGCATGACACTTTCAAGTTGATTTTATTGTCGTTAAAAGTCACTTTTATTTATTTGTGAGTGGTTATAATTTGTATCCATTTGTGACAATTCACGTCATATATGATTTATTTTTAGGATTATTTTATTTCTTTACCATACTTCTGTAATATTTTAAAAATAAGTATCTTTTTGCAAGTTTGATCTAATATTAAAGTTATTCTAATATTTATATTTCATTGCCTTAAATAATAATACAAATTAACATGCATTAACTTTTAAATTCGTTTTATTATATTAATATTTTATTTAATGCAAGTTGTTTTAATGTTAATATACAGAAAATTATATTAATAAGAAAAAAAAAGTTGTTAGTGTCTAAAATCTAATGCGATTGTAGGTGTGACCATCGCCGATTAGAAATAAATAAAGTAACCTGAAATCTTACGGGAAAAAATTAACGAAGTATTATAAGGTGTTATTAAACATTTAAACCGGCTTTAAATTTTCACAAAGGTTAAATGTATGAAAATTAGGAATAATTTTCTTATCCTTAATTAAATCTGAAATCAACAAAGTTTGTATAAAGAAACTGTTATTACTTTTTAAGAAATGCAAAAGGTCAGGGTGAGCGTGCGACTTATGTAAAATATTTAAAAATTGTTTGTTGCTCGCGATAATTCTTCTAATCAGATCCCGTGGGGTGTCACTGATTTCATTTTCATATGAAACCGTTTCAACATTTATTTGGTGCAATAAATTTTAATAAGTAATTAAAAAATCTTATATTTTTATGATTAATAGGTAAATAACGTCAAAAGTTTTTTTTTCGCTTCGGTGTGATTTTATCTTAATAAAAAATTAAAAAAACAAGAAAACCTTGAGTTAGGATATTTTTCCACTTAAATACTATAAACACTACAGTATTATGCAATATGGTTCTTCAATCTCGATTTGCCTAATAAAGTTTAATTAATGACTATGTAATTAATTTATATCTTAGCCTTGGAGTTTTAGCAACATTAAAATATTTAAATATTTTGCTGTACTTCAAATATAATTTTGCTTCAAACGAAATAAGCAATATTAACCTTAGTTTTTTTTTTAATTCACAATTTGGCTTATGTAATTTTAATATCTACATTATTAATTAATTTTTTCTTATTTAAAAATTAAAAAAAGATTAAAAAAAGAAATTAAAAATTAAAAAAGTTTTTAAACCTTAAAAAACATAAAACTAAATCTGCTCACAACATGCATTTTATATTCATTAAATACGGTACCTTTGTTTAAAGATAATCCAGTTCTGTATTGCACATCATAAATGATAAGCGACTGAGACTTATTTTGATGAATGACTACACCTGTTTCTACAGCTGTGTTCACACACGCTCTCACTGTTAACTCAAACACACACACACACACACACACACACACACACACAAACATCTATTCATAAAAAAGAAACAATTGATTGTGAACGTTGTAGCAGGAAGGAATAAGACGAGTCTGGAAGGTCATGTAATATAATCATAGCTAAGTGAGTTCAGATATTTAATTTAAATCAATAGCATAACGAATACTTAATTTATTTTATTAGTTTAAATTTTAGCATTTTTTAAAAATCGTATAACTTAAGCTATTACCGAAAATTGCATGTTATGATGTTAAACACGGCTCGTTATACATTTTCTACATTATTATCTGGAATCAAACCCGTGAATTTCGGAATAACAGGCAATTGTCACTTCTGACATTGAAGCAGTAAAGCTTGCTAAATATTTATAATACAATAAAATAAACATCTACTTATAATACCGATTATCTACAGAAGAAATTATAAAAAAAGTTTACATTTTAAATACCGGCAAAAGATGATTCTTTTTGATCCTTGAAACTTCGTATACTTTTAATTAAATATAATTTTCGGCACATTTTTAGGTTGTTATAATTTATAATCTGTCCAAATTTTATGAAATCTTTATTCATTATCATCCTAAAAGACGGAAGAGCAATTCAATTTAGGCAAATTTTTCGCGCTACTGCAACCAAAAAAGGCAAACTAAAAAATATTTTCATTAGGTTTTCGATTTAGAATTTCTGAATATATTAAGATATTCCTAAAAATTTGATAATATTTTTAGCACGTAAGAAAAAACAGCAATTTTTTAATCATTATTTTCATAATTTATTTCAGTAGACGGTGAAGAAAAGCACAGGAACAAATGTTTTCGATATATTTTCAAATAAACATGGCTTTGAGGTTGTAACTCTTTTTTTCTTCTTTTTTTTTGAATACGTCTTATCGCTGGAGTTGGCCGTTGACCCGGTAGAGCCCTTTCTTCTTTGACATGTCCCTTCTCCTTCATTTTTCTTTCCGCCGCTAAATTCGATTATTTTGCGTCACTCCCTAACTGCGTTTTAAATCTATTTTTATTAACATACTCATGATAAAGTTTTATTAAAAAAAAAATGTATTTAAATTAAGATTAAGAATTTTTGAAGGTTAAACTATTCTAAAGGATATTTAATCCCGTAACAATGCAATTAAACTATTGAAGATACTTTTCAATATAACTTAACGTTATATCTATACATTATTCGTAAAGTCTTAACAGATTATTTTAATAATTTTTCTAATGTCTTTTTTTATAAGGCTTATTTCCCTGTAGTTTAAAAGCTAGCAGTTTGGATTTTTTTTTGCTTAAATATAAAAATAAAACAAAAAGTAAACTTTTGTCTGTTTTAAATAAAAATAACAACACTTCGTACTGTTCAGTCTTATTGGTTTCTGGTAAAAATTTGAAGTAATTCAACGTAGTTAAGTGATAGATGAATTAAATTCATCAACCTGTACGAAGTTGCAGAGTTCTGGTACAGACTATGATATAGAAAGATCCTCAGAATTTTTATTGAATCAATATAAAAAATTATTAGTTTTTTTTTACTTTAATTTAAAAATTTCCTTAGAACAATTATTGCCAAAATCTTTAAGACCGTCGTACTCATTTTTTGCTAATCCTAAATAATAATATATTAATTAATAAGAAAGACCAAAAGATCTTCTAAGCCAGTGTTTTAAAGCTTATTGGCGCTTTCACTTCGGTGACTTGTTTGTAAAAAAGTAAATGATAAAGAAACTGTATGGACTTGCCACTGTCCTATGAAAGGTTAACAGTAAGTTTAAATTATGAAGTTTGGTGTCCATTGTATTTATTTCTAACTTATTATTATCTTTTATTCATTAACTGAATAACTTTTTTAATTAATTTTATTTTACTTAATTTTAATTGATTTCATGTAGTGTGAAAGCCATTTGGAGAGACGACTTTCGATTTTGTTATATGTACATGTATAAGAGGGTTAATTTTCTCTTTACTAGGAATCGTTTTTTCATAAGCTGATAACTCAAAATCCATGTCTTTACAAGAAAACTGTGCATTAAAATATATTTAAATATTTTCCCCCTCGTTGACATTCAAGTGACGATATATGTTATTATTTATCGCTTTATTAATGGAGAAAAATTAAGATTTCGAAAATTAAGAATGGACAAAACAGAAGATTTAGACAGATAAAAAGCGGTTAACTGTGTTGTAGGACTTGAAGATCGATGAGATAAATATCTTTAATCTTAATTATTTTCTGCTTAAATCTGTTATTTGCCTTCCGGTAACTAATGTATCGGTTGAGAGGGCATTTTAATTAACGAATAATTTTTGGGATACGAAAAGTCCTCGATGAATCTTGACTGTAAAATCTCTTTTGAAGGTAAAAATAAACTTCTCAGAAAGCTTTATATGTAGAAATGTACGAGATCAATAATAAGGAACTTTTGAGAGTTTTGGCCTCGCAGAATAAATATGATTGGAAGCAAAACAAAGCGACATCTGCAAATACAGAAAGCTAGACGTTTATCAAAATGTTTAAGTATTTTTCTTTCTTTCTTTTGTGTTAAAACAACAAATTTTACTTCAGTTAGGTCAATTCAAAAACCGTTAATTAGAATGAATCTTTATAGCTTTAGTTGAAACTTTCAGTTTTTTTACTTCTTTGTACGAAGTAAAGGAAGTATTGTGATCGCAAAAATTTCGGTTTCCAAATATCAATGAAAATATCCATTTTGACCATCCCTGAATCCATTTTGAGTAGTTTCAGCGTGACGTCTGTACGTACGTAGGTATGTATCTCGCATAACTCAAAAAAGACTAGCCGTCGGATGTTGAAATTTTTTATTTAGGACTGTTGTAACATTTAGTTGTGTACCTCTCCATTTGATTGCAATCGACTGAACCAGTTATCCAAAAAAGCCAAAAATCCAAAAACGTTTGGATTTTGGACTTTTTCTTAAACTGCAGTAATAAGTTCTCATTGAGAGCTTTTCAACCATACATCATAAGCGGTACATATTTTCATTGGTTCCAGCGTTATAGCCAAATGAAACTTTAATTAATGAAATTATGGGATCTTTTAAGGGAAAAACACATCGTTCGAATCACACTTCATCTTCTTTTTTTTTAAATTTAAATGTATTGATTTATTAATGATTATTAACCTCTAATTGTAAAAAAATGTTTACAATAAATAATAATTCAATAACAACAATAAAAAACAAAATATGAAAAATATCAGAAGTTATTAATTAAATAAAATTTTATGTATTTTTCATTTAAAAAAATGTGTAATTGTAATTTAATAGGCGTACAAATAAGCAATGTGGTGTCCATATCAGATTTGGTGGAAAATCTGATTACTCGTTTTTGTTTTCATTTTGTTGATGATTGCATCATAATAATTTAAAAAAACAGAATTAGATAGTTATAAGACATACAAACATTAATTTGAACAGTAATAAAGGGACTTTTAATGTATCCAGATATTTCAGGTACGATTGTTGAATTAATAATTATATAAATATTTGTTGTTAATAAAAAATATGAAAAAATATCAGAAGTTATTAATAAAATAATATTTTATGTACTTTTCATTAAAAAAAAAAAAAAAATGTGTATATGTAATTTAATAGGCGTGCAAGGAAGTCATGTAGCGTACACATCAGGTTTTTTCCTGATTGGCTTATATTATAACATCGTTCATTTCAGTTGTAGATCTTTTGAAAATCCTTAAAATGATTAAACTTGGATAGTGGCAAATATTTGTATTTTTAGTGCTACTTTTCGTTAACCTTTAGATAGATCCTTAATTAGATTTTAATAAAAACATAGTTGATGCGGTTAGGTGGGGATATATAAAAGTATAAGTGTCCTGATTTTTACTGTCAAATAGTTGGTCAACGTATGTTCCCAAAAATGTTGGTGATGATAAATTGGCGTCTATCGGGCACAATTGTTTTTGAAAAACCGATACCTACACCGCACATCTTCCTCGTTCATCACGCCTCACCGTACGCTTCAATCGATTGTCGATGAAATTCAGCTTGGTGAATAAACTATGCATTTAAAATAACTGCCGATTTTACCTTGGAGTTGGGATTCTAATTCGTTAATGAAATGCTACTGGAAAATAACTTAAATGTGCTTAAAATCTACAGCTTATTGACAGCATTACAAACAACAATCAATACTTTTGTTTGTACGTAATTAGTGATGTTCTAATAAGTTTATTGTAAACTCATTTAATTTTTATGTTAGCTGAAAGTTTAATGGATTATTATCTACTATAAAAATTTTGGAACACAAAATATTTCGTCGGTGTTGAAAGTAATACAGTAATCGCAATAAAATGAGAATAATAATTAAATAATAACAGCTACATATAATATATATATATATAAATAATAACAGCTTAATTTTAATGACAAATTAAAAAACTCTTTCGGCACGCAGAAAGGCGGAGGTAAATTTCACCGGTGCTAAGTAGGGGATAAAAAAGATTTCCACCTTAAAGTTAAGAAAAATTTCAAATTTACATAATACGACAGTGGCTGCATGTAAAAAAGTTTCACATATTTAGCATACAAGCCCCATCTTCTTACAGTTCCAGCAACATTTTGGTCATCTCTTGCCATAAGGGTTGGTCATATCAAAAATTGTTTCAGACAAAGGTTTTAGATAATGTTTAGAGGATTAACGTTCACTTTAAACCGATTCAATACTGTGTCTATCAAGGGAGGTATGATGTTGTTTGTTCTCAAAACCAAATTTTTTCAACTCCCTGGGCCAATGGTTGATGATACCAAAAGACTTTACTTAGACCCTTATCCAAAGAATAGTAGGAACATTAAACGAGTTCAATATTTTACTTAATAAGAAGTTATAGCGATATATTTTTCTTCAAAAAAGCCAGCCCATTTCCACCCCCATGGTCCCATTTTGCCCATTAACGAACTCGACCAAGATTGTGGGTCGTTATATTTTATGTATCAATTTGAAAGTGATTGGCACAAAATTACGGCAGTTATCGTATCCACAAAAAGTGAAATATATACACACACACATATCTATATATATATATATATATATATATATATATATATATATATATAAATGTTAAGTTCGTTAGTGTACGCTTCAAAAACTCAAAATTTTCTGTACCGATTGAGCTCAAATTTTAGCACGATATATAACCCGCATCAAAGATTGTTTTCATCTATTTTTAATAAATCTATCTATCTATTTTTAATTTGTACAGTTTTTTAATAAATAAGAGGCTAATGAACCAGATGGAAATGTAAACAAAGAAAACCAATCAGATCAATGCAAGATGGTCGCTGTCAAACACAACGACCAATCACAAAGAGCCCGTATGGCCGTTGCCAATGTAAACAAAATCACAACTGATTTAGTAACAAATTTCTTTGAATTATATTTAACAGCTAAAACATCTGTATTTTATTAAAAAAAAAAAAAACGCCAAAACAAAAAGAAAAGCCACCAAGAAGGATGACTTACAGTAAATAAATTAAAACACCCAACTTTCTTATAGCCCAGATAGACTTAAGACTATTCAAACAAAAAAAGTCGAAATAACCAAATACACTGAAAATAATATGCCTACATAATGACCAAAAAATCCTTTGTTAGGTTAAATATTCACTTTTGTCTGAATTTACAGAAGGCATTTACAACGAAGCATGGATAAATATTGAAGACAAGTGCTTAGCTGATGCAAATAAAGTTCTAGTCAATTGGGAATGCCAGCACCCACCCGAGCTGCGATTGCTTCATTTGATGTGGATTTACGCCGTGAACAGAGTTACAACATTGGTGATCTTCAGTCACATGTCCAATCAAACATTCCCAAATTAACGCGTGAACAGAAAGGCTTTTATGATCGCATAATGCAAATGATAAATGATGGAGTTGGAGGGACCTTCTTCTTGGATGCGCCAGGTGGAACTGGGAAAAAACATTCCTCATTAGATTGATTCTAGCAACGGTTCGATCAAAATATGACATAGCCTTAGCTCTTGCTTCGACTGGAATAGCTGTGACATTGTTACCAGGTGGAAGGACTGCGCATTCAGCTCTGAAGTTACCATTAAACATGCAAATCATCGAGACTCCCACGTGCAATATTTCCAAAGCATCCTGTACGGGAAAAGTATTACAAATTATGTAAACTCATTGTTTGGGATGAATGAACGATGGCACATAAAAAATCGCTTAAAGCTCTTGATCGATCGTTACGAGATTTGCGTGGAAACGTTCAACCATTCGGGAATGCTTTGATGTTGCTCGCAGGAGATATTAGGCAAACATTGCCTGTAATTTCTCGATCGACACCAGCAGACGAAATAAATGCTTGCCTGAAATATTCAACACTGTGGCGTCACGTACGTACATTGCAGTTGACTACGAATATGCGTGTCCAGTTGCAGAATGATCCATCAACTGAGGTATTCTCACGACAGTTACTGGACATTGGAAACGGACAGCTGCCAGTCGATCAGACATCGAAAGAAGAACTGATCGAAAAAGTATTTCCTGATATTCAAATTAATCATAGAAATCACGATCGGCTCAGTGAACGAGCTATCCTTGCCACAAAGAATAAAGATGTCTATCAACTTAATAATGTTATTCAATCCAGCATTCAAAGTGAGGAAATTACATATAAATCGATAGACACCGTTGTGGAAGCAGATGAGGTAGTTAATTATTCAACGGAATTTTTAAACTCACTTGATCTGCCAGGGATGCCACCACACATATTAAAATTGAAAATAGGTGTGCCAATTATCCTGTTGCGGAATATTAATCAGCCAAAACTCTGCAACGGCACGCGACTTGCAGTTAAGAAATTGATGAATAATGTAGTGGAGGCAACGATTTTAACGGGGCCTTTCAAAGGTGAAGATGTCCTCATTCCTCGAATACCCATGATCCCGACTGATACACCATTTCAATTTAAAAGATTACAATTCCCAATTCGATTGGCATTAGCAATCACAATCAATAAAGCTCAAGGTCAATCTTTAGAATTGTGTGGTTTAGATTTAGATGCGGATTGCTTCTCACATGGACAACTGTATGTGCGTGTTCCCGAGTCGGCAAACCAGATAGCCTTTATATCTACGCAGACAGTGGAAAAACAAAAAAATTGTATATCCACAAGTATTGCAAAATTAAACTTCTATGAAACGTATGCTTTGTTTTGTTTCTCATTTCTCATCCATGTAACCACAATGTGCCACTGTGAAGCGTGGCAGGTACAGCTAGTATATATATATATATATAAATGTAAGTATAACCTTTTGAACCGACGGTGGTTTTGGGGTCTGGGGGGATGTGAAACGCGAAGATATGTCGAAATTTTCCGGAATTCGAATCATAGTACCCATTATTATTATTTCTTACGAAATATAACTAAAGCTTTCCTAGCTTTGGTTATTTTAGCTTTCTTATGAAATGATTCAATACCCATAATATTTAAAAAAAGAATATTGCTGAGGAGAATTACGGGGACTTTTCTACGTCATCCGGGTGAACATTCTCTTTATCACCCTAAATTAGTTAACAGATTGATTAAAACTGCGTTTTAGAAGTTTTTAATTTTCAAACCAGGAGTCCGGAGTTAGCGCTAGTTAACTAAAAACCACTACTTACACAGGACTATTCCGTTCGAAAATATACAATTATGATTAATTAATAACATTATTCGTTAACAAGATTGCCTATTTGAATATCTTCTCGTTCAGGTTTTGATGATGAAAAGTCAGTTATAAATTTTACTTTATTCTTTTTTACCGGATAAAAATTTACTTCATTCTTTATAAAACTTTTGTCTCCACGGAAAATTAAATTAGGATTATCTTCACGCCAAGACACACTTTGATTTCCCACCGGATATTTTATTCCTCAAAGGATATTGTTCCGGACGTTAACCTTAAATTCTTTTCTTATCTTTTCACTGGTTAAAATATATATATGACAGCATTTTAGTTAGCGGTTTTTTTTTTTTTTTTGTTACAAATGCTCATTCTATTGTGATCACTACTATATTTAATATCGAAGAAACAACTTTCCTTTTCATAGTAGATAATTAATAACATTAATTTTATATTATAGATTAAATAATAAACATTCACTTTCATAAGAATTGAATGAGTTTACAATATGTTTATATAGTGTTATCCTTATTAGAACAACACTAATTGCACACATCTAAAAGTATCAAGTTATGTAACAATGTATATATTAATAAATGTTCTTAACGCTACAATATTATTATTTTAAACAAATCTCAATAATTCATATTTATTTTATCTAAATTAAGAAGGTTTTTATTTATTTTTAATTCATGATTAAATTTTACTAAGTGAAGAACTTTTACTAGCATTTTCAAGTATCTAAGATTAATGTTTTTATTTATTCAAGAAACCCTAAAAAAATCAGAGATTAAATTTCATTTGATCGAATGGTAATTGGCGATTGACCCTCATTTTTACTTCCTTGTGCAAAGTAAAGGAAGTATTGTGATCGCGAAAAATTTCGGTTATCAGAATCGGTTAACGGAAATATCCATTTTGAATATCCCTCAATCCATTTTGATTAGTTTCAGCGTGATGTTTGTGCGTACGTACGTATGTCGTATAACTCAAAAACGATTAGCCGGGATTTTGAAATTTTGAATTTAGAACTGTTGTAACATCTAGTTGTGCACATCTTCTTTTGATTGCAATCGACTGAAACAATTGTCCAAAAAAGCCAAAAATCCAATAACGTTTGGATTTTAGACTTTTTCTTAACTGCAGTAATAAGCCCTTATTGGGAGCTTTTAAAGATATATCATAAGTAGATTAAAATAAAGTTTTAATTAATGAAATATTTGGATCAAGGGGAAGGCGCATCGATTCGAATCAGATTTTATCTCCTTTTTTTGTTTACTTCTTTTTTAATTTAAATATATTGATTTGTTAATAATTATTAACCTCTAATTGTAAAAAAAAATTACGATAAATAATAATTCAATAATAAATATAAAAAAAAAAAATATGAAAAAATATCAAGAAATTAATGAAATAAAATTTTATGTATTTTTCATTTTACAAAAACGTGTATATGTAATTTAGTAGGCGTACAAGGAAGTCATGTGATTCCCAAATCAGATTTTTAAAAAATAATAATTATCACCCTTAGTTTTTAAATATAAATCGAGGAATCATGTTAAGGTGCAACACTTCACGTCAGAATTTCATCCCTGCTTGACACAGACAAAGATGGAAGTGTCAATAAGCTACTTTCATTTCTAGAAAATGATTTAATATATTTTTTAATGAGGTTTAGGTGCTACAATTTTTAATGAAAAATAATGGGCCAGAATATTAGTACAATCGCAAGTTTCTAGATATCATACAATCGAGTGTACATACAATTATAGAGAAAAATTTTAATAACTTGCATTTGAATAGTCTAATTTCAATGTTAAATATAATATAATTCTAGCGATGTTGCTTGACTATGATTGTATTAGGTATGTAATGGGAAATGTGTTTCATATCCGTAATTATTTAAAAATATATTTCCATTATAAATATACTTGACACTTAAATTGAAATAGCAAAGATTGCCAAAGAAATTAGAAAATTTCTTTACGTTATACTAAGTATCGAAAATTTGCTATGTTGATTCGCTATCAATTTCATTGTTATACAAGAATTCATGAATGAACAGAAACAATCTTACATATTTTGAGAAGTTTAAAACGTTAAATTTAGACATATGTGTAGTATGATGAATTGTGAAGATATAGAAAAACAATTAATTATATTCAGCAAATATTTAAATTTTATTACTTCTTTTCTAGTACTTTTATTACTAAAGTAATTACGCGCTTTTTTCTTGAAGTTTCTACCTATTGATTTATAAAAAAAAAATTGCAATTACTTTTAACAACTAATTACTTCACTATGGAAACCTAGGTTTAAAATAATTGTTTACTTTATAATTCTTGTGAGTAGTAGGGATTATAAATTGAACTTACAACAATAATTTAATTGTTACTAAACATTTTTGCATACAAGTTTTTCGAACTAATAAAAGTTAAATTTTTTTAATGCATAATTTAATTAATTTGATTTAATAATTATCATTATTAATTTATCCTTTCAGTTTTCTATACATAAGTAATAGCTTTCCAGGAACAAACACTCTTATTATATTGAGAAACTTACATCGAATTATATAACACAATATAACGACACTTTAGACAGTACCTGAAAGATTTTCTGAATCGTCCTGCCGCTCACAAATCTTTATAGCAGTTTCACTAATCAACAACACCATGACACAGGTCTCTGGATATGGTCTAGCTTATCACGATCGTTTCAATGCGTGGACGCTATTTCCTCTCTTCGGCTGATATGTGACTGAACATAAACTACTACTTACTGTACTTCAAGTTGTTATCACTGAGGATTCTCTCGTCTACGACGACAGAATTCCAAAACGCTAACGGTTCTTCTTGAATTGTGTTGTGGATGGATACAAGCTAGGCTAAAGAATTTCCGAAGTTCTTTACTTCTTTTGTAAGCCGACACAGATAGCTATTTTAATTTAGATATTAGAAAATATATAACATTTGTAATAATAAAACAGATAATTCATATATAAATACAGCTATTTTATTTACAGATAAATGTTACAGAAACATAAATAAAAGAAATGGAATTAAATTAATATTGTTGTTTAGTGCATGGATCATCTTTGTCACGTATATTTTGATGGTAGTAGATAAGAAAAATAATTTTCAAGAAACGTAACATTTTATTAAAATGTGATGTTAGTACCTACAGAAGTTATTTGAAGCAAAATTCACGTTTATAGTAGGATGTATCAATTTAGATATTTCTTCATTCGTACCTACAAATGAAACAATGTACCTCGATTGCAAAGGGCCTTTATTATGATAGAGTCGAACGGATTCTACAAATTTCCATATTCAGTAGCTAAATTTTCTACAAGGTTCTAGTTTCTTGATTTTATTATGAGTTAAAATAAATAGAAAAATTACGTTAATATAATTATTTAAGTTAAAAAGAAATTTTAACTTAAAATCTACCATACACTAATAGAAAAACCTCTTTAGTTTTTCCTTAGAAAAATTACTAGTCAAGGTTAATAGCTACTATATCTAATACATGTATCCATCATCGGAAAGTAAAACGATAAATTGTAGTCATAAAGCCAATGCGTTATACGAAGTACTCCGGGACGTACTCGCCGAACTTCAGCAACTGATTCAGGACACCAAAATGAGAAAAAAAGTGCATATCAACGTAAGTCCTAATTTGCTTTATTTTCCTTCTGGACGCCATTTTGTGATTTCAAAAAAAAAAAATATTTCTCAGGAACGGGTAAACATACATTAATTAAATTTGGAAAATCTAATTTTTTATTTTTCAAAAAAAAAAATTGAAAACGTTACCTTCAAAATGGCGGCCATATTAATTTTTTAATCTTCAATATCTTTGTCATTATTTATTTGATTAAATTTTTACTTACACAAAACTTATTAAGCATTTTATTTTAAACAAATTGACACCTCATTTGTAAAAGTCGGTGGAGAGATGATCGATTTATTGCGAACAATTAACCCGGCAGTACATTTGCGCACCGTAATGCAAGGTAATAATTTTTATTAATTTACAGTTATTATTTATTATTAATAATTTCTATTACATTATTGGGGGAAATAAAAATTGGTAAAAAATTATCAGCTTGCATTACGGTGCGCAAGCGTACTTGCCGGCCTCCGTGGCGCGAGTAGTAGCGTCTCGTAATCCGGCGGTCCCGGGTTCGAATCCTGGTCAGGCATGGCATTTACGCTACAAAAATTGTCATTCATTCATCTCATCCTCTGAAGCAATACCTAACGGTGGCTCCCAAAAGTTAAAAAAAAAGTTAGGTTCAGATCCTAGTAAAGACAGTTCTTTTATATGGATTTGAATACTAGATCGTGGATACCGCTGTTCTTTGATAGTTGGGTTTCAATTAACCATACGTCTCAGAAATGGTCGTTCTGAAACTGTATTAGATTATGTTTCATTTACATTTATACATATCATCCTTATTCATCCTGTGAAGTAATACCTTACCGTGGTTCCGAAGGCTAAACAGTAAAAATAAAATAAAAGTTGAATTATCTGCAATAACTCGATCGTTTGTCAACCGATTTTTACAAATTAGGTATCATTTTCTTCAAAATAAAATGGTTAATAAATTTTGTGAAAAGTAAAAATTTTATCAAACAAATAATTACAAAGATATTGAAGATTAAAAAATTAAGGTGGTCGTCAGTTTGAAATTTTTGAAGATGTCGTTTTCAAAATTTTTTGTTTTGTAGAATAACACGCTAGTCTTAGATTTGTCAAATTTAATTAAGGTAGGGTACTACCTTAATTAAATTTAATTCCTGAGAAAATTCCTTCCGTTCCTGAGAAAAAATTTTTGTTCCTGAGAAAAAAATTCCGTTCCTGAGAAAATTTTTTTTTGTTGAAAATCACAAAATGGCATCCAGAAGGAAAACAAAGCAAAATCGGGCTTATATCAATATGAACTTTTTTCTCATGTTGGTGTCCTGAAGTTCGGCGAATACCTCCCGGAACACTCTGTATAATAAGAGAACGAATAATTTCGTACTTAGCAGTAAGTTGATGGAGTCATATAGCAAATAATTTGAAGTTATTCGCCGACAAAATTTAGAGATAGTTGATGCAATGACGTTAACTTTACATATGTATTAAGAAACACTATATATACTTGTAGTGCGATAGTACATATCCAATTAAACCCTGTTGCCTGACCAAACTGAAAAGCAATCAGTAAAAGCGAGTTGATAAATGAGAATCCAGGATTCCAGTCATACGATACGCCTCTGCCTGCCGACTACCGGAGTAGAGTGGTCGGGAGAAATCAATAGAAATTCCATTCTAATTTGTTAAGCAAATTACAAATTGCGACCCACTAATTCAACGCTACCTATAAATACATCCTTCGCAGATTTAAGCCGGATTTATGCGAGCGTGCATTTATTATTGAATTGGTTTTGAATGTAAGTTTATATTGACTCAAGTCAATATTGATTTGAAATATTTAATCCGTGCACTTTAAAATGCGTGTGTGATTAATTCTATTATAATATTTTAATAAAATGTACTCTAACTGCAACGATTCAGTGTACAAGGCTATTGTTATGTCTATTTTTTTAACTTAAGCAAAAGTAAAGTGCTGCGCATGTGGGATAATGCATTTTAACTTTACTAATATCATGAATTTTGAAGTACCCTGTTGTATTAAGTAATCGAGTTATAATTCAAATCAAGTTTAATAGATCTAGACTGAAGTGTAGGCCTCTTGTACTGTGCTCTTCAGTTATTATATTGTTCTGAATCGCGTATTCAGGCTATAATAACGAAGAAGTCGATGTACATGCAAAAGATGCAGCACGAATAATACAAACGTAAAACATGAAATATTGTTTGCACTGATGTGTACAACAGTACAGCATAGCACATGAAGTCCTTTTTCAAAAGGATACAATCAATGTTTTCCCAATTTCTTTAAAATGATTTTTTTAAATTTACTAATCTGTTTTAAGGGAAGGGAAGCAGAATTTATAATGTAAAAATTGTTATAAAGTTCTTTTAAAATTTCATTTTGAAAGAAAGACTCTTACATAGGGTATAGTTTCATATGTTCCCTCAAAAAATAGAAGAAAAAACAAATTTTAAGAGTCAGTTAAGAGTCATCAGAATACAAACACATTTATTGTTCTATATTTATTGTTTAATTCAAGGAAAATATAGAGTCTCCCTTTTCTTTGTACTAGTGTAAATATTTTGATAAATTTTATCAAGAGAACTATTTTTAACCTTCTTCATTCGCTCTTATAATTCTATTCGTCAATTTTAACATCGTTCCTTTTCTCTCTTAATTATTATGTTTATTGTAATAAACCCAAACATTTGTAATTTGAAAATTTGTGGCTAAACATTTATACTTGTATTGGCCGATTGATAGTATATAGTCTAGCAGATAACTCGTAATTACACACAGATTTGCATACTGTAATTAAAAGATGTTTATTATAATTATATGGTCGATAGAAAAGCCGACAAACATTTATAACTGAATCGGAAGAATTTAAACAAAATCTTATACATTAACCTTTAATATTGTTAACGATCGCGTTATACGAGTTTGGCATTTAACAAAAGAAATGCTTCTGGACCTTAAAAATTTAAGATTCAACATCGTCGTTCATGAAACGAGTTGCCTATTTCAACTCGCTTAAAAGTAACAGAATTTATTCAAGGTAGTCTTAATTCATTCCAAATAATACTTTTATTAACGTGAATTTTTACTTCATTATTGGAATTTGTTTTCGAATAGTGAAAGAAGAATAAGAAATGGAAAGTCCTTTTCTTATATGCGTTTCAAAAATCGTTGTTAACGTCACACTATGCAGTAAACTGTAATCATTTTTTAAATTAATATTAATTTTTTCTTATGATGTTTTCCATATGCTACCCTCTTCTATGATGTAAGCATCTATCCTGTTGAATTTGCTACTAACATGTTTGCACTTTAAGAAAATAAATTAATTATACGATAACAGTAATAAACAAGCCTGAGATAGAAAAATAGCGATTAGAATAATAGCAGAAAATGTTGTCGTTGTTTAAAATTCTATCTCAGTCCGCTTGACCGGTGTCACAACATTTTTGAAGCTAGATTAATAGTTCACATTCGATTCTATTTCGTTTGAGTTATTCCCTTATTATCCATCCCTGCACACTATAATAAGTTCATTCTCTTCGTCAATAGATCTTTTCGGAGAACAACAACGTTATTACAGATATCGGAACTCTTTGAGGGCTGTGGAGACTTCGGCAGTTATAATTGTGCCAGTACTTTCAGTACCGATGGATCATGTTTGAGAAGGATGAGAATGTAGCGTCATTACGAACACCTCCGTTTCCCTGAAGGAATTTCAGATCATGTATTTCTTTCATTATCACAATCGCCTTCTCCTAAATCCTTTATTTCAATAATATAGAAATCAGAATCCTTAATTCTATTGCAGCACTATTTTTACCTTAAATAAGTAAAACTTCCGTATCTAATAAATTTTTTGTGTTCGCTTTCTCGAAGCCAAAAACCCTTATCTTAAAAAACTTTTAATCATCTCAAACACACACAAACGAACACATACTTACACACACGCTCATACAAAAACTCTATTTGAATGATATTAAACCAAGGGAAACTAAACTTAATAATGATGTACATACAGTATAAACTTCAGGTGATTAATAAATCTTTAAGTTTAAATTTATTAACTACAATATCTAATTCCTTTAAACGTTCATCCTCTGAAGCTTCATGCTTCCTGCTTAATTCAATTTTAATCACATTTTCAAACTTTCTAGAAATTCTCCTACTTGTTAAACCAACCACAATTTAATATCTTAAAGTGGAATAAAAAAAAATCGAGAATATTAGTACAATTGTGAGTTTCTAGATGCAATTATAATCGACTGTTCGTACAAACATAAAGAAAATATTTTTGGTAATCTTACATTCGTATAGAAAAATTATTTCAATTTCAAAGTAACATTTAACATAATTTTAGCTGATTTTATAATTATGTTGCTTGACTATGAATGGATACATATCTAACGGTAAATGTAAAAAAAAAATTATAACCTAATGTTTAAGATTTTCCTAGTTGAATTTGCGAGATAACGGATAACGACTTTAAAGTTATTTTAAACAATCTTTATTACGATGCGTGTAGAGTGATATATGAGAATGAATCGTAATCACATATTTCGCCTCAATACAGGCATTATGTACTAATTAACTTTTGCATTACTATATGAAAGAATCCGTTGGAGAGCATTTTCATGTTTCATATAACAGGAGTAGTAAAATATTTTACCTGAGGTTTAAGTTACGATATGAAGATAGAGTAAGGATTCGTAAATAAAAATGAATGTTTACGGATTTATTACGAATATGTAATAAGTTAAAAAGAAAAAGTTGATTAAGAATAGTTATCATCAGTGCAATTATAATGAAATATGTAATGTAATAAAATTTTATTGAGATTTTTACGATCTTGATATTTTTCTTGGCAGTGTAAAAACATGTACACAAAAATCTTATCGAGTGGATTTACGTAAGTGCTTTTGGAGATTTCTCGATTTTCAAGAGAGTTTTAAAGTAAACTGTTGATTATTTAAAGCATTTAATCGTTTCTGTGTAACGACTTTAAATATTATTACGTTATTATTATTATCAGCATTGTAGTACGTTGACACCACTGGGTTACTATTATTTCTCACTTTGTGAATTATTTTTCCAAAATAATAACTATTAAAACGCAAATTCCCGTTATTTGTGACATAAGAAAATGCGCATGGTACCAAATTATTTTAATTTATATGGTAAGACTTAAAAAATCCAAATTCTAACCATTTTTAATAGATTGCCTTCACATATTTTAGATATAAGTGAAAGTAAAATATTTGAAAAATATTTTTTAAATTATTTATTAGCGGGAATTTTTTAATAATTATTTTTCATTTTATCATATGTATATGTATATTTACTCGTATTATGTATATAATATACGTAATATTTTTAATATTTATTTCAATATTTAATATTCTATTTTTAATATTTTTGTATTATATATATATATTTTTTAAATGTTTATTCGGCCTTAATATAACCGGCCTCCGTGGCGCGAGTGGTGGTGTCTCGACATTTTATCCGAAGGTCCGAGGTTCGAATTCCGGTCAGACTTGGTATTTTCACACACGCTACAAATCACTCATCTTATTCTGTCAAGCAATATCTAACGGTGGTCTCAGAGATTTAAAAAAAAAAATATATATATATATACGTATATTCGTATATTTAATCGTTATTTTTGTTTTTATTATAAAATGTGTGATTATGTTTTATTTATTTTTGTATTTTATATTATTTAATCTGTAATATACAAGAACAGTCTAAATTTAGATGTACGCATGTGCTAAAAGTTACCTTTACGTAAACTTTTTTTAAAAATTTAATTAAAGCTTAAAATATTGTATTTTTTGTTTTACTGAAATCTATTTAATATAATTTTATAAATTAATCTCATATTTAATTAATTTTTATTTACTTTTATATTACTTTCTGACGCCACAAAATTATTTATTTATTTATTTGGTAGAATTTAACTATTTACTAAGGATATAAGTAAATTTTTCATTGTATTTTTTTGTGTTGCAATGTGTAAATAATTTGTATTCACTTTATGTTAATACGGGAACCTGCTAAGACTTATGTCTTAGCGGGATACTATATAGTAAAATTATATGAAAATATATAAATAAATAAATAAAATTAGTATTATTATAAATCCCTCTTCCCGAAGTGCTGTTGAAACTTATTATAAAGGTTATCGATTAACATTCAGCTTAAAAAATTGATTTTATAATTCATATCTGGGTCGCGATTTTAATCCTTTAACTGTCCATATTTAATTGAAGTCCTCGTTAGATAACCAAATTTATTTTAATTGAATTAAGTAAATGCATGGAATAAATCAAGTTTCCTATGTATTTAATTTAAACTTTATTAATTTTATCCTTAGTGTTAAGCATCATATATTTAATTTTTAATTTTAAGTCTTGTGAACTCATATAGCATCGCTGCACAGGCCTGTGATTCTTAAAAAATCGTAAAAATATTATTAAAATTAGGTACTGAATAAAATTTTGTTCATTAAACGAGTAAATTCAACATAAACCTAATTACTTGATCTTCCTTTCTTATTAATAGCTAAAAGAAATGAAAAGTGCACGAGCACATTATTAAAGTAACAGTCTAATATTTATTTTTGATCCGATTCATCGGTTTAAGAATCAAAAACGAAGCGCAAAACACCGAATTCATGGATGGAAAATGATCACCGATCACAAAGTTCTATTTAGATTAGTGGACCTTTCGCTTTCTCACAGCGTAGTTCACATAATCCAATCCGGTTTTTGTTATCGTCCATTCGTTGAGAAAAACATTTACGGCACTAACAAGTATGTACATCGTCGCTTTTCTCTTGCTCGGTTGTTTTGTGCAATTTTATTTGTTTGTATTCTACTTCGTAAAGTAACTTAAAACTTCTTTGGCTAACCTTTCGAAAACAGTAGCTGGTAATATATTCTTTTATTATTAACCTTTTTAAATTACACTTTTTATTTATCTTTCTGATCCTAAAACACAGACTTTGACTATTGAAATGTACGAATAATACGTTTATTTTATTTTATATTAGAAAAAAGTTATTTTTTATTTTAAAAGTAAGACAATGAAAAAGGAACCGCCCTTTTAAAATTTTACATTATTTAAGAAAATAAATCATTTTAAACTATTCCGAAGTGTTAGTTACTTAATGTAGGAAACGGTAAAATTTTTCTGCTCAGCAGGAGATAAGATAATACATGTCATAAAGTAATTTTAAAACTGGTTATTTGTCAAGTTTTTTCAGATCTTTTTTTTTTGTTAGTTTTTATTTTCACTGCAGCTTTTACTGTGGTAGAATAAACAGGGTGTAGTAATTCTAGTTCTGTCATACGCAACTGTAATTTGTCTTGGACTTTTATTTTATTTTTCTCTCTGGAGTAGAAGGTGGTGAAAATTTTCATGCTTTAACCGTTGTTGATGTTAAAACATATGTTACGCACTGACTCTGAAAAAGAATCTGAAAACATTTTAGTATTTTCTTCTACGGTTACACAAGAACAATATTCGTGTTAATTTTCTGTACGTATATAATTCATATCCGTGTTTAAATTAGAATACAGTTTCTATCAAAAGAAAAAAAGCGTTTTATTATGTTATAAATACTTACATTGTTTCTTAGTAAAATAAATGGTGCAATAATAAATAAAATCAAAAGTAACATTTAATAATAGTACGATTTTATAATTGAATTTTCTAAGATATTTTAATTATTAAAAAAAACTTATGTTATGTGAAGGTTTTTACCTATCAGTGCACCAGAATACTACTACGAATATCAACTAGTTGACACACTATTGTCAAAACTATTTATTTATTCCTGGATCTTTCTTTTAATGATGATTCAAGAACAAATGGCTATGGATTTAAAAGTATATATTATATAATGAAAGCCATCAAACTGGAAAAAAGTGTTCTCGTATAAAACGTGAGTTAAAAACCTCAATGTTAAATATCCGAAAAAGGTAAAAATGTTCATTAGAAGCCGATATCGATTACTCGAGTAAATTTTATTACTCGATAAAACATGCCATTCTGTTAACACTATCGATTCCACCCTGCTTCATCATAAGTGTGTTGAATATTTAAACACATGAACTTGGAAAAAAGTATGTTTTTAACATTTGCTTTCTCTTAATTAATAAAATAATGTTACTCATAAAAATAATTTAATATCATCGATGATCCAGTTATTTCTCAATCAGTTCCGATATGTAGTACAACGATACAATTTTTCCAATAGAGTCGGATTTACCCTCAGTCAGGGTGGAAACTTGTTCCAGTCAATTTTCATAAAAAATATAAAATAAAACGAATAGAAAGGAGTTGATTGGAAGTTAATATTTTTACTATAGAGCACACCATTAATGAATGATAGATCTATAATAGTTTTTAACTTAAAAATCGAAGTTAGAAAGTACCTGGTTACTCAAGTTATACGACACTACTATAAAGTTGGCTTCTCTTTGGGTAATACGTATTTTTAGAGATAATAAATAAAAATATGGGTTTAGCAGCCTTGATTAGTTGAACTCGTATTAAAGAAAAAACTAAAATTCGTATTACTTATTTAGGTCGTGGTCGAAATTGTCTGCTTGTCACTGTTTGTATGGGCGTGAGAAATCTGTTTGCTTTCCCCAGATGTGCGCTCACCCTATATTTTTACTCTCTCAAAGTATTACAAATATTCGTGTTTAAGGTCTAAATAATTGTTTATCAAATCCTTCTTTAAATGAATTTCGAATTTTAATAGTTCTTCTGATCTTTTACAAGAAGTTTTTTTTATCTGTAAGTAATATTACTCGTAAATCACTAATTTTACAAATTTTGCAGCTGAAGCGAATTTTTAAACGAGTCATTTCTACATAAAAAAAAAACAGCAGTAAAACATTTATCACAATTGGCGTTGGAGTACGCTTGCATTTGCGCGTGCATGCGTGAGTCTTAAATTATATGTTTAATAAGTTTGTGTGTGTGTGTGTGTGTATGTGTGTGCAAACACTTCCGTTACCAAACATTTAAAAGGTAACTCACAAATATAGATTATCTGAATGGATTATAGTTAACAAGCTAATATAATATTCCCAACATTATGAAGTATTGCAGATATTTTTTTTAATGCATTTAAAACTGGTAGTATCTTAAAGTATTGACAATAAAATTAATCATGGCATTACAGTTCATTGTGATTTGAAATAATTAAGTAGTTAGATTAACTAAAGTATAATTAAAGCATATTATTATTATTATTATGTAAACAATACAAAACAAATATAAAACTTGAAATCATTAAGAAAAGGTTTAAGAATTGTATGTGGTATGAAAAGATTGAAAGGAAATTTACAGTAGAGAAGCTACTTCACGGAGAGCAGTCAAATTTTAAACTATATTTTATAAATCTCGTTTGAACCCTCCGAATAACGCATATTCTATTGACATACGTTTACATCGAAAAGAGGCAAGGTACCAAAAATCAAACAATTGGAAATGTACAAAGAGCTTAAAGAAATGAAGCATAACGGAACATCAGGAAAATATAATGTCGTATATGAAATGTTAAGGAAGTCGTTGAAGATGTATAGATTGAACAAAAAGTATTTTTCAGTGCAGAAAAAAAAATCCGGAAAAGAGAAATAATATTGTAATCCACCTGATATTAAAAAAGTATGATAAGAAAAAATGGAAAATTGTAGACCAGTAAGCTTGTTATCACACATCTACAATCACTTTGCTTTGACACATGAAAAGCAACATCAAACATATCAATAACGGACTGCTGCTCTAATTTTAAAATTGAAAAAGAAGTAAGACAAGGGGATACTACTTTACTGAAGCTATTCAAAATAGCTTTAGGATATGTAAGAATCAACTAATATCGAGAGTTAAAAAATAGTAATGAGAAGTTAGACAATCTGTGATTTTCAGATTAGACGACCTATAATCTAGTAGTTAGCACACGATTTAATATGAACTAGTTTTAATATAATTATAATATTATTAATATAATTTTAAAATATTACAAAAAATTTACCTTAAAATTTATCTAACAGAACACAGATGATGAAAAATAAAAATTACAATAATGAAGCAAATAGAAAACGTTGAAAACTACGTACTTTTATATCAGAAATTGAGTTTAAGGAGAGAAGAAAAAAGAATTAAGAAAAAATTAGAATATTGTTCTAATTTAATTCTCTAAAAACAGAATATTATTATATATATGTATAATTAAAATAGATATATAATATATATATTTTATTAAATAATATTATTATCAAAGTTCATCACAAGGGCTATCAGCTGTGATGCCTCAGAAACTTTGTCAATAAGGGAATAATTGAAAAGAATGGGAAAGAGTAAAAGAACTATAGAGAGGTTAATTTTGGAGGTAATTTTAAAGTAATAAAAAGAGAAACAGTAGGATAAAATCACAAACCTGCATAAGAGATATAGAAGAATAGATAGAGAGGGTGAAATGGCAACGGGCAGGTTATGTAGTAAGAATGGATTCAGGAAAACGAGCTAGGCTAATTCCATAACGGAGACTTTACTACGGGAAAAAAAGTAAGATCAGAGAGTACTGATGATGTGGAAAAGATAGAGGACAGGATGTTAGACAAAAGATCGTAACGATTGAAGAAATATTGAAGGGGCCCACATTATGAATATAATATAAACAGGGCGTAAAAAAATAAATTATTACTTTTTATTAATTGAAATTAAGATTAATCTGTGCATTATACTTCATTGAAATTGTAAAGTAATTATTAATAACTTTAGCTATCGGATTTAAGAGTAACATAAATTTATTTCTTTTATGAATACATTATTATTGTAGAAACATATTTTAAATTATAATAATTTAAGCTGTCTATAAAATAAATATTTTAATAAATATTAACAAAAAAAATAAAACCCAGTAAAATAGATGTAATTAAGTATTTGGTAAATTTCCCTTCAATTGTTGAGTTTATTATGTTATTATTTAATTCATTACTAATCATATAGATAATATTATCTCAATTTTTAAAATATATATACTATGAATAATCTAGGAGCTATATACTACCCTAATAAAGGGCATCTGTGTCAGTGTGTGTGTGTGCGTGCGAGCGCGCGCGCATCCCCCTCGCTGAGAACATGCTTACATGATCGAACATAGTGCTCGTCAAAAAATCATAAGACCTTTTCTAAAATGTTTATAAACAATAAATAACAACAGTAATAATAATTATAAAATAAATTAATAAATTTTAATACGGTATTTCATTCATTCATTCAATATCGTAGCAGATTTTAAAACACAACAATTTTCGACAAATATTTTCCGATGAAAAACTATTTTCGATACAAATAAATCGATATTGAAAATACTATCGATTATCCATTTAGATTGTTTTTTTAACTTAGATTAACTTATCTCCTAATGAGGAAGGGTGCTTAACTGAACGAACCCTTTTCGCTTTTCCTTGATCAATTTCCATCATTCAAACAAAAAAAAAAATTTTTACACAAGAAGTAATCAATTTTAAACACGTAATAATAACATTCCAAGACGCTGCCCGACACCGCTACCAGCCCGGAGGGCCTAGTTGCGGAGGCGTGCCATAGGCATGTCCTGCTGCTTGTATATATATGAATAAATAGGTATACACATTTATAATAAACGTGAGATTAATGATGTTGATTACTAATTGGAGATTATAAAAATATTCTGTTCTTCACGTAATTAAGGTAATATATAGATGTTACAGCGTAAGTAATCACTATACTGAACTTCAATATTGAAACGATAGAATCAGTCGTTAATTAAATTTAAAATTACAATTTTATTGATCATAGTTATGTATAAAGTACTTATATATATATAAGGTTGAAATACCAATCGATTAATCTTACTTGACAGTATTGGCGTGTAAAGCTGACATTTGAATTTATTAGGTAAAGAAATAGAACGTTGGCCCGGGCAGGGGGCACAATTAGCATGTAAATTAGACCAGGATCTAGAAACCTTCTGCTATTCCAACCCCTTTGCAAGTTAACTGTTGACAGTGGTGCTTCTACTGCCGGCACTAATCAGCTCGAGTAGCCAAACTTCCTACGCCACCCTCTCTTGTGTAATTCTTGATCGCCTCTTTACACCTACTGCCGCAACAGATAACCGTTTGGATTCTACTTCTTTATTATGACGGTAGAAAAATGTAACTACGAGCTGGGATAAACGACTAGAATGGTCAAAATTTGGCAGTAACGCGGAAATATTAGTTTATACAGTTAAAACCGAGTTCATTACATTGTGTTGTTATTGCACACATTAAATTCCTTTATTACGGATATGTTGTGTTGTATGCAAGTGGATTTAAGCTGAATTGATCGCTTTATTTATTTTGGGACTCTAGAAATATCATATTTACGTAATTCGGACACCCAGTTATAATTCCGTGAAACCCTCTTAACTTCATTACACTGGAATAAATATTTTATGTACTAAGATGTCCGTTACAGTAAAATACAAAATCACTGTCCTATTATACATAGATTATTTAATAAAAATTTATCTTCATATAAATGTATTAAAAAAAAGATTGTTTGAATAAGTTGTTATTGATTTTGCAGTATTTGCTAGTCAAATTTATTCTCTTCCAGTGAAACATATAAGAATTATTTACTTTTTAATCTGAAGTAACAAATAATAAAAAAAAGTATAGATAGATTTATTTTACTACTGAAATCTTCTTCTATATTTATAAAAGTTAGACTATTTCTAATAAAGATAGATAAATTATCACAACACATTTCAGATTTATTGGTTTAATTGTCCCCGAAATAAAGCCAAACATTCAAGTAAACCAACGCATAGACAATATACATGTATATGTATAAATTTGTGTACCAAGGAATGACCTCAAAACGTTTATAAATAGGGATTCAAATTTTGACCGGTGGTTGTGTGTGCTACGTAAGCTATGATAAGTGCAAAAAAATGTTGGTACAATTACCATAAAGAATACATTTTGTTAAGACCAAAAGGAAAGTTAAGGAAAATTTTGGGCTACATAAATAAAAATCCAATAATGTGTTAAACAAAGATGGTACACCGATTTATAATACAAAAGGTAAATTCCATAGGTGGGTGGAATATATTGAGTTGTACGGAGGAAATGAATTAGAAAATGGTGTTATAGAGGAAGAAGAGGATGAAATAGGAGAAACAATACTGAGATCTGAATTTAAGAAAGCATTAAAAGATTTGAATGGCAGAAAGGCTTCTGAAATAGACGGAATACCTGAAGAATTACTGCGCAGTGCAGCTGAGGAAGCGATTGATAGATTATACACACTGGTCTGTAATATTTATGGAAAAGGGAAAGTTCCGTCAGACTTCAAAAAAAATGTTATAGTCTTGATACCAAAGAAAGCAGGGGGAGATAAATGTGAATAATACAGAACAATTAGTTTAACTAGTCATGCATCAAAAATCTTAACTAGAATTCTATACAGAAGTATTGAGAGGAGAGTGGATGAAGTATTAGGAGAAAACCAATTTGGTTTCAGGAAAAGTATAGGGACAAGGGAAGCAATTTTAGGCCTCAGATTAATAGTAGAAGGAAAATTAAAGAAAAACAAACCATCATACTTGGCATTTATACTCCTAGAAAAGGCATTCGATAACGTACATTTGAATAAAATGTTCAGCATTTAAAAAAAAATTAGGGTTCAATTACAGATATAAAAGAACCATTGCTAACATCTACAGGAACCAAACAGCAAAAGTAATAATTGCAGAACATAAGAAAGAAGCTGTAATAAGAAAGGGAGTCCGACAAGGATGTTCCCTATCCCCGTTACATTTTAATCTTTACATAGATCTAGCAGTTAATGGTGTTAAAGAACAATTTATATTCGGAGTAAGCGTACAAGATGAAAAGATAAAGATGCTAAGATTTGCTGATGATATAGTAATTCTAGCTGAAAGTAAAAAGGATTTAGAAGAAACAATGAATGGCATGGATGAAGTCCTACGCAAGATCTACCGCATGAAAATAAACAAGAACAAAACGAAAGTAATGAAATGTAGTAGAAATAACAAAGATGGACCACTGAATGTGAAAATAAGAGGAGAAAAGAGTATGGACGTAGAAGAATTTTGTTATTTGGGAAGTAGAATTACTAATGATGGACGAAGCAGGAGCGATATAAAATGCCGAATAGCACTGGCGAAACTAGCCTTCAGTCAGAAATATAATTTGTATACATAATAATTTAATTTAAACGTCACGAAAAGATTTTTGAAAGTATATGTTTGGAGCGTCACTTTATATGGAAGTGAAACTCGTACGATCGGAGTATCTGAGAATAAAAGATTAGAAGCTTTTGAAATGTGGTGCTATAGGAGAATGTTAAAAATCAGATGGGTGGATAAAGTGTCAAATAAAGAGGTGTTGTGGTAAATAGATGAAGAAGAAGCATTTGGAAAAATATAGCTAAAAGAAGAGACTGATCTACAGGCCACATATTAAGGCATCCTGGAATAGTCGCTTTAATATTGGAGGGACAGGTAGAAGGAAAATATTATGTATGCAGGCAACGTTTGGAATATGTAAAACAAATTGTTAGGGATGTAGGATGTAGGGGGTATACCGAAATGAAACGACTAGCACTAGATAGGGAATCTTGGAGAACTGCATCAAACCAGTCAAGTGACTGAAGACAAAAAAATGTAATATGCATAATTTATATATATGTTTATATTACATAAGCAATATTATATATATATATATATATATATATATATATACATTTATCTAAATATATATGCCTATTATTGGATTAACAGTCAATTTCTGTAAACCTAGTCCAGTGCTCTGCGAAGTTTCCCTCACCTCTTACCTAAAACCAGACAGTAACTGTTGCAGACCTTAGTAGAATTCCATTGCTTTTCTCAGTACTCTGAATGCGCAGGTTGTTTAAACTTCTGTTTATGGAATGTAATTAGGACGTAATATTTCCTAGTTTATGTAATAAATATTCAATAAATCATTAAATTCATTTACCTATTTCCTCCATAATTTATCAAGTAAGTTGTATATATAAGTACTTAAATAATTTATTATAGTGGCGCACGAAATGGCCCAACATTCGTTTTCTTAAAAAATATTTATTTGAATCCTAATACAAAAAAGTAAAACACAACGTGTTTACTGTGTAGCTGGAGATTATATTCTACTTATTACACGTTCAATATGAGCACCATCATGTCTAGCAACGTCTTCACAGAACTCTTACGTTGTTAATAACTCGACGACACATATCCTCGGTTATCTCGTTGCACGCCGCAACGATCGGCACTCGCAGTTCCGTCGCTGTCCTATTTTTAGGGAAAACCTTTTCCTTTAGAAATCCCCGAAGAAAATAATCATATGAATTCAAATCAGGACTCTTCAGGGACCAGTTCTATCCACACGCAAAACGATTAGGAAATCGGTTTGAAATGACATTTGCGTTAAAAGTTCATGCAGAAAGTTAAAGCAACATTAGCTCTCTCTCTGTGTGTGCCCGCGCGTGCGCGTATGTGTAAGTCTGGTTCCATTCTTCTTGAACCACTAGTTTTTTAATTGAAACCTTTTTGCAAGAAGCTGAGGAACAGAATTATTACGCAGCATGTTTATGTAACGTTCACCTTCTATTCAAAAAAGAATGGTCTATTACCCCATTCCTTGAGATGCGGCTCTTACCGTAATTCTTGGAGCGTGATGTAACTTTTCATGAAGCACGTGTGAATTTTCGGAAGCCCAAAAACGTACATTTTGTTTATTAACAACCCCGTCTAAGTGGAAATTTGCTTCATCTGAAAACCAAACATTATTTAAAAATTCGTCTTGGTTCACAGTCCATTTAGCGAATGTCATTCTTTGATATTTGTTGTCAACCGTTAATTTAAGCGACACTGTTATTTTGTACGGATAAAAATACAAATCGATTTTTAAAATTCGCTGCACAGATCGGCTAGAAATCCCAAGTTACGTTACTGCTTTTCTTGTTGATTTGCCTGGGCTCCTCAGCAACGCTGCTCTGACGGCTTCGACACTCAGTAGAGAACGAACATCGGCAGACCGTTTGCGCTTACTCTAAAATACTGAACCATAACTATTAAATTTTTCGTAAAGTCTACGCATTGTTTTAAATAAGGGGTACCACCGAGTTTGAAAATGTGCACGAAACCGTCTACGTGTAAGCACCACACTTTTCATGTGGTGAATCAACAGAGTCTTAACGCGCCGTTTAACAGTCGGTCTTCCTTTGTCAGCCATCTTGCAACGATACACAAAGAGAGCACTCGGAAAGAGAAGAAATTTATATTCATGACTGCTTTCACTTCTGCCAACATAAAACACATTAATAATTACTAACTTAAACTATTGCAAAACAAATGTCCGATCATTTCGTGCGCCACCCTGCAGAATTTTTACTGTGTTTTGGGAAAGTAAATAACCTCACAAAATATTCAAATATAGATTTATTGAATAAGAATAAGAATGATTAAGAATACGAGAAACAAGATTTTATTTACTGTATTTCTGGATCATATCTAAAAAGGGCCTCAACTATTTAAATAATCAATCGATTTATCTATCACCCTGATAACTTGTACTGCGGCAGTAAAAGAGCAAACTGGGAATAGTGTTTGGAACTCAAAAATTCCAGTGCGACGGTTATGAGAGAAATTTAAATCTATGTAGCCTTTACATTTTTTTATTTTTATACATCTCGCTTTAATCCTTGTTAGCTATATTTAACCCTTGTTTCGGAAGGATTACGAGCTGCCGGGCCGCCAAATGCACTTGGGTGTACCGAGGCGTTTTCGAACGTATGATCGCATACGCGGCGCCAGTTTGGGTGCATAGGTTGGAAAGAAAAAGAGCACTGCTTCAAAATTTAAGGTGTGCCCAGCGCAGAGCCATGATAGTATGCACTGGTGTATTTAAAACAACCTCCTACGAGGCTACTACCGTATTGGGAAAGGCTCTCCCAATCGATTTAGTGGTAAAAGTTCGAGCAGTCATGTGGAAGTTGCAAAGAGGTCGGGAGGCCGAGGCATTTGGGATGAGGTTTCGAGCCGGGCCAGAACCGGAGCGGAACGGTGATCACAATGGACCGGAACAAAATTTCGTACAGTTGCCCATCTCCCGTCTGTGGAAGAGGCTATGGAGCTTCGCGATAGAGACATGGCAGCTTGAATGGCACACCACAACTAAGGGTAGATCCTTGTATAGTTTTATACAGGATCTGGGGGGATGGTATGCCTCGAGTTCGTTTTTAAGGGCGTCGGGTGCCCAGGTGCTCACCAACCATGTGCATTTGAACCAATATCTGTTTCTGTTTCGTCTGGTGGCTGATGATTGTGTGTATGCGGGGAGGTCCAGTCGAACGTGCATATGATGTTCGACTGCCCCGCTCTTGGGTGGGGCCAGAGATCGAGCCACCCTGGAACTTAGAGGTCAGGGGGAAACTTGGCCGCTCACAAACGGCGAGTCAGTGTGGCGAGAGCCGCCACGATTTAGTTTTATTGTTGACAAGTGAGCGACTGGGACACTTAAGCGGGTGCTGTACGGCACCTTGCTTAATTCGCTCACGCAAATTAGGTAGCTCATTAGGAGCATATAGGATCGAGGTCGCTATACCGTTTTCTAGAGGCACAGTAGCCGTTTTTTGGCACGGAACATTTGGTCCATGCTCTAGGGCGACCGAATGGGGTGGTGGTGGGAGAAATGCCAGCTAACCAAACTTACCCCTTGTTTCTTCTGAAATTCGTTTCATATTTTTAAAAATCAACAACGTCTTTTTTGGATTCAATACCCTTTATATTTGACAGAGCATTACGGCTTAATTTTAATATGTTAGGAGGGTTCAATATTACACATACATTATGGTTTATTCCATCGATTCGAAAGTTGTTTGATAGGATATATGCATCCTAAGATTTTCAAACCGTGTATTTGATATTACCTGGAAAATAGTCTATTTATAGCTATTTCAGTTGGACATGTTTGTTTATAAGTTTAAAATACCGGTATAATTCATATGATACTAAGTGTCAAGCGATTCGTAAGATTGCTTCTTTAAAAAGAAGCTTTTTCTTTTATAACTTATTAAGTAGTACACGTTTTAGTCATGTGATGAGTCAGTTGTATTGTGTTGTGTATTATGAAATGCGCAAATAATGGCTGGTATTTATAGCAACAGCTCAGTGTACAATGTATATTACCTAGTAGTAGTAATACAATGAACAGTCATATACTACATTATAAAGGGTATAGAATACAAATTTATTTAAGTCGTAAATTATACCGGCGTGTAATTTATATCTGACGTAAATAACAACTTCGTAAATGTCGTACTGGTAATTTGATGCAAACATTTTGTGCTGAATAAATTCTCACCTGTGGAAAATAATTAAAAATTGATTTTTTCAAATAGGTTTTACCTCTATATTTTGTTTTGTGCTCAGAACATTTCAAGTAGTTAAACTATTTATCACTGTTCTTTTTTATTTAAACCACTGCTCATCTCTTTCTATCTTGTCTTTCTCTCTCTCTCTCTCTCTTAAACCCACAAATATGTGCGTACGCTCGCGAGCACGAACGCGCACACTCACAAGCACACATAAACGCACGAACGAACACACACACACAAATAAATATATAATTTTAAATTTTATAATTTATTACTTTACAATTTAAAATTAAGTCTTGAGTGATAATTGTTACTTTAATATTCCTCATTTCCTTTAATTAAGAAAGAACAATAAATAATTATATTTTTATGGAATTAAAATACTCTTATATATTTCTACAAGTTGGAAATTAACATGAAATATGTTAATAGTTAGTTACCTTCAATCCTTCCATAAAAAAAAAATAAATAAATAAAAACTAAAAAAAAAAAAAACAAAAAACAACTGGACATGAGACTAATTCTCCGGTAGATTCTACCTATTATAAAAGACGACTTAAAAACCGCTAGTAGGTCCTAGGCCATTCTAGCATTCAAGTGAATTCTTAGAAAAACCAAGGGTGTTGTGATGGTTAAGAACAACAAGGGAATCTTAGCCTGATCAAATAATTAAAGAAAACAAAATTCCCTCTGAAAATGAACCAAAATCAAAAATAAATGTTTCATGGAGTTTCTTTGTAACCCCTCTTTTAGAGGGAAAATTAAATAGAAAATAAGTTGGTGAAATGAAGTGAACATATACCACATGTTTTGTTATTAACAGGTGATTGAACTAGATAAAAATTTAATAGGATACAGACAGTTTTTACATGGAGTTTTTAAATTCAGATACTGAGAACTCGATTTTATATTTTAGCTGATCAAGCAGATATCACAGTGAAGAACAACAGAATACAATTAATTTCTAGAATTAGACTGAATAAAATACCAAGTATAACAGATTATAGGATCAGAAGCCATACAAATGAAGAAACAGAAATTTATAAAATCATATCACTCAAACATACCAAGAAAACTGAAGAAAAAAATGAGCATGTGGAATAAACAGAATCATTACAAAAAATCACATTACCGATGGTTATCAACCAGGGCAAAGGGATTAAGGAAATACTATTAATACTGATAAATAATAATAATAGAATGCTCATGTAGAAGAGAAAGAACAACACTCAAGCAAAAAACTAATATCATCCAGAACTTAAGTAACGATTGCAGAATTCAATATATTGATCAACATTTGAACAATAGAAAATTAAATAGAAATAACTGAAAAACTTGACTGAAAACATAAATTACACAAATAAATAAAAGCTTAGAGTAAAAATTTAGGACAGCTAATTCAATACCAGCAAGATAAAAAAAAAAAAAATGGAAGATGCAAGAAAATCTAAAACAGAAGACTACAAAATCAGATATCTAACATGAATAAAAATAAATTCTGCCAAATTATGGAAAACATGAACAAACATTTAATAATCCATCAAAGATGTAAAATGTTTGAAACATTCTGGATCATTATCTTGTTCACATCCACACAAGATACTGAAGAAAAATACTAAATTTAAATAGGAATGGAGAGGTGTAGTATAATAAAAAAAAATACCAGAAACAACAATCAGCCAAGAATTATAATAAAAAAAATAAAAAAATTGCACCTAGCTAGAAAGAACCATACATTGTTAAATAGAAAATTTTTGGTTAAAGAAATTCCCATCTTCATATTCTCTATTTAGAATAAGTTTTTGATTAGAGATGTAATTATTGACTAACACCATGTGTTACAGTATGCTAGACTAGCACAAGGTGTAATATACCTAAAATCTAAAGGTAAAAGTGCAGACAACCCTGTTAAATACTGCCCCATCATCTACTTACAAAAAATATAATTCTTTACCACAAAAATAGTAACACACAAACCAGAAAACAATGTAATTAATTAAGAACAGAAAGAACATTGAAAGAGAGCCAGTTGATATAAAGAACAACAAATAACAAACGCAGAAATAACATATCAAGATAATATGAAAAAAAATCTCTTTACATTACAAATGTAAACTCCATATGTGTAATAGGCTTATGATAGTATGTCCCATATCTGGCTGATATAAACTATACAAATGTTCATAGTCTAATCTCACCTAACTGAGTTTCTCATATCATCATGAAGAACTTGAAAATTTCTCTCGGATTATACGCTTTTTTTTTAAATGAATGGTCTTGATAAACTTGTACTTGTATTTTCAACCAACAGTTGCAATATCTTCTTAAAATAACAGAAATATTAAACACAGATATAAAAATAATTCTCAAAATAGGTAGATGCAAGATCATAGTCAAGGAAAAACAAAAGAAAACTGAATATCGGAATATAGGAAGAACTTAAAAAGAATGGATTAAATACTTATATGAACAGAGAATAGGAAGAGAATGTGATGATAAAAGAACTGAAACAGAAATAAACAAGCAGTTTAGCATATATATTGAAAATAGTAAGAAATGAAGCCAAAGCTATCTACACATATGTGATACCAAATCTCATTCAGATTATTCTTACATTCAATCAGAATAATAAAATAAAATGAAAGAGAAAAAGAGACACTCGACTCTCTAACTAGGTCACAACGCGATAAAAGTATAGGATACATCGAATTCCGTATTCATTTACTAATAGGCAGAACAAAAGGAAGTAAAGGATTCATAGTCATCAGAGACATGAATTATGATTCATGTTTCTTCTTGGAAAAATGAAAAGAAAATAAATCTAAATGAATTTATGAAAATATATAATGGAAAGAGCATAATATAAAAACATTCATGAAGTATACATTCAGACAGACACATTGGACACACAATACATACTTAGAAACCAGACATACAATCCTAACCCACCGGGTTGGTCTAGTGATGAACGCGTCTTCCCAAATCAAATGATTTGGAAGTCAAGAGTTCCAGCGTTCAAGTCCTAGTAAAGCCAGTTATTTTTACACAGATTTGAATACTAGATCGTGGATACCAGTGTTCTTTGGTGGTTGGGTTTCAGTTAACCACACATCTCAGGAATGGTCGAACTGAGAATGTACAAGACTACATTTCATTTACACTTATACATATCATCCTCATTCATCCTCTGAAGTATTATCTAAACGGTAGTTGCCGGAGGCTAAACAGGAAAAAGAAAAAAGACATAATGACTGAAGTTAAGAAAAACAAATGGAAACAGAAAACTATGAACAGGAAACGTCCATACCGTTTGAAATGATCATATATAGACAAATAAGCATCCAATCCTTGGCTAAGGAAAGGAAACATCTACGAAGGAGAACGATTTATAATCAGAATTCAGTTTAAAAAATAAATACAATTTACTATAATAAATATCAAGGATCTTAAACTATAACAGAGAAATGTATTTATAAAAACAACAAACATACAAATAGAAACCATATGCTACATAACAATGGAGTATAATGCACAAAGAAACTCAACATGGAAACATGGCACCATATCCAAACACATATATCAAGAGCTGACAACCAAATATAAATTAATAGACAGATGTGATCAATCTGAAGATATTTATCTCAGAACATATTGGAAAACAACGGGACAAAATTATACCAGAATAAAAGCATCATCCTAGTTAAAACAACAATAATAAATACACACTTATCCATCAGAAATATACTCTACATAAACCAGGCAAAGAAAACATACTTTGTATGTATCCCAGTTGCGGCTTCTCCCGCTTAATGTGATTACTTGCGTTTCCCGTCGCTTCAATTTTTATTTTATTTTATGTTTTTTTAGTCAAGTAACTGGAGGTAGGTGCATCAGTCGCATCCCACATACAGTAATAGTGGCAGTGGCTGTGATAGTTGAGCCGCCACGCTGTACACCATTGCACCCCTTAAAAAATCGTAATTCAAAAAATCAAAAAATGGTTTTTAGATATTTATTTGAAGAGTATTTGCAAATCCAAAACTACTGAATATCTAAATAGTATAATCGGAACTCGGAAAAAATTGCAATCTGTGTTAAAACGTCTTTATCTTTTTTCACCCCGTTTAAAGTCGAGATTCAACAAATTTCGGAATTAGTTTTTGGATATTCACATGAAGATTACACAACGGAAAATGAAGTTGATATCTTCATTTGTAATTGAAAAATAAAAAAATAGTCAAGTCTCAAAAACGATTTAAAAATCCATTTTAGCACTTTAAATACAGAATTTCAAAAAATCATTTAGCGAGCACTTTCACCGTAAAAAACGTGAATACAAACTTTCATGAACGTATCTTCAGTAGGTTTTGCTGGGCGTTGATTATGAATGACACAAAACATTTTATATACCCGTATGTATGCCTGATATATGTATTAATTTATATCCAAAAAAAAATACAATGAAATTGTAAACCGTACGGTAAGAGTCTCGCAGATAAAACAATAATATCACTTATACTCATACATATTATCCTTTTCATCCTTTGAAGTTAATACCTGACGGTGTAAAAAAAAAAAAAATGATACTGATATCAAAAAAGGCGAGAGACTACAATTCTATTATTAAAATATGTTATTAATTTATAATTTTGTTTAAAAAAAAATACATGTTAAATATATATGCAACAGATGTACACAATAATAAATAGTGAACAATGTTTAAGCGTTCCATATAACAAGCAAAATAGAGAAATTTGTTACAAAACTCTTACCGGCCCGATTTCATTTATAAAACAACGAAATCGGGCCGGTAAGAGTTTTGCAACAAATTATTCTATTTTTTTCTTATTATATGGAACGCTTAAATATTATTTATTATCTATTATTGTATATCTATTGTCTATTACATATATTTTTTTAAATAAAATTCTGAATTAATGACAAATTTTGATAATAGAAATGTAGTGTTTTAACTTTTTTGATATCAGTATCATTTCATTTATACTACAGAAATTTTTGTTTTTTGAGCAAAAGAAATGATTTTTTTTTTCTTGTTTAGACTCCCGGAATTACTGTCAGGAAGAAATGATATCTGTGAGACTCTTACCGTACGGCTTACAATTTCATTGTAATTTTTTTTTGATGTCACTGAGTTTTGTTAGATTATTCTTTTGAGGAAAAGTGACATATTCGAATCCCGCGGTTCATCAAATTGAAGTAAAAAACGTTGTCTAACAAAATTCGAGGTATTTTTTGAAAATATTCTTTATCACAAATCTAACTGAACTGAAATGTACATATTCATGCTTATTTTTTTCCATTTTCATTTCACTTGTAGGTTAGGTCATGTTTAGAACTGTAAACATAGTTCGTTGACTTCGCCGTGCCGTTCAGTTCTGCGGACTCTTACCGGCGAAGTTCGAACGAACTTTTTGATTCACCTAAAACAAAGAAAATATTCAGAAAAATTACAATAGGGTAAACAGAAAATATTTACATCTTGTAGAAAAAAATAAAATAAATGTGACATCAGGACAAAGAGAAAAATACTATTAATCATCACCTCAATCACAAATCATGTTAAAGAACCTACTTCAGTGTACATGTTTTTTTGACGGGTGTTTGACAAATTAACATTTGTACATATTAACATTTACATAAATCAATCAAACTAGATATGTGCTCACTCGCACGAAAATTTTCCAGTTATATAAATGAACTTCCAGAACGTTTGAATAAAATCTACGTTTGGCATTCGTCTTCATGTGGTTTAAGAAAATCAGAAATCCGAGAAGATAAATAAATAATAATGCAGTTATAACAAATAAATAAGTACTTTTTTTAGGCTAACAATTACGTGTAAATTTTTCCAAGCACGGCACAGATAGTTCCCCGAGTTATCTAATTGTGATGTGTTACAATTAAATACTAGTTTAAAGTACTGTAAATAATAACCTATAGGCTGTTATAAAGGAATTTTCAATTCTCTAAGTTATTGATTTGGCTGAAAGTAGAACACCAGGCACAGGTTTTGTAAAGTTTTGATGGAGGCATGAAACCTCCATATAATCGGATGGTTTTTTTATAAAAATGAATAATTTCTTATAAAAGTTGCAGTAATAGTTATAAAACATGACAACTGGTTTTATTAGGAGTACGTAATCTTTTATTAAAAGCAATTCTTTAGGTTTTATATTTGATTAGATTCATATACATGTCATCACACAAAAAAATATTCAGATGCGTTTACACATTTACCTTGTTTGTCATTTCAGTAAGATTATTTGTTCGATCTCAAACCAAGGAATAGCTAATATTATAAGTGCTTATAGGTACTTATTATTACAATTATATAATAATTATTATTATGTACTATATTACAATACATGTTACAATAGTTAAATTAATATTAGTTATTGCATTCATTTGTTGAAAAATTTACCTTACAATTTTTATATTTAGTCCTATTATTAGATTGTTAAACGTTCGTTGGAAAGTGAGGAGGTGTAATATTCCGGGAGGGGTATTTCCGGGTATAAGTGTCGAAGTTATTTTTTAAACTTAGTTTCTGCTCAACTATTCTTCATTATTAGCATATAACTTAAGTAAAGTTTTATATTCTGAAGGTCTTTAGTTTCGGTGCATTTGGTAATTTGGTATCGACAGATATCAAATATTATGTATGTATTCCGCTAATACAACTCCTCTCTGTATGCACGTTTCCAGATATATACGGGTTTTCAAGTTAAATTACTCAGAATTCCTTACTACTACGAAAAAACGAAAGATTTTTCATTGTTGCTAAAAATTGTAATAATAGTAGAAAGTCGTTAAAAGAATTTTTTTTCAGTAATTATTAATGAGTGTATTAATAAGAATTATAACTTTTTTATTAAAGCATCGTAAGTTATCCATTTGTTTGCCGTCAAAAACAGGATCAATTAGTTCCGGATGGCTGCATTATAGTCTCAACGGGTGAGTGATTAATATATCACAGTATTCATATCTGATACTGATTATTGATCCTGCTTTTCCTTACACATTATAAATACGATTCCCAAATATGACTCCGTTTAATCAATACGGTTCCATTATCGTTTCAATACGGTTCGAAAATAACTTTTTATTTATTATTTTTAAGTTAAAAAGATTACGTTAATCAATTTTCATTCTTTCATTTTGAGTCGCTATAATGAGTAACTGTATTATTCTCAGAACTCTGATTCTGATTGATGTAAAACATTAAACGTAATTTAACTGAAATACACGTCTATTAGTACGCTGTTCCCCGCAATAATAATTAAATAAATAAAAATAATGATCTAAACTCTTTTATTCGATCTTAAATCGTAATTGAAATTCGGCACTTATAGCGGTTGGTACGTAATAACAAATTCAGCTCTAGCACTCTTCAGAATTAATTTGATTTTCATTGAAACTGCTTGGGACTCGGACTTTTGGGCTCCTCATTGTTTACGCTACAGAAGGACCTACCTATACCACTTGTATAATTTTGCAATTTTCTTGAACATAAATTGGCTCTAAACAATCGTTTCTTTCTGTAATAGGTTTTATTTCACGTTTTCTGATGCTATTTTATTTTTACGTTTCTGTCATTAAATAGGTGCTTTTCTATTTTACTACATTTAGTTACTTACTTTAATAAAAGATTACTGATTATTTCAAATCAGAGGTTTATTATGGAAGATTTTTAACTACTCTCATACTAACTTATCTCTTACATAAGCGTTTTGTATGTGAAATTGAGTAAATATCTTACTACTCTAAAGAAAAAAATGATTGTAGAAAATCTGATTGTTAAACGCATTTATTGTGATTGCTAATTAGCTATCGTTATTTCTAAATAGTCATTATCAATAAGAGTACGGGAAAGTTATGCAAAAAAAATGTATGAAAAAAAAAATAAACAAAAATTAAGAAAAAAATAATCCAGATATCAAAACTACGGAATACTATAAAACACCTATTTTTATAATAGGAGGGAAAAATCCATTTTGTGAATCCAAATCTATTTCAAGGTACTTGATTAAAAAAAGTTTATTTGTATAATAATTTTATTCCAAAATTCCTTTCATTTGATTTTTAAATGGAAATAATCAATTATCTCAATTGTTGTCATTTTCAAAGCTACAATATACCAAAGAAAAGTTACATGTTCTTATATTAACAAACAACAATTAGTTCCATAAATTTTCTTAAAAGATACTTAATTAAAGTTTTTAAATTTTATTTGTAGGAGTAATAACCTTGTAATAAAGCTATATTTATATTATATTGTTTTAAAATCTACGTGCTGATGTAGGCATCTATTTGACGAGCTCATCGGGTTGGGGTATATAAATATTTAGTCCGACTAGCCAAGCGCCAAGTGAAATGTTTATTCTGAAACTGTATTAGAAATACAGGTTTAAGATTAATTTATAATTTCAGTAGCCATTTGAGTTCTCGGATTAATAATATGTCTGTACTAAGAAATAATATTTGACATAATTTTTTTGAAAAACAACTCAGGTTGTTTCCAACAACCTTAAGATGGTACAGGTGAAAGTGATAATGATGATGATGAGAATGATAGTATGACGTACGTATTAATAGCTGTCGCTTTGTTCCTCCCGCATAGCTCAGTCTTATGGATTTGTTTCAATCGACTCACCTACTTATTGCGCAGTTCCTGTCTGATTGAGAGATGATCCAGTTTAATTGACTGCTTGATCCTAGGTAATAATAGTAATAATATTAATTATTTTTATTATCATTTTTTTTTTAACTCAAACATAAGCTATTGTTAGGTGGCATACGGACTTTTATTAGTTGGTACGGACTTTTTTCGTCAAACTATTAAAATATTTTATTGCAGGAATCTTTTTATTATCCCACAGGTACTGATAATTATAATTTTCTGTAACTCTAAGTAGATCCACTGGTCAAGTTGCAATTTTTCGAAGTTCACTAACAGTTTCTTTGGTATCATCTCCGTAGTTGAGAGGATGATCGATTTGTGAACACGTTTTTGTTGCCAAATTTCCTTAATTTCCTGAGACGACGGTATTAATTTCTCTACTTTCTGCTACTTTGTCCAAGTTATTGCTGTTGAATATCAAGATTTCAATCAGAAATGTTTCTTTCGTTGCTTTCTCGATTAGTGTGATCTCTGGTTTATTGTACTTGATAGTTCTATCAGTTGTTATTTCTCTGATCCGGTATAACTTTACTCTTTAGTTTTTGATTACCAGGTCCGGCTCATATTTCGAGTAATGCATTTTAAGTGAGATAGTCCGTACTTCAAAGCCATTTCTTGATGTATAATCTTAGTGACGAGATCGTCGCGAATGGTATATTCTACGGCTGCGAGCTGCGTGCATCCTCTCGTCATGTGATCGATGGTCTCCTTTCCATTACAGCACCTGTCTTTCTGAGCGCTATCTTTTATGATGTGCTTGGTGTAATTTTTAGTTTTAACAGTGAAATCTTAGATGCTGAACATGAAGATTTGTGTCTCATTGTGAAGCACATATGTGCAATCTTCTTGCGTAGCGAGAAGCCAATCTCGCAGCCATACGTGCGATGCTTACTCGTCAATATACGGTAGCGACAGCTGATATTTATACCTTTCATGTATCTCTGTTTCTTCTCACTTCCGTAGCTTTTCTCAGTCCGCCACTCCATTTTGGAAAGGCTCATAGTTTCGTCTTGAAAATTAAGTGATGTGCACTTGTTGCCAGGACTATAACGGCGGCGTGTAAATTGCTCCTTTCATTTACCGATTGAAAATATCGTTGGAGCTTCTGAATTTGTCTTTAGTGCGCATTTGCGATATCGGTTACTCCTCGGCGTCCGTGTGTTCTCGGTAGGTAAAATCGTTCGACAACTGAATTTGTGTGATGATAGCGAAATTTTGTGCTTATCATCATTGTAATTCGATTAATTTCTTCTATCTCTCAATTGCTCTACTTAACGACTCCAAATGAGAAGGCCGCAGCGGTATGATGTACGAATTAATGGCTGTCGCTTTGTTTCTCCCTCATAGCTCACTCTTATGGATTTGTTTCAATTGATTGACCTATTTATTGGGCAGTTCCTGATTGAGCCATGAACCAGTTTAATTGACTGCTTTTATCCTAGGTAATAATAAGTTTCTTCCGTTTGCATGTGTTCCGTCGTTTCATCTGTATGCAAGTTCCAGGTTTTTGTGGTGACTTTTCACAATACTTTGAGTGCTGCATTCGTCTAATCCAAATGCCTTTCTTGTTTTCCTGCCGAAGGTTTCCGTTAGCTCAAGTAATTACTGGAGCTGTAGAAGTGTACAGCTTAAGGACATCTATATACAAGAGATGGGTGATTCGGTATGCTTGCGGGGTCTTCTTATTTAGGACGAATCCGTACGGTGCCTCATTGACTGCTCTTGATAGCAGATTCAGCGCCAAGCAGAACCACAGGGGATTGAAGGAGTCGCCTTGAAATATTCCCATGGGGATACTAATTTCTTGGATCGTGATCTTTCCTCTACTGATAATTGTTTTCCAAGTAAGCATGATTTACGACAGAAAATGTATCAATCCAGCATAATACATTTTTATAAATGCGCAAAACTTTGATGAATGCGGTACACTATCGACGAGTGCGTCGATTACTACTTGCTCCTTGCAGCCTTGGTTTCCTGCCCTGCATCCTTTCTGTTAATATATTATTATTATATTAACAATAATTGTTAATATGCTATCCTCCGTTAATATATTATTTCTGGCTAGATGGTCATTAATTTTTTCTGTAATGACTGCCTTGAGGATTTTATAAAGCATGGGAAGGCACGTTTTGGGTCGGTACTTCGTTCAGTTTTCGGTGTTGTCATCTTTCGGTTTCATGTAGATTATAGTCTCAGTAAGGGTTTGTGAGGTTGATTCGGGATTTTGACTTTCAATTGAAGGCTTTGGCCAGCAGCGGATGTGTACTCTTCATGGTTTTAATTCAGTAGTTTTAGATTTTATCCAGTCCTGGAACTTCTAAGTTTATGGTTTTTTTAACCGTTTTCTCGATATCGCTCATGGTGACTTGTACCGGCCGTATGCCTTCGACATTCTGATTTGCATCTCTTTTGTTCCTGATTAACAGGTCTCATTGTGCTCTTTGTCATCCGACCATATTTTCCTTCAGTACGTTTCCATGTCTTCTTTGGTTGGCTTTCGACGATTTTATGAGGCCTCTCCAGACTCTGGTAGAAAGCTTTCTGCCTATTGTGGAATAGGCTGTTATCACGCTTTCTCTTTCTGCTTTTTATGGAAACTTCCCAGTCTTTTTCAGTATCCGCGTAGTTATTTGTGCCTTTCTAGGGCATCTAAGGAACTTATTGCGGTATTTTTTTTTCATTCGATAGATTATTGCGTTTCCTAGCCTCTTTACTCTGGCCGTCGGATTTTCTCGCGGTTACCTGTGTCAGCCTGCTTATGTCCCTTCTGAGACTGTCGATATTTATTTCCAGGCCAGCCGTATTTCTTGCAGAAATGGACTGGCCCGGTTTTGGTCGTTATTTCTTGATGGTTAATTTTTAATGCAATGACCGCTTCATAATATATGAATAGCTGAATATTTTCATAGTTCTTATCCTCGTTTTTTCCTTTTATTATTTGATCGATGTAGATATTATTCTTTGTATTTTTATTTTCCTTTAGCTTGGGCATTGCTAGGCGTTGATTGTGATTGGTTCCCTTGAATTTTAATATTGCGTCTTCGAATACTTCTTTTAACGCTTGTTTTCATTGGTCTTCGGGGCCCCCTTCTTTTTGGTCGCGGTGTCGGATTTCGTCTACTTCATCTGGCGCATAGCTTTCAGCAGCAACGCCATCCTGGCTCCTCGGTTCTTGAACCAGGGGGTTAGCGTTCGCTTGCTCTATTTCTTGCCCTGTTTTTGCATGCACTTCTTCCCTTTCCCTTCATTCCGCTTCCATTTTTGCGCGTACGTCTTCCTTTATCTGGCTGAGTTCTAATTCAGTAAGTCTTCTGTTGTTAATAATCTCCCTTGGTGACCCCCAAAATCTCCCTTAATGACCTTTGATCATTAAGTCTCTGTTCTGATACCGTTGCATACACTGGTGCCATTGCTATAAAGTCTTTTTAGAGTTGTTATAAGTGTTTTTTTTTAAAGTCATTGCATAGTCTTTTTTCACCCGATGGTTATTTTTTTCCAAATTCGTGGCTCTGTAATAACACCGCATGACTTATGGTCACTGAATTGCAGGACTTAAGTCGTACGTTGTCATATAACGTCATACAACGTCTGGGTAGGTCTGCTTTAGTGGTTACCGACTCTCCTGCCAGCAAGACTCACGTTCAGCGAGTTGTTCCGGTGGGTCCATTCCTATTTCATCTATCAGGTGGCTGGCCAGCTTGTCCTGTCCGCGCTTCCCTAGCCTGGATCGCGTTCGTTCGAGGCTTTCCTTTTGTTGATAGGAATCTGTAGGTCTTCCGAGAGGGGATAGCCCTCATCGAGGTGGAATGACTCGGGTGCGCGTGGGCGTCACTCCCCGAGAGCACAAGGCTCCCCTGTTGTTATTATTATTGTAAATTAAAATTTCGTAAATCATATGAATTTATAATAATCAACGAAATACACTTCACCTTATTATAATATTGGTGCGTGTAGTTGTATGCGTTTCTAATTATTCTTTAGCAATTGTAAATTTTATTTATTTTGATCTATTTGTTATTTGTGTTAAGAAGCGAGTGATTGCGTTAACCTTTTCTAATTTGTTGTTCTATTTATTTATCTGAATAATTAATATTTCTTGTTTGTTTTTAACTCAAACATTAGTAATTGTTTGGATGCATAATTGGTGCGAACTTTCTTCTTCAAGCTATCCAACTATTATTATTATTATTATGAGCAATGAAATCAGAACGAACGTCAACTGCTATATGTACGAGTTATATATCTTAAATAAATTAATTCGTATAGTAGAATTAATTGTCATAAACCAAGTCAAAGTTTAACATTTCAATGATTACATTCCTTAAGCTTATTTAAAATGATCGTATCTATAACATTTCATTATTAAATAACTTATCTTTTGCTTCAAATCGTCTTTCCGGTTGATATTAATAATTTTTTATTTTATTTTATTTATTTTTATTTGTGCAACAGAACAGTTACAAAACCTTTGTATGCCGCACAATATCACATAAAGTCACAAAAGAACAGCCAAAAGTCAACAACCCACACATAAATTAAAAATACAATATTCAAAACACAATAATAATAATAATAACAATTATGCAGTCAAATACAAAAAATAATTAGAACTTTAAAAACGGTAGCTACGGAGTGATAATAAAAACACCAGATGAAAACATACAAAACAAAAAGACAACATTACTAATACATTCCAAATAAAACAAGTTATAAGCAATAATCCTTAAAAAACAACAGTAATTTTAAAATCATGAAAGTGAGCATCACACCAAGGACAATGATCCATCGCCACGTAACCCTCTCAAATTTTTAACGAAGGTTGCCTCATCTTCCTAAAAGCTTAGCTTATCCTGGAACTCCACTGCAACACTGGTACACCGCTCAATCGGAGACACGGTGGAACCAACTGGCGTCACAAATTGCCTAAAAGACCTCACTGACCTGGCCTAGTTCGGAAAGACAACATGATAACGCGTCGGAAGTCTGTTGTGCAGAGCTTTATAAAAGAAAACCAAGTCAAAGTACGTTATTCTATCAGATAACCTGGAAAGGCCTAATTGCCTCAACATATCCTCTCTACTAACACCAACAAAACAATCTCCAAACTTAAAACGCATCCAGTTCAAGAACCTATCCTGAACACCCTCAACCAGATCAGAGGCAAAACGTCGTGTACTATTCCACACCACGGTCGAGTACTCCAAGCGACTCCTCACCAAAGACTTGTACAGCAGGTTACAAGTGGAAATATTGCCAAACCGTCCACAAAGTCAAATAATGTAGATCGTTTTCACGATCTACATTATTTGACTTTTACGTATATGTTTGTATTTTTATAAATAGTAGATGTGATTTCCAAAACCATTATTTTTTCATTGTATAAACATTTGTGTCATATCGTTAAAGCGGTATGAAATGATTTGTTTTATAATAATAATAATAATTTTTTTTTTTTTTTTTTTTTTTTTTTTTTTTTTTTTTTTTTTTTTTTTTTGAGGAGGGAGGTGGAAATGCATTTACGCACGGAGTGTCGGGCTCCCGCTGGTGGTATTATCCAATCACCATCAGCGGACTACCGACTACCCCCCTTTCTACCAGGGCTCGACCCGGAACCGTTTATCACATTACTTCCGGTCGAGTCCTCCTATACTAGCCTGTTTGGTGCTACCTAATTTTCAGGACTGTCCAGGTCAACCTTTTTGGCCCTGAGTATGTTGCCGACGAATCGGGCTACGCTTTCCCAGCTGCCCAGGTCACGGAGCATCATCGCAACCACGTTGTGGGGACTCAGTGCTCCGTGATCCGCCTCTAATGTCCCTCGATCTGCCGCCCACCGAGCACATTTGAAAAAGGTGTGCTCGGCGTCGTCCCGTACACCGGGACAATACAGGCAGTCGGGGGACGGCGCTTTCCCTATGACATGGAGGTAAGCACGGAAGTACCCGTGACCCGTTAAAAATTGGGTCATGTAGTACTCCACTTCTCCATGCCGTCGCTCCGTCCACGGTCTGACCAGAGGAATAAGCCTTGCGGTCCATCGTCCTCTGGTCTCGTGGTCCCAGGTCTCTTGCCATGCGAGGAATGTGCGAGTGCGTTCCTCGTTGGCAATGGTCACCCGGTCTCCGCCTGCCCGCCGCCTCCCGTAGATCGCCTGGCGCTCCCTTGCTAAAGTAGCAATCGGTATGACGCCGGCGACCACAAGTACTGCAGGCTCGGAGACCGTCCGATACGCGGAAGCGACTCGCAAGGCAGCGGTGCGTTGCACCTGCGCGAGCCGCTTCCGGTTTCTCGCCACTCTTAATGCCTGGGCCCACACTTCCGACCCGTATAGCAGGATGGAATGTACCGTCGACATCAGCAATCGCCGTCTGCTGGCCTTCGGTCCGCCGACATTCGCCATAAGCCGGCTGAGAGCAGTTACGGCTCTCGCAGCTTTGTCGGCGGCTGTACGAAGCTGCTCAGCAAAGCTGAGTTTCCGGTCAATCATCATACCGAGGTACTTTGCGGCCGGCTTGGTCTCGACAACCTCTACCCCGACCCGCAGGGAAAGAAGGGTGTCGATACGTTTCTTCGTGAGAACTACGATCTCCGTTTTGCTGAGAGCTAGAGACAATCCATGATCGTCCAGCCAGGCACCGACTCTGTGCATGGCCCGACTGAGCCTGAGTTGGGCGCGCTCCACGTCGCGGTCCGCGACAAGTAGCGCAACGTCGTCAGCGTACCCAACCAAGGCAGATTCTTCAGGCATCTCCAGCCTCAGCAAGCCATCGTAGACGGCGTTCCAAAGGTCGGGGCCGAGAATCGACCCCTGCGCCGCCCCTGACGTGATCGTAGTCCTACGCCAGCCTGCTGCGGTCTCGTAAATGAGACCGCGGTTCCTCAGGTATGCGTCTACCATTCTCAGAAGGTATTGAGGCACATGGAACGAATGCTCCAGGGCCCGAATCATATCGCTCCATCGTGCGGAGTTGAACGCGTTTTTTACGTCCAACGTAACGAGAAGGACCACACGTCGCGAAAAATGATTGTGGTCCTCTGCTCGCCGCACTGCCTCAACAACCTCCTGAATTGCGTCTAGGGTCGATCGACCCTGCCGGAAACCGTACTGGTTAGGTGACAGGCCACCTGCCTGATTCATCGCCGTAACCAGTCTTTTTTTTAACAGCTTCTCCAATACCTTCCCAGCTGTGTCAAGCATACACAATGGGCGGTAGGAGGACGGCGACTCTGGGTTTTCTTTTCCTTTGGGAATTAGCACAAGACGCGCGGTCTTCCACCTGGCGCTAAAAGACCCAGCCTTCAGACATGCATTATACATGTCTAGTAGAAGACGGGGCCTGCAGCGCCCCACTAGTTTGAGCACCTCGGCCGGTATACCGTCGGGACCAGGGGCTTTTTTACATTTCAGCGACCGTAGGACTCCTTCCAATTCCTCCATCGAGAAGAGCGAAAAGTCGCCCACGTCGCTGAAGTCCCGCTCGGCACGGACCGAGTGCGCCGGGAACAACGTCTTAACGACGTGTTCCGCTTTAGCTTCGTCTAGTGGAGCTGGTGACCGCGAGACCCCCAATCGCCGAGTTACTATCTTGTAACCTAGCCCCCAAGGGTCTGCATCCACGGTCTCCGTCAGTTCTCTCCAGCAGCGTGCCTTGCTCACGTTGATGGCTCGACGGAGCCGCTTCTTTGCCGTCTTGTACTCGGCTGACCTGGCGTTCGCGTCTATGCGATTCCTCGCACGTTGCGCCACTCGTCTTAGTCGAAGACACTCCCGGCGAAACCCCGCAATCTCCGGTGTCCACCAGTACACGGGTCGCTTCTGGTGCCTCGGCCCCCCGTGGGGCATGGAGGCGTCGCATGCAGAAGCGATCAATAATAATAATAATAATAATAATAATAATAATAATAATAATAATAATAATAATAATAATAATAATAATAATAATAATAAATAATAATAATAATAATAATAATAATAATAATAATAATAATAATAATAATAATAATAATAATAATAATAATAATAATAATAATAATAATAATAATAATAATAATAATAATAATAATAATAATAATAATAATAATAATAATAATAATAATAATAATAATAATAATAATAATAATAATAATAATAATAATAATAATAATAATAATAATAATAATAATAATAATAATAATAATAATAATAATAATAATAATAATAATAATAATAATAATAATAATAATAATAATAATAATAATAATAATAATAATAATAATAATAATAATAATAATAATAATAATAATAATAATAATAATAATAATAATAATAATAATAATAATAATAATAATAATAATAATAATAATAATAATAATAATAATAATAATAATAATAATAATAATAATAATAATAATAATAATAATAATAATAATAATAATAATAATAATAATAATAATAATAATAATAATAATAATAATAATAATAATAATAATAATAATAATAATAATAATAATAATAATAATAATAATAATAATAATAATAATAATAATAATAATAATAATAATAATAATAATAATAATAATAATAATAATAATAATAATAATAATAATAATAATAATAATAATAATAATAATAATAATAATAATAATAATAATAATAATAATAATAATAATAATAATAATAATAATAATAATAATAATAATAATAATAATAATAATAATAATAATAATAATAATGCCCTGAGGTAGATAATCCCCACGTCCGGAACACAACATCTATGTTCCACGTCCAGGGCGGCAACAGCTGTACCTTTGTACATCACATATAGCTGGCTAACGGGGTTCCGAGTAAATTCCTCGGTTATGCATTGTTAAGTTTGACCTGGTTCCAACTTCAGGTCACTAAATGGACTGGATTTTTGGCTACCTGCAGGAAATGGAGTAACTTATGATTTTGGATATGGATTCATACCATTCTTAGAGCTGGCGATGTGGCGGCCAGGGTCAATGTTATTGCAGGTGTAACGGAGACCCTTCCGTTGTCCACATGCCCCCTGCGATGGCAAGCATGTAGCAATGGTGCCCATGTATGTCGGTGCATGGGAGCTCTGAAAGCTTCGGTGAGTAGGAGCCTGGAGTCAGTGCAGAGACTGCGCATCCGCTCTCTGCCAGGACATATGCCGGTTCCACCGGAGTACCGGATAGGACCTCCAAGGTTAGTAGCCCTGGAGTGGGGGTGTACCCCGGCGGCTAGCCTTGCTACAGAAGGGATCAATGTTCATGAATTTTCCTGAACAAACTCACGTGGCAGAGGGTGCACGTAAACACCCTCGTTTAGAAACCGCCGATTCGCCACAAGCGAAGCGGAAAAAAAGTAAAGAGAGTGATAGAATTAGAAAAGATGCTGATAAAATCAGTAAAGATTTGAGAAAAGCTTTGTTTGGTAATAATGTTCCCAAACCAAGATTTTTGGTCATTACAAAAGAGAATGGTAACTTCCAAAAGGTAAGTCCATTCTTAATTGCTAGAGAGATTACAAATTGTGCTGGTGGTCCTGTCAAGGATATCCGTAAGACGTTTAACGGATTACATGTCGAAACTATAAACGACATGCAAAGTCAGAAAGTCCAGGCGTTGAAGAAGATCGGTGAATTTGCGGTTACTGTCCAACCGCATAGTACACTTAATTCATCTAGAGGAGTTGTTGTTTGCCGTGATCTTCTTAACTGTACTGAAGAAGAAATAGTGCAGGAAATGTCTAGCCAGGGAGTGACACATTGTCGCAGACTTTCTATGAGACGAAACGGTGAGATTCTTCCTTCGGCCTCTCATGTATTGACATTCAATAGGCCAAGTCTTCCTGAAAAGGTACGAGCTGGCATCCATCGGCTTGATGTACGGGCATTTATTCCGCAGCCGATGAGATGTTTTAGATGTCAACGTTTCGGACACACTGCCGCTAGATGTGAAGCGCAGGAAATTTGTATATGCGGATCGAAGATACATGAGGGTGATCCATGTAAAGACCCTCCAGTCTGCATTAATTGTAAAGGGCACCATAACTGTCGATCCAGGAACTGCCCAGTATACAAATCAGAAACAGCCATTCAGGAGGTTAAAACGCTTCAAAAAGTCAGCTACCCTGAAGCGAAGAAGATTGTTAACCTACGTACACCTAGACCATCGACTTCATACGCAGAAGCAGCTGCTGCTCCCCCCACACCTAAAATCAACGTGGAGCAGTTGCTTAATACGATGGCGCCAAGTCTCGCGACAATAATAGAAAGAATCATTGATTCCAAGATCGAGTCTACTCAACAGATACAACAAAGTAAACATGAGAAGGCTCAATCCCGGACTGACGTCGCCGACAGAAGACCCGCACCAGCGCAGTTTAAAAAACCGGCAAAATCCTCGATTATAACTCCAGCAATAGACGTAATGAAGAAAAATCTTGATCTATCCAACAAAGATCTAAAGATCACCCCGACGACGAGTCATATAGCTAAGGATACTGTGACAAGAGTACAGGAAAAATCTGCGTCAACCAAAATGGAGGTGCAAGTAACTATCGAGAAAGCACCAGACACAGACGATATTAAAACCGTACCAACAGAGGCCCCAAAAGCTCAGAGAACAACTGTGGCGAGAGCATCTGTATCAGCCGGCCCAAGCACAGCCTTAGATATCGAATCGAGTTCATCAGCCGCCGAAAGTGCATCGGTTGCAAGTTTAGACTCAATTGCAACGATGCTCACAGCACCATTGAAGCTTTCATCACCTGATGTAAGCCGGCGAACGTCATTGGCGTCGGAAAGAGAAGACGAAGCCATGTCCGAAGCCTCAGACACTCTGTCGTCGGAAGTTGAGGCCGTTCGCAGGATGGAAAAGCGGTGTAAAAAAGGTTGGCCGAAAGGAAAGCCTAGGCGGTAATTTGTGGATTTTAAATTAGAAGATTGAAATTTTGTTCACTTATTTTCATCATGGAAATATGAATTAAAGAACCTTTTTTTTTATTTTTTTTTTGAAGTGGGATGGGGCTAATGACCAAAGTAGTCGATGCCCCTAAAAACCTCAAAAAAAAAAAAAAAAAAAAAAAAAAAAAAAATAATAATAATAATAATAATAATAATAATAATAATAATAATAATAATAATAATAATAATAATAATAATAATAATAATAATAATAATAATAATAATAATAATAATAATAATAATAATAATAATAATAATAATAATAATAATAATAATAATAATAATAATAATAATAATAATAATAATAATAATAATAATAATAATAATAATAATAATAATAATAATAATAATAATAATAATAATAATAATAATAATAATAATAATAATAATAATAATAATAATAATAATAATAATAATAATAATAATAATGCCCTGAGGTAGATAATCCCCACGTCCGGAACACAACATCTATGTTCCACGTCCAGGGCGGCAACAGCTGTACCTTTGTACATCACATATAGCTGGCTAACGGGGTTCCGAGTAAATTCCTCGGTTATGCATTGTTGAGTTTGACCTGGTTCCAACTTCAGGTCACTAAACGGACTGGATTTTTGGCTACCTGCAGGAAATGGAGTAACATATGATTTTGGAAATGGATTCATACCATTCTTAGAGCTGGCGATGTGGCGGCCAGGGTCAATGTTATTGCAGGTGTAACGGAGACCCTTCCGTTGTCCACATGCCCCCTGCGATGGCAAGCATGTAGTTAAGGTGCCCATGTTCGGAGCATGGGAGCCCTGAAAGCTTCGGCGTGTAGGGGCCTGGAGTCAGTGCAGAGACTGCGCATCCGCTCTCTGCCAGGACATATGCCGGTTCCACCGGAGTACCGGATCGGACCTCCAAGGTTAGTAGCCCTGGAGTGGGGGTGTACCCCGGCGGCTAGCCTTGCTACAGAAGGGATTCACTGTTCATGAATTTTTCTGAACAAACTAACGTGGCTGAGGGTGCACGTAAACACCCTCGTTTAGAAACCGCCGATTCGCCACAAGCGAAGCGGAAAAAAAGTAAGGAGAGTGATAAGATTAGAAAAGATGCTGATAAAATCAGTAAAGATTTGAGAAAAGCTTTGTTTGGTAATAATGTTCCCAAACCAAGATTTTTGGTCATTACAAAAGAGAATGGTAACTTCCAAAAGGTAAGTCCATTCTTAATTGCTAGAGAGATTACAAATTGTGCTGGTGGTCCTGTCAAGGATATCCGTAAGACGTTTAACGGATTACATGTCGAAACTATAAACGACATGCAAAGTCAGAAAGTCCAGGCGTTGAAGAAGATCGGTGAATTTGCGGTTACTGTCCAACCGCATAGTACACTCAATTCATCTAGAGGAGTTGTTGTTTGCCGTGATCTTCTTAACTGTACTGAAGAAGAAATAGTGCAGGAAATGTCTAGTCAGGGAGTGACACATTGTCGCAGACTTTCTATGAGACGAAACGGTGAGATTCTTCCTTCGGCCTCTCATGTTTTGACATTCAATAGGCCAAGTCTTCCTGAAAAGGTACGAGCTGGCATCCATCGGCTTGATGTACGGGCATTTATTCCGCAGCCGATGAGATGTTTTAGATGTCAACGTTTCGGACACACTGCCGCTAGATGTGAAGCGCAGGAAATTTGTATATGCGGAATGAAGATTCATGAGGGTGATCCATGTAAAGACCCTCCAGTCTGCATTAATTGTAAAGGGCACCATAACTGTCGATCCAGGAACTGCCCAGTATACAAATCAGAAACAGCCATTCAGGAGGTTAAAACGCTTCAAAAAGTCAGCTACCCTGAAGCGAAGAAGATTGTTAACCTACGTACACCTAGACCATCGACTTCATACGCAGAAGCAGCTGCTGCTCCCCCCACACCTAAAATCAACGTGGAGCAGTTGCTTAATACGATGGCGCCAAGTCTCGCGACAATAATAGAAAGAATCATTGATTCCAAGATCGAGTCTACTCAACAGATACAACAAAGTAAACATGAGAAGGCTCAATCCCAGACTGACGTCGCCGACAGAAGACCCGCACCAGCGCAGTTTAAAAAACCGGCAAAATCCTCGATTATAACTCCAGCAATAGACATAATGAAGAAAAATCTTGATCTATCCAACAAAGACCTAAAGATCACCCGACGACGAGTCATATAGCTAAGGATACTGTGACAAGAGTACAGGAAAAATCTGCGTCAACCAAAATGGAGGTGCAAGTAACTATCGAAAAAGCACCAGACACAGACGATATTAAAACCGTACCTACAGAGGCCCCAAAAGCTCAGAGAACAACTGTGGCGAGAGCATCTGTATCAGCCGGCCCAAGCACAGCCTTAGATATCGAATCGAGTTCATCAGCCGCCGAAAGTGCATCGGTTGCAAGTTTAGACTCAATTGCAACGATGCTCACAGCACCATTGAAGCTTTCATCACCAGATGTAAGCCGGCGAACGTCATTGGCGTCAGAAAGAGAAGACGAAGCCATGTCCGAAGCCTCAGACACTCTGTCGTCGGAAGTTGAGGCCGTTCGCAGGATGGAAAAGCGGTGTAAAAAAGGTTGGCCGAAAGGAAAGCCTAGGCGGTAATTTGTGGATTTTAAATTAGAAGATTGAAATTTTGCTCACTTATTTTCTTCATGGAAATATGAATTAAAGAACCTTTTTTTTTTATTTTTTTTTTTGAAGTGGGATGGGGCTAATGACCAAAGTAGTCGATGCCCCTAAAAACCTCAAAAAAAAAAAAAAAAAAAAAAAAAAAAAAAAAAAAAAAAAAAAAAAAAAAAAAAAAAAAAAATAATAATAATAATAATAATAATAATAATAATAATAATAATAATAATAATAATAATAATAATAATTATAATAATAATAATTATAATAATAATAATAATAATAATAATAATAATAATAATAATAATAATAATTAATAATAATAATAATAATAATAATAATAATAATAATAATAATAATAATAATAATAATAATAATAATAATAATAATAATAATAATAATAATAATAATAATAATAATAATAATAATAATAATAATAATAATAATAATAATAATAATAATAATAATAATAATAATAATAATAATAATAATAATAATAATAATAATAATAATAATAATAATAATAATAATAATAATAATAATAATAATAATAATAATAATAATAATAATAATAATAATAATAATAATAATAATAATAATAATAATAATAATAATAATAATAATAATAATAATAATAATAATAATAATAATAATAATAATAATAATAATAATAATAATAATAATAATAATAATAATAATAATAATAATAATAATAATAATAATAATAATAATAATAATAATAATAATAATAATAATAATAATAATAATAATAATAATAATAATAATAATAATAATAATAATAATAATAATAATAATAATAATAATAATAATAATAATAATAATAATAATAATAATAATAATAATAATAATAATAATAATAATAATAATAATAATAATAATAATAATAATAATAATAATAATAATAATAATAATAATAATAATAATAATAATAATAATAATAATAATAATAATAATAATAATAATAATAATAATAATAATAATAATAATAATAATAATAATAATAATAATAATAATAATAATAATAATAATAATAATAATAATAATAATAATAATAATAATAATAATAATAATAATAATAATAATAATAATAATAATAATAATAATAATAATAATAATAATAATAATAATAATAATAATAATAATAATAATAATAATAATAATAATAATAATAATAATAATAATAATAATAATAATAATAATAATAATAATAATAATAATAATAAAGTAAATACATAAATAATATTATACGACTTAATAATTTATTTCTAGATTACTTCTCTTCAAAAGGTATTAATTTCTATCACCAGACTCAAGCATCTGGTATATATTCCTAAGGTTAGTAAAATATGTTCCGTTAGTAGAATTCTACGGTCAAAATAAATATCACACAAGGAGTAATTTATATTTAAATAAATAAGTAACAATAATCCTCCGCTATTACAATATGAATATTCGTTGTTAATAATCTTATTCGTTTTCACGATCTACATTATTTGACTTTTACGTATATGTTTGTATTTTTATAAATAATAGATGCGATTTCCAAAACCATTATTTTTTCATTGTATAAACATTTGTGTCATATCGTTAAAGCGGTATGAAATGATTTGTTTTTATTGTCTATGATATGAAGAGGAACTGGAATATTTTATTTTTGTGTTTTGAATATAACGAACGATAACGACTTGCCACAATTTAAAAATAGAAAGAATAATATGTATACTACTGTAAAAACCGATATTTACTTTTAAAATAAAATAAATCTACGAACATATTTCATTTACTTCATACGTACGCCTTCGTGTATTTTCATTATAAGCATCGATAAAAATAACAAATAGGGTAGATCTGGGCAGGGCAATGTAATCGTAGGTCGACTTAAAATATCGAAGGCAATAGAGAGGAAGGATGCTCAATATTTACGCTTACTGAACCTCTTGTTTATGGTAATATAGCGAGAAGAGGAAGAAAGAGGCTGGTTTTATCCCTTTTATTTCTTTTCATTTGACCGCATAATGTTGAACTCCAGGAAACTGAATGGTGTTACCCGTGTTCTGCTGTAGCTTAGTTACACACAACCGTAATCGATTTTTCAAAGTAACATGTGTACTCGGTGTAAAAAATTCTATTTTATTTCGCTTGCAACAATTAGAAAGTTTTTACCTCTAAAATTAATTAATCTGTTTGGACCTTTTGAAATGGACGTTATTCCGTTTAAGTGAATCTACTAGAATAAGTTTTTAACCCTTTCAAACGGGTGTTCCGTTTATTAACTGGATCTACTAGAATAAGTGTTTTTAATTTTATGCTTTGAAGAATGGTTCTTGAATAGTCATGAAAATGAATTAATTTATTTATTATCTAAGAAAAACCTTACGCCTGACTGAAACGTATGAAAATATCATGCACGGAGATGCAAACCCAGAACCGTCCACATGAAAGGCTGAGACGATGATCCTCCATCTCGGAGGTGACTGGAGTGGCGGAGTAATAATAATAATTAAGAAACCTTTTGTGGGAACTTTTTACTCAATTGATGTTCAGTGACGCTTTCAAAAGTACACAGTTTTCAAAATAAAAAACACATCAACATTACTATTACTTGTGGCATAATTATCAGAGTATTCTTCAAAATAATCGTTGAAATACTTAACTTATTTTTTTAGATTTTTTTTTTATTTACAGCTACGTCTCTGAAATACGTTTATATAAGGAAAGAATGTCCTTATATATGTTTTTATAAAAAGTTTTCATAAAATTTATTTTTCAATTTCTCACTGAATGGTATCTCAAATAAATGAGATTTTTTTTACAGTTAGAGTTCTAAAAATTTGAGTTAATCAAACTTTCTATGAAAAGAAAATTAAAATGTGCGGTATTTGTTACAAAAAAGTACTGAAATTATATATTTTATAATTAATTGACCTAATTAAATCAAAGTTTAAAAGAGTTAGTGTATAAAATAATAAATTTAATAGTGTATAAAGAACTAATAAATTCAAAGATAAAGTACATAATATAGTGTCTGGAATCTTAAATTACTTTACATTCAAAACTGAACAAGTGTAAAGAAAGTACAAATATAGGAAGAATAATACTCGTACAAAGACTATGAACGAGTATCTATAAATAAAACAATGAATGAATGATTTAAATTTAGTGGTCGCCCTTTGTTCTTTTAGTGGTGACCATTGTATTTTAAATAAAAGGGCTGAAGAGGGTTCATTTGTTTTTGCTACCAAAATAATTCTGATGTGGACACCAAATGACTTCCTTGTACGCCTATTAAATTACATATATACGTTTTTGAAAGCACATAAAATTTTATTTTATTAATAACTTGTGATATTTTTCATATTTTTTTAAATGTTTATTAATGAATTATTATTTATCATAAAATTTTTACACAATCAGAGGTTAATAATTATAAATAAATCAATATATTTAATGAAAAATAAAAAGCTAACAAAAAAAGGAGATGAAGCCTGATTCGAACCGATGTGCCTTCTCCTAACATCCAAATATTTCATTAATTAAAAATTCATTTGGCTATAACTCTGGGACCAATGTCGTTGAAAAGAAAACGTTCAAAATCCAAATTTTTGGGGATTTTGGAATTTTTTTGGACATTTTTTGATCAGCCGATTGCAATCAAAAGGGAAGGTATACGATTTTACAATAATCCTAAAGCAAAAATTTCAACATCCTAAGGCTAATCGTTTTTGAGTTACGTGAGATATAGAAGGAAGTAAAAAAAAATCACAAAGTGTGACTAATAAACTAATGTTTCCGATATGGAAAAAAAAAACTTTGTCTTGTTTTTACTTTCTTGATGGAGTAAAGGAAGTATTGTGATCGCGAAAAATCTCGGTTCTCATATTTCAATAGAAATGCCCATTTTGACCATCCCTGAATCCATTTTGAAATTAGTTTCGGCGTGACGTTTGTACGAACGTACGTACGTATCTCGCATAACTCAAAAACAATTAGCCGTAAAATGTTGATTTTTGGATTGATAACTGTTGTAACACCTAGTAGTGCATCAACCCTTTTGATTGCAGTCGACTGAACCAAAAGTGTCCAAAAAAGCCAGCCGGAAATATAAATTACTCATATTGTTGGAAAGGGGAGGTTATAGGGCACGTAAGGGAACCCCAATGTCCGGTGCCGAGCGAGCGAGACTGTTTCGGGAGCGTCACAACGACTGTTTCGGGGCGCGTTCAAACAATGCCGACGGCGCGAGCACCTCTACCACTGCTGTACCCGAACTAATGGACATAACGAGTGAAAGTAACACCCATTCATCTGTCGAAGACGTCTTATTTGAATCCAATACACTAAATGTGACTCGCTGACATACAGACCGACCATCTTTATCTGTAGAGTTGGCCAAATGAAGGAACTAAAATTTTTCATTGGAGACTTTCAGTTTTGTTCAAGAAATACGATGCTGGCTCTCCCATTTAACTCTATAAATAAGGTGATCGATCTTTAGCTCGGAGGAATTTCATCCAAGTTCTGTAACGTTTCACGTTAAACCATCGGCGTGTGCCCCGACACAGATCTACCCGATCTTTATTTTTGGTTGATTATATCGTCACAGAAGCATGAAGCATGAAGCGGAATATGGAAATGAAATTTTGTAGTGAACAAAAAATGCCATACTTGACTGGGATTCGAACCCGGGACCTCCGGATGAAAGACCGAGACGCTACTACTCCGCCACGGAGATTTGCTTTATAATAACAACGCTAGCCGGATTTCCCGATTATTCCGGGATCAAGCTTTGTACTCCAAAAGAGGTGTTCCCTGATAATTTGATTTTTAATAAAATTTAGAGTCAAATGAACATCACTGAAAATTCTCATAACAAGTTTTGTCGAAATGTGACATGCAACACATATATGTATTGTGAATGCGAGATTGAATAAAATACAGGTTGATTTACGAGTACGTTTAAATGGGAATGCAGACAAAAATTAATTGTTGTATGTACAGCTTGTGGGAAGATAGATAACACAAATACAATCGTGTTAATACTTTTGTGCCAAATAGACATTAAAAAAATCAAATGAAAAGGATATGACATCATTTTACAAAACGACTGCTCGCTTCCAAGGACAACTTTCTTCCGTTGAATATATTTCTTTAGAACGTTTAAATCTAATTTTGAAAAATTACTTCAAACCACTCCGAAGTTACGGTCAGATAAATTCAGTCTTCTATCATCAGTTTCATTGTCCATCATTAGCTATTTTGTAGCTTAAAACATTGAATCTTTATCAGAAATCTTTTTGGGCGCGATATGTTCTTTCTTTTAAAATACATATCTGTATTAATTTTTGTTCTTAGTGATTTATCGTGCATGTTATCGAAGGTGATGATATATTGAATGAATTTACGAAAGTATTTATGATATTTACTAGCAGATGAAGCACCTGATGAGATTTTTGCGGCTACTATCTGAGAAAGTTTAGGAAGATATTGACAAAAATACCAAAACTACTATTATTAATTTTTATTTTCAAAGAAATTTCATGTTATGGCTAGAAGATGTCTAATAATGATTCTATAGTTTATTCAAAAATACAATTAATAGTGAAGGTTTAGAGGTTTAGACTGATGATAAAAAAATGTGTTATCCAATGATAACTTTGGCATGGTTATGTGGTTGGTAGAACGTACTCAAAATTACTCTTAAACATTGTAAAAGTTGTATTCAGAAAATAAGGAAATTGTTATAGGAAATGGCAACCGGTTTTAAATTGTTGTCCACATCCTTTTCACACATTTTTCTAGGTAATGTTTTTTTATTGGCGTTAAAAAATATTTTAACATTCTAATTAGCTGGTAATATATTTGTTAACCTGTTCCGGTTATTATAAAATATGTTTTAATTATTGTCAGTTCAAAACAATAACCCATCGGATTGATCCAGTGGTGAACTTGTCATCGCAAATCAGCAGCTGATTTCGAAGACGAGAATTCTAAAGTTTAAATCCTGGTAAAAGCAATTTCTTTTTGAATACAATTTGAATACTAGATCGTGCATACCCGTCTTTGATGGTTGGGTTTAAATTAACCACACATTTCAGGAATGGTTGACCTGAGACTGTACAAGACTATACTTGATTTACATTTATATATATCATCCTCTGAAATAATACCATCTTTCGGTACTGCCGGAAAATAAACAGAAAGTTCAAAACGATAATATTTATTATAATTATTTGATGCTTCGTCTCATGTTATTGTTGAGTTAATTATAGTTTCATTTTATTTAATTGGTATTATGTTTTGATTTCCTCTGTAAATGATGAAGCTTACCTTGAATTGTAATGTTTAATTAATTATTTATAAAGCTTGTATTATTTTTTGATACAAAATACTGTTACTATAATGATAATTTAAAAGAAAATTGTTGGGAAAATCTTTTCTACAATATTATGTTGATAATTTACTGTAACTTAAATTAATTACAAAAAGAAAACAGAACCTAACAGAAGCGCAAAACGTAGGCAATAAAAATATAATGTAAATGTTGCTTACCAATTTATGAAAAAAGAAAATGATTTCCTAAAATACCATTATTAATGTAAAGAATAGAATCAAAATAACTTAATGCAAAATGTTTAAAGTGTAAAACACTGTTTTTTTTTGTCTTCAGTCATTTGACTGGTTTGATGCAGCTCTCCAAGATTTCCTATCTAGTGCTAGTCGTTTCATTTCAGTATACCCCCTACATCCTACATCCCTAACAATTTGTTTTACATATTCCAAACGTGGCCTGCCTACACAATTTTTTCCTTCTACCTGTCCTTCCAATATTAAAGCGACTATTCCAGGATGCCTTAGTATGTGGCCTATAAGTCTGTCTCTTCTTTTAACTATATTTTTCCAAATGCTTTTTCTTCATTTATTTGCCGCAAAACCTCTTCATTTGTCACTTTATCCACCCGTCTGATTTTTAACATTCTCTTGTAGCACCGCATTTCAAAAGCTTCTAATCTTTTCTTCTCAGATACTCCGATTGTCCAAGCTTCACTTTCATATAAAGCGACACTCCAAACATATACTTTCAAAAATCATTTCCTGACATTTAAATTAATTTTAGATGTTAACAAATTATATTTCTGACTGAAGGCTCGTTTCGCTTCTGCTATTCGGCATTTTACATCGCTCCTGCTTCGTCCATCTTTAGTAATTCTTTAGTAATTGTTCTTGTTTATTTTCATGCGATAGTTCTTGCGTAGGACTTCATCTATGCCATTCATTGTTTCTTCTAAATCCTTTTTACTCTCGGCTAGAATTACTGTATCATCAGCAAATCGTAGCATCTTTATCTTTTCTCCTTGTACTGTTACTCCGAATCTAAATTGTTCTTTAACATCATTAACTGCTAGTTCCATGTAAAGATTAAAAAGTAACGGGGGTAGGGAACATCCTTGTCGGACTCCCTTTCTTATTACGGCTTCTTTCTTATGTTCTTCGATTATTACTGTTGCTGTTTGGTTCCTGTACAATTTAGAAATTGTTCTTCTATCTCTGTATTTGAACCCTAATTTTTTTTAAATGCTGAACATTTTATTCCAGTCTACGTTATCGAATGCCTTTTCTAGGTCTATAAACGCCATGTGTATTGGTTTGTTTTTCTTTAATCTTTCTTTTACGATTAATCTGAGGCCTAAAATTGCTTCCCTTGTCCCTGTACTTTTCCTGAAACCAAATTGGTCTTCTCCTAACACTTCCTCCACTCTCCTCTCAATTCTTCTATATAGAATTCTAGTTAAGATTTTTGATGCATGACTAGTTAAACTAATTGTTCTGTATTCTTCACATTTATCTGCCCCTGCTTTCTTTGGTATCATGACTATAACACTTTTTTTGAAGTCTGATGGAACTTCCCCTTTTTCATAAATATTACACACCAGCTTGTATAATCTATCAATCGCTTCCTCTACTGCACTGCGCAGTAATTCTACAGGTATTCCGTCTATTCCAGGAGCCTTTCTGCCATTTAAATCTTTTAATGCTCTCTTAAATTGAGATCTCAGTATTGTTTCTCCCATTTCATCCTCCTCAACTTCCTCTTCTTCCTCTTCTTCCTCTTCTTCCTCTTCTTCCTCTTCTTCCTCTTCTTCCTCTATAACACCATTTTCTAATTCATTTCCTCCGTATAACTCTTCAATATATTCCACCCATCTATCGACTTTACCTTTCGTATTATATATTGGTGTACCATCTTTGTTTAACACATTATTAGATTTTAATTTATGTATCCCAAAATTTTCCTTAACGTTCCTGTATGCTCCTTCTATTTTACCGATGTTCACTTCTCTTTCCACTTCTGAACACTTTTCTTTAATCCACTCTTCTTTGGCTAGTTTGCACTTCCTGTTTATAGCATTTCTTAATTGTCGGTAGTTCCTTTTACTTTCTTCATCACTAGCATTCTTATATTTTCTACGTTCATCCATCAGCTGCAATATAACGTTTAGAGAAGCTTGAGGAAGAGGAGGTCCTCTTCCTCAAGCTTCTCTAAATTCCACCGATTCATCTGACATCTTTTCTTCAGGTTTTTAAATCCCAATTTACATTTCATTATCACCAAATTATGGTCGCTATCAATGTCTGCTCCAGGGTAAGTTTTGCAGTCAACGAGTTGATTCCTAAATCTTTGCTTAAAAACACTGTAATTTAAATTAATTTTTCTGTTTACAATGGTTTTTATTGAGAGAAATTGATTTTATCACGTGTGTTACTGGCGATGATTGACAGAAAGAAGTTACAAAAATTCTTCTGATAATTATTGATTGACGTAATGAAATGGATTTTAATCAGCATTTAAATATTAATTGTAATATTTGTTTTTCTATTATTCATTATAACAATTTAAATTCAATAGTAATAATAAAAATAGGTTTTACATTGATTAGAGTCCAAATATATATAGAATTCATTTATCACTTAGTTGTGAAATATTATTTTTTTTTCTCTAACTTTATCTTACTTTATTGCTAACTTTTATTAACTTTATTCTTTGTGTGTTTAAATGATGTTAGTGTAAGTATAATCAAAAATAATCTTCATTATTTTTGATATTATTTAATTTATTTTTCAAGATAATTTTTGCTACATTATTTACATTAATTCTATTATTTTTATCCGTATAAAATATTTGAATTTGCTTTAACTAGATTACCAAGACTCTTAAGAAATATTGAATTCATCTAGACCTAGACCAGTGATTTCCAAACCTTTTTGATTCTCGGAACCCTTGATGAATCCAAATTTTCGAAAGGGGCCTTATTACAAATTCTAACAAGGACACTTTGTGAAAGAGCCAATCATTTTTTTAAGGGTTAGGTTAAACAAAACACTTATTAGATCGCAAAAAAAAATCCAACTAATTACAGTAATTAATGAGATGGTTGAGCCTGTGATCCCCGCGCATTTTCTCTAATCGCTGGAAACAGCCATTTTCATTTGCTTCACCACACTGATTTTCGTGAGGCACTTAGATTTTATCAAAGGAAATACCAAATTCAGCTTCGCACAAATAAGAAGTAGAAAATGAATCTAAAATTCTTTCAGATTTACCGCTTAGAAGTGGGTTCTTTACTGACATCCAAAATTCAGTTTATACCATACTGATAAATTTTGTTTTAAATTTATCAGAAGACAATTCAATCAGATTCTCATTCTCCTTTTTTTTGCAGAAGTAAATTTAGATGGAGCGTGCCATTAAACGAACCTTGAATTTATGCAAATCTATTGATATTATCACAAGAGATAAGTGTTCTTTAAAAACAGATTTCATTCCTTTAAAGAAATCAACTTCACTGGAGATCAAACATTGCAGAAACAAGGAGAAATCCATCTTCATTCATCACCATCTTCATTCATTTCTCTTTTTCACACCTTTAGAAAACTAATGTTTTCACAACTTTAATTTATTTGTGACAGTTAAAATTTTCTCAGTCAAATTTAAAAGGTGCGTGTAATTTTCCTGCAGGCAGAGATTCAGTGTATTCGAATTTTCAAAACATACCATATAAATATATTAGTTTTACCAAAAAATCTTCCAGTATACTTGAGTTCCTCCTCTATAAAAAAAGAAATACATTTCTTGTCGAAGTTCAAACGTACAAGATATACGAATTCATTACCACGCCAATGCTAATTCTAGGTGCTGTAGAACAATAAAAACATGTGTTTGGAATCTATATTTTCACAGAATTTATTGAAAAATCTTCCCTTCAACGGCCTAGGTTTTATAAAGTTTACTATATTCACTACATATTCTAAGATCCGGTTCAACGTAAGTCTCAAATATTTTGACCTGAGTGCTTCCCTGTGAATACATCGTTGGTTTACAGTGCTTCAGCGCTAAGCTTCGAATAAAAGCCTGCATCCTTCATGATAGCCGGAAACTATTTTCAAATATAAAAGTATCAAGAATTTTGAACAAGTCTTTTGAACAAGAAAAACACACAACAAGAAAAACAAAAAAAAAATTATAAAAATTTTTATTATGATAGTAAATGTGTTTTATAACTCTGTAGATATATATAACAGCTCTAAAAAGTGGTATTATGTAGCAGTAGGTGTTAAATGGAAGAAGCTTGAAATTAGTGATAGAAGAAGATTCTCATTTTGATATGAGTTTTGAGTTAAATTTATCTTGATGAATGATAATTTTCTTTTAACCGATTCGCTAAGGAGTTAATACACAAAAGAGACAAGCCTTTGTTCGTTTTACATATAACGGTACAGTTTCATACCATATTATTCGAGAAATGTGCTTTGAAGAGTTCTAAGAAGGAGCTGATATAAAATTCATTCTGATAAATTGTGCTAATAAATTCAAAGGAAAAGTTCTAGTAAAGTAATAACATGTAGCCTTTTCTTGAGTTCTTCAACGTTTTTAAGAGTTATTATATCATTTCATTTATATACTGTTTAATATAAATACAGTGTATCGGGAAAGTGTAAAGAAATAATTAAGTCGGTCTATTTGATTTCTTTTGATAACACGGGTATACTAATTACTTTTTGCATACGTCGGGTATTATCAGAGAATTGCGGTTTGCAGTATGGGTCCCGGCTTAGTGTTACTATAGCATAATTTAACACGATGTACTTTACTCATACATGGTAAAGTTTAAATTAACACAGTAACAAAATAGGAACTGTGGAAAATTTCCCTCCCACCCCAGGGGAGAAATGTAAAAAAAAAGTTACAATATGTTTGGAGTTAGGTTTATACCCGATCAAAATGATATCGAATATTACAAATGGGGTTAAAATATTCTTTGATTTGCACAGTAATCTGTAGTAACATTTTATTAACTACGGTTACTGGCACTTATCGAATGGTTACTTCTTTTCCTCCGGAATTAACAAGATAATTAATTTGTTAATTAAGATTAACATTGAATAAACAATGTTAATGAATTAAGAAATGATGATAAATCACACACTTTTCTGAGAATGTAACATATACTCGTATTTTACCATTTGCTCTCGGTAAGCGTACAAGCAATAACTGTAATGCATAAACACATTTTAACAATGTAAATGTTAATTAACAAATATATAGTTAAAGTTAATAGGAATTATTAACGTTATTAATTATTAATATAGAATTAATTAATTATTATAATCAATATACATTATAATCATATATACAACAATATACATTGTTTATTAATATAATTGTTTATTATTAATATAACATAATTTCTATTAACAATTATGTTGTTAGTAGGAATTTGGTCTCCCTGGCGCGAGTGGTAGCATCTCAGCCTTTCACCTGGAAGACTTGGGTTCAAATTCCGGCCAGGCATGACATTTTTCATACGCTACAAATTTCCATTCGGGCTAAGTGATCATAGCAGTCGATGCCTGCACATCTCATTAAGAAAAAAAAACAATTATGTTTCAAGAATTAACAATGTTAATTCTAGAGAAAAATAATAAATATCTAGAATATAAACGATGACCTGCATTATTCATTTTGATATTTACTACATAAATCATAAATAACTATCATCTACTAGATATAAGCTTAATAAGAAATATACTCTTGGTTTAGTCAACGTTTTTTTCAAATTGTTTTCATCCCGTCGTAATAGCAGTTAATTTTAATTAATACGTATATTTTCTTACTCGAAAAGAACACCGTTTTTCATTTCTGAAAACTATTGTTACAGACTGAAATGGCTATCGATTAAAAAAATGGCCGATAACTAGAAAATTGATATTCACAAAACAACAGAATTGGAGAGGGTAACGGAAAAATCCAGCTATCAGTAAATTAATAATTTATCCTAGGATATTAGAGTTTCACAAGTCGAATAACGTTAAAATGTAGTGAAAAGGAATAATTTTCTATAGTTTTCCCTAAGTTTTCGGAAGAAAAATATGAATAATCTAATAAAATCGCACAGATTAAGAGAATAGTGATCCGCAAAAGAAATAAGACCATCCTCTATTGTTTTTCATTATTACGAAGTAATTTATTAAACTTCAAACTCATTGGAAACCATATACTGATTAGTATAGTTATTAAATGGATTTTATTTCAATCTTTTAAACTTTTTTCGTTATCTTAGATTTTATTGGTAATATGTAACGGTGAAGGATAGGCAAGCGGAGAATGATTATCCGTGTAATGGGGAAGAGGAAAGATCTTAATTCTCAACGCTTACATGAAACATTGAAGTAGTATTATACGTTCTAATCCATTTCTAGTGAAAAAGAAAGAACTCGGCTTTCTTTAATATGAAACTGAAATTGGGAAAAATGATGTTGAATAATGAATGAAATGAAATTATGAATATAAGTCAACGAAACGCTTATTTTTAGTTCATTATATTAAATAAATCTGCAATTCTAAAACGCTGAGTACAGGATTTTTATGTTCTACGAAATACTTCATTAGATGAAAAATATTATGAACAATATATTAAGAAAAGTAGTTAATAAATAAGTACTCTAAATTAAACGCTAACGAGTTTCACAAATTTGGGTTAAAATTAATCGATGTAGAAAAAATTGGACGAAAATTTACAAAAAATGAATGAAACTTTTTAAACTCTAAAAATTTTAAAAGAAAGATGCAAAAAGAAAGATGGGAAAGGTAAGCAAATGATGGGTGCGGAACAGGATTTCTAAATCTATTCTTAAACTTAGACTAAAAAATTATTTTTTTCATAACGTGTAGTATATATTACTTGATGTATGTTTGGATTATAATTAATTGATATAGCAGATCCAGGCGGACTTGAGGGCGACATCCCAATTGATAAGGAGCGATTTTCTTCTATTACAGGTCGAAGATCCTGCTAAGGGTATTGGACAGGGGTCGTCGATTAAGCAAGGAGGGAAGCGTCGAATACGTAGTTCTCCTCCGGCCTCTGAGGGGAAGAAGAAGTCTCGGGCCGATTGGAGTTCCCTATATTCGGCGGAGGACTCTTTTTTGTAGAGATACGAGTCGACGATGGACGTTTCCGATACGGGGGAAGAAGGATGTGCAGGCAAACGGCATGTAGTAAGTACAGAGTCAGCGCTTGAGAAACAGAAGTGTTTTGCCTACAATATGAGGCTTCTCTTTCGTAATGTGAGGGAGCTAAATGGGTTGGTTCGACATCATTCGACAACTAAGATCGAGATTAAGGAGTGCTTCGGAGACATGGACCGCAGCGTTCATATGTTAGAGTCTTTTGAGGAAGTTTTAGGTTGGCTAGAAAAGGGACTTCATGGGCGAAAACATTTCCGGCCAAGTGTGAAGGACGAAGCCACACAGATCTAAAAAAACAAATTGTAAAATTGTCTCTGATGAGGCAGCTCAAACTCAGAATGGGGGACTGGAACGAGCTACAACTTGGTCGCTTGAGAAACTGCGGCAGGCCGTCAAAGATGGTGGGGTCCTTGATGCCGATATTGAACGGCTGGTCCTTAGGGGCTGGCCCAAGAACATCTTCTGGTCCTCCACCCTTGTTAAGGCTACTGACAGTTCGGACGAAGGAGTTGATTCCGCCTGAATTGTTGATGTGGCGAATGGAACTGAGCATTTTTAGCATATGACAGTGCTTCGGAAAGCTCTGTGGCTTAGGGACTTGGCCACTGCTGGCAGATTGAAGCCTGGCCAGGTCCTGCTTTTGCAGTTGACTACTCGGGATCTCTTCGAAGAGGATAGCAGCTGTGAGGTCGCACTTGGGAGAACCGTTTACGCTCTGGTCATCAATTGTGCGGCGGGGGATCGTGGGGTGGCCTCTGCTATTTGCAGGTCCATCCCACGGGTGAACAAGTATCGGCGGGTGTGCTTCTATGGTCCACAAGAGCGAGTCTTACGGCGGTCCGTGGAGTAAGCAAGGAGAAAGATGGGGAAACGCCTTCTCGTTCATCTGACACGGGCATCATCATCATCGATGCTGGCAGGTAAGAAGCGACTCGTGAGTCCGCCAACTACTATAATTGTGGTCATGGCGGAGGGGCGGACCTTTGCAGATCTTCTCCACTCGGTGAAAAGGGAAGTTTCGACAGGGGAAACCGGAAGGTTTCCTCTCCGTCCGGGAAGGCCAAGGAGACCACTGCACCTACGGGTTCGGGCGGATAGTGGCGAGGCGGACCAATCCAGCAAGAATATTGCCAAAAACGTGGAGAGTGCTACTACGGCCCTGACTGGTAGGGGCAGCAGAAGAGCCCATGTCTTGGTTAAGGACGTGGATGCCCTCACGCCACAGGACGAGTTGCTTCGCAAGACGATAGGTGAGTCGGTCACTATTGACTTTCTGTCAAAGCGGCTGGGTTACGGTTCCACTGAGGTGGTTACACTGACAGTGCCGCTAATTTTAGCAGACAAACTACTATCTGATGGGAGAGTTTGGATTGGGTGGGCCTGTCGAGTGGTGCGGCGTACATCCGACGAGCTTTGTTTCAAATGTTGGAATTCAGGCCACAGGGCCAATTTTTGTTCTGGCGCAGACAGTAGCGGACCCAGGACCAGCAGGACCCTAGGTGCTTATCCTGCAAGTCACATGGTTATACGGCAGGGATCGGGGATGTAAGATGGCTCCATCGGCATCTGAACTGCTTCTTCGTAGGAACATCATGGTATCTCTGAGGGACAGTCACATCCGGGAGGGGATGGGAGGCCTCGGTCTCCCGCTTACGATGATCGGGTGGGGACTCCCTTGCAGTACTGTTGGGGGGAAAGTAAGATCCTTTCGGGGATCCCCATTAGAGGAAAGGCATAAAATTCGCGTCCCGGTGGGGAGATCCTTTGAGGTCCCATCATTAGAGGCATGGTGCCTAAAAAGAGACAGTCTTATTTGTGATATTCTTTAAAGTAGTTTCCTGGATATTAAACGAACTAATCGCTCAGAACGTCAAAACCGTACATTCCTTATTTACTACCTTCATTCCACACAAGAAGAAAGGAATGTATATTAAATGACTAATTATGGTATCAGATTCTGAAAAAGGACAGGACCAAAGTTAAATAAAATATGCTAAATAATTTCAAGTAAAAAACATATAAATTATGATAAAACAATTTGCAGTTACATAATAAGTATTATGAGTTTAAAACAAGAAATTTTAAGGTAAAAGATCATTTGACGGAACTCTGTTAAACGAGCTAATTGATGCAAACGCTGATTATTACTTTTTTAAAGTTTGCGATTCATTTATTTGGAAAGACACATTAACAATAAATGAAATACTTTTCTGGTAGCTTGCAAATGATCTAATGATTCATATACACTGGGAACAATTTTAACTTATTTAAATCGAATAGAGTGATATTCTTAAGATCCGTATACTTAAAATCTAATCAGAAGAGGTAATATTTTTGAAACTGCTAAATTTAAAATTATTGTAAATTCCAGTAACCATTCTACATGTAATTAAGAGTCTTGAGGAAATACAGTGGTTAGATATCTAATTATTAAATCGGGATATTTTTATAAGGTGATAAGGCACTGAATGTATTTCTTTTATTGTAAATTTTATTTTTTCCCCGTAAAGAAATGAAATATAAAATCGCTAAAAACAGTTTTTTTGGTATTAAATGAACATAACTAAATATTTTATTATTGTAATTTTTATTTTTAGTTCTTTTTTGACTCTATAAAAGTTGGTGACTACGTTCAGTTTCTTTTCAGTCTGATATATTATACTCGAATATAAGAAATTAGTTTCGCCTTTTGAACCTACAATAAAACTTGCCACTTCAAGACTTTGATATATGAAATCTGATATATAAACTCTGAAGAATATTATTTCATATTGCACTTTACAGTTATTACTCTCTCTCTCTCTGTATATATATATATACACACGCGTACACATTTTTTGTGAATTTATGTTGTAATAGAGTGTTTAAGTAAAAAAATTGTTATGTCAAACTTTAAAAGAATCTTTTATTTCTCTTAAAAACTAATACCGTTTGCATTTTCGTCTACTTACAATATTAGCTCTAAGATTTTGACAGATAAATCACTGGGTTTTACTTGATAGGCCAATTATTCATTACAATACGAACCAAAAAAGTTTGCTACTTTCAGCTTTTCTCCAACGTAATTAATTAATAACATTTTTCAGAATCGTTAAAAAAATGTTGTATAAATAAAAAAGTAAATATATAACATATATATATATATATATATATATATATATATATATGTGTGTGTGTGTGTGTGTGTGTGTAAAAAAATATTAAAAATTATTTATAAAATATTTTATATATATATATATATGTGTGTATAAAATATAAATTTATTTTTTTATTATAAAGAAAAACCATGAAAATTAATCATTTTACTAATAAAACAGGTCTATAAAGATAAACTTAGGGTGAAAAGTATAATAAAAGTATATTCTTCAGAGTGATTAATGGTATATACGAAATAATTCCTCATTTTAATTTTTACAGATAGGAGACTAATCTAAAAATTAGAATCGTCTATTAAATACATCTCATCTCATAACATGAATAGTTTACTATGAATAATAATAATATTTCTGCCAATGTATATGATTTTTGATTTTCTTAAACTCTTTATCTCCGATTCGGAAATGCACAGATTTAAATTGCACTCTTACTTTCAAGACAGGCTCCAACAAGAGTTTTCTGTACCATGAGAGGTGGGATAACAGTTAAAGGCCGTACCAAAAGCGAAGCAACTACAAATACCCGACGGCATAGCCGGTGGTGAATCCTACTCTGGGGTTTGAGGCGGGCGCAAAGTGAGATCCGACCGGCGGACCGGGAGGTGGAGGCCCCTTAGAGTAAAGGACACTCCCCTGAGTTGTGTCATACGTAACTGCACAAAATTAAATTAAATTTTCTACCCGCCGTTTATTTATTATCAAAATTATATCATAAAATCTGTGAAGTAAACTCTTTTCTTTGAAGTGATAGGATTCTGATGTTGCGAATTATAAAAGTGTTAGTTCACTTTCAATATTTTTTTCCCTCCACTCCTGGGCCGGTCATCCAGTTAAGTATAGCACAGCCCAGGAACGCGTCCTCGCCACGAAATGGCCTCCCTGCCTACCGGCAGTACGTCCGGCATGGCAGGTTAGCCAGTCACAGCCGGATCTTTTGATTTTTTTATTCCCTGATCCATGTTAATGAAACCCCTTTTTTAATTTATACATAAATATATATGTATATATATATATATATATATATATATATATATATATATATATACATAGGCATCCATCATTCGAAATCTCTCCTGGAATCCTCAGTCGACAACGAAACCGGCACACCTCAGCATGTCGGCCCTCCCGACTGGGGCTGTCCACCCATCCCTAACATGCACACACATTATCGCTCTAATCGTTGCTCCTCTTAATTATTTTTCTTATTACTTCGGCAACAAATCCGTCTAACAAACTTCCAGTTAAACTCAGACGTTAACATATAGTCCATCAGGGGGTTCTGATTATAGTCATATAATATAGAGAAGGGCGGATAGCCCTTAGTATAGGGAAGGGCGGATAGCCCCAGTGGTGAGGACTGGTATGCTGAGGTGTGCCAGTTTCGATGAGCCACTGGGGACTCCAAGGGTTTTCTTGATAGGAAAGATCAAAGAAAAGACCCAATCGTCACGTCAAGACAATCATGGTATGGCGTGGCGATATATATAGATGAGCATATCAATAGACTCAAAAGAACTGACCGGTGGGCCGACCTGCCATGCCGGACATACAGCCGGTAGGTGGGAAGGCCCATTTTACAACAGGCACTCCCCTGGGTGGCGCAATACCAACGAGTCGGACCGGCCCATGGGAGGAGAGTCAAAAAAAAAAAAAGGTCCTCTGGCTGTAGCCCATCAATACTAGCAACTTCTCGTAAACTATGTCAAGCCATACAATGGAACACAGTATGTTCAACTGTATCAAAGTCATCGCAAAAGAGACATGTAGGCGTTTCTCTCCTGCAAATCGATGTAGGTGTGCCTCAAAGCTTTTTTCTACAAGTCCTTCATTTGGAAGCTCTTGTTGCCAATTGAGCCGAGATAAGTCGTCTCAATATCGCGAGTATACTCTCTGAAGGTTTACAAATGTATACCACATGTTAACTGAATGAGCATGAGTTTATACAAAATAACGCCCAAATACTTAACAGACTCTAATCACCGTATCCGGTGTTCACCTACTTCGAACCTTATGGGACGCAGCTTCCTTTTTCCAGTCAGCATTATATGTTGGCATTTTTCCAGAGACAAAGCTAATCCACGCTGCACAAGCCATGAATCAATAGTTGCCTCGTTACCTCTTTCCTCGACTTCTTCCTCAGACTGTCCAACAACTATCACCGCCAGATCATCGGCGTAAGCAATGTCTGTTGTCTGTTGCGGGAATCGAACACGCAATATCCCATCAAAAACAATGATCCACAGGAGGGTAACAGGTAAATCAACCGTCCGCTCTTCACAAGGAAAGATTCTTCTTAGTTCTTCTCTGACTTGCGCTTCAGAAAGCACCGGCAGCCGCCTACCAAATCATCTCAACGATCTGTTTGTGTAAAGATCCAGTTCTTCACACAGGGCGTTCCACTTTGATCTTTTAGCATTCTTAATTTCGTAATATAGGGTTTTCCTACATACCTTAACCGTCTGGATGGCATCCTCATATCCACTTCTTCCATTCCTGCTTAACCTTTGTGCTATACTTCTCCATCTTTGATCCTCCTTACGAAGTTGATCGATACTTGTAGACCAGCAGTACGAGGGTTTAATATTCCTCTTAACTGGAATTATCTTATTGATCTCCTGTATCATTACCGCCTGTAAATTTTCAGCAGTCACTGGAAAACCTTCCTCTAGTTTCAAAATGACTCTATCAGCAATAACATCCATCTGTCTGTCATTGACTCTCATAGGAAGCCCACTTGTTTCTCCAAAAACTATATCCTTGATTTCCAGGAAGGTCGCTCGGTGATCACTCGCCGTCTCATCCTCCAAAACTCTCCAGTTACACTTTAAATAATTTAACGGGTTAAGTAGGACGATTGTTTTTATATAATAATCGTTTATATAAATGTTAAAATTTGTATAATTTTTAATAACAATTTTATAGTAGCTCAGTTTTCGCCACATTAGAGTCGGCATGGCTGTCTTATCTGATCAATTCTCTGAAGTAAATCCTGGAAATGGAATAGTCATATTATGAACAGTAGCCACTTGACGAAAAAGTTAATTAATGCAGATGATATTATTCAGTTTTAAATAACAATGCAGTTAATTATGTTTGTTTTAAACGCAGTTTTCTTTAAAAAAAAAAAAAAAATTACATCTGATTTGACTAGAGGAAAATGGAATGTAAGAAATATATTATGTGATTTGTAAATCAGCGATTTGACTTGAAAGACCTTCAAAGACCATCAAGAACTTGAAAAGTGGTGGTGCCAGTTATATTATTTAGCGATCTGTGACACGAATACTGATGAAGTCTGGGGTTGGAGAAATATAAACAATGGATTGATTTCCCGTTGAAGTCAGTAATAACCTGCAGATATTACGTGTGAAAAATTAGCAAACATTTAAGAAAGATGAAGTGAAGAAGTCCATAATGTTAATTACTTTTGGAAAGTTCTTGGAAGTCAAACAGGGTTAGTAAGTTAATCTACCTTAGGTACTTTACCTATTTCTTCTTATTTATCTACCTATTTCTAAGGTAGAGTAAGTTTTATAAAAGGTGGCTTTTAAAGCAGTTTGATTTTAGATTTCACCATTCGTTCTGTTAGGCTGGAAAGAATGATGACGCTTTATCAGGAAGGTTACTTTTAAAATGCAATTACATCGTAATTAGTTTGCTTACCGGAATGGAATGTAATTTACAATAGAAGCTTTATATGCTTTTAGTGAGATTTATTACTCTTTGAATAGAAGGAAAGTGGATATTGGTGAGAATACCTCTCATCATTTAATATTGATGTTTAGAAGCTTTGGTTGTATTCTTACAACTGATTGGTCGCACAAGTTCTTGAGGCTGCAGATGTAGAGGTTGATAGAAAATAGAAAGTTAGTACTTTTTTCAGAACAAGAAGGTGATGCTAATCTGCTCGCAGAAACAGTAGAGACTACAAGAGAATAATTCTAAATGGAAATTTTGTAAATTATACGTTTTTTTGAATTACTGACTGCTGATGAAGGAGATTCAAACAGGAATAGTTTTTCACAAAGGTTTATTCTGATGACAACTCATGTTAATTAAAAAAAAAACGAACAGAATTCCTAAAATGGATTAAATTACAAACTAATTCACCTTTATGTAAGCTTTGTTATATATCCTATAGTTTTTCAGGATAAAATTTGCGAAATCAGAGATGAGGAGGGAATTGTAGACGAGGTATATTGCGGAGGGAAGGATATTTATATTTGCCACAGAAGAAACATTAAAACATAATGTTTAAATTCCGAGGTTGAAAACAGCTTAGGAGGTGTATGCCGTAAATCCTAAGGTTTAAAAGATAATGAGAGACGTAGAAGGTAGCGAAAAAAGTGTTCTTGTTCTTATATAGGCTTAGTAACTATATATGGATTTAACTCGGTTGCCAATTATTTTGGAAGCTCTGATATTCCTGATTTGCCTGCAAAAGTTCAGCTACGCCAAAGAAAAAATACAAAACCGGAAAAGGCAATGATTGCTTTTTTGCTTGCACAAGAGAGTATTTTCCAACTTTAGAATAAAAGTATTTAATTATTCTAAATTACATACAACGAATAATTTTAATACTAGTGAGTATGTTTACACGTTACAATGCTATATCTGTTGACAGAACATGTTATATTGTCAAAATTTATTTCGTAATGCAAGGAAAAAAAGAAACAATGTTCTATGGAAATATTTATTTTTCCTCTTAACTGATTAAATGCCGGTTTTTGTGAGTTAATCTTTCTCGGTTCCAGCGGTTGTACGACTCACGTTCGTCATAATGTCATATATTTTTATTTTACAACATTGCTGTATAATCCTGGCCGAGTACCTTGTTGAATTCACCATTACATTTTTATCTTTAAATACCAGACCACATATATTAGTCTACTATTCTTTAATCTCAGTTAATTATTTAAATTTTTTTCAGTTTATGCTATCAAAGGATATAAAATTAAAAATAATTTTTTGTTTTGAACCAAAAATTTTGTGCTATCCTTTATAACAGATTTCAAATGAGGAGGTTATCAGTTCGACTTGTATATTTTCGAATTTAAAAGGCATAGTAGTACGGTTTTTATCATAAACGGATGATCTAAACGCCCTTAAATACGCTTAGGTCCAGATAAAAAATATGTGATGTAACTTAATTGCGATAAGAATATATCTTAAGAAGGAATAAGAAAAATCTGCGAAAAATAACTAATTACGTTAGGCATTTTTGTAAGGTTGAAAAGAATGAAGGAAAAGAGTATTGGGAAAATGATGGAGTAGTATTTTGATAAAATTTTTATTACCATATAACAATAAAAAATTCCAAGGAACCTTATTATCTGTTAGTTAAATTTACTTCTACTGTTACCTCATGTTATTCTTACAGTTAAAAGATCTTAAATGTAATACGATAGTTAATTTTTTTTTCCAGAAGTATGATTAAGAGTAATGTAGTATTAGTTTTTGTTGCATAAAGAATAAACGGCAATAATAATGTAAGTAATAAAAGGTGGATTTGGGAGTTTTAATTTAGCATTGTACTTAATAAAAAAATTAAACAAAACCTTACGGCATAAGAGACCATCTTTACAGTCCCAGAATATTAATATAGTCCCAGAAAGTTAACTTTCTCGTACTGTTCAGTAGCAGAATGTTTATTAGTTCAAACATTACTTAAGAACTAGTAACATTCTCAAAATACATTACTAATTCACGGCATCTAACGTTCTCCTAATAGTAACGATAGATTTTCAATTATTTGATTTTAATAATAGAGTTAACAAATGGACTTCTAGTTACTGGTACTCGTACTGCAATTTCTTTTAATTAGTCAGAGTTTGGACTAGTCCCTACATATATGTATAAAAATATTATACATATTTTCATTTCTAATATTTTATTCATGTTTATCTCGATCCGTAGTGAATCTATATGAAGAGCAGATTGGTACCATTTTTAGATATAATATCGATTCACATAAATAATATTATTTACTTTTGATATTTACAGAAAAAGTATCAAACCGAATGTTGCATAATACCAATGATTCTTTTCTAAGGAAAACAGGATGCCGACTTATAAGTGGTCTTCAACTATATACCACATGTACTGGACTCTTACTATAGAAAAATTAATCTTATTAAAGATACAACTTAGTTCAGGGTTCCGCTAGAAAAATTACTTATGAAATTGAAGAATCACCAACAATTTATAAACAGAACTGAAACAGTTTTCTTTTGAAATAGTAAACAAGAATAATCAATCCACCGGGTTGGTCTAGTGGTGAACGCGTTTTCCCAAATCAGCTGATTTGGAAGTCGAGAGTTCCAGCGTTCAAGTCCTAGTAAAACCAGTTATTTTACACGAATTTGAATACTAGATCGTGGATACCGGAGTTCTTTGGTGGTTGGGTTTCAATTAACCACATATCTCAGAAATAGTCGAACTGAGACTGTACAAAAAACTACACTAAATTTACATTCATACATATCATCCTCATTCATCCTCTGAATTATTATCTGAAAGGTAATTACCGGAGGCTAAACAGGAAAAAGAAAGATGACAAGAAATATCAAATAATACACGGTCGAAAATATTTTATTTTCTCTGTAGCAGCAAGGTAAAAAATATCTTTAAAACATAAATTTAACTTTATCGTGGATAAATGTACAAGGAAATTGGCCTCTATTGTCTTAACGCTAAAGATAAAAGACTAAATCCAAAAAGAAACTGGCTTTCAATACTTTTAATAATAATTTTTTTTTTTTTTTTTGAGGAGGGAGGTGGAAATGCATTTACGCACGGAGTCTCGGGCTCCCGCTGATGGTATTATCCAATCACCATCAGCGGACTACCGACTAAAACCACCCCCCTTTCTACCAGGGCTCGACCCGGAACCGTTTATCACATTACTTCCGGTCGAGTCCTCCTATACTAGCCTGTTAGGCGCTACCTAATTTTCAGGACTGTCCAGGTCAACCTTTGTTGGCCCTGAGTATGTTGCCGACGAATCGGGCTACGCTTTCCCAGCTGCCCAGGTCACGGAGCATCATCGCAACCACGTTGGGGGACTCAGTGCTCCGTGATCCGCCTCTAATGTCCCTCGATCTGCCGCCCACCGAGCACATTTGAAAAAGGTGTGCTCAGCGTCGTCCCGTACACCGGGACAATACAGGCAGTCGGGGGACGGCGCTTTCCCTATGACATGGAGGTAAGCGCGGAAGTACCCATGACCCGTTAAAAATTGGGTCACGTAGTACTCCACTTCTCCATGCCGTCGCTCCGTCCACGGTCTGACCAGAGGAATAAGCCTTGCGGTCTCGTGGTCCCAGGTCTCTTGCCATGCGAGGAATGTGCGAGTGCGTTCCTCGTTGGCAATGGTCACCCGGTCACCGCCTGCCCGCCGCCTCCTGTAGATCGCCTGGCGCTCCCTTGCTAAAGTAGCAATGGGTATGACGCCGGCGACCACAAGTACTGCAGGCTCGGAGACCGTCCGGTACGCGGAAGCGACTCGCAAGGCTGCGGTGCGTTGCACCTGCGCGAGCCGTTTCCGGTTCCTCGCAACTCTTAATACCTGGGCCCACACTTCCGACCCGTATAGCAGGATGGAATGTACCGTGGACATCAGCAATCGCCGTCTGCTGGCCTTCGGTCCGCCGACATTCGCCATAAGCCGGCTGAGAGCAGTTACGGCTCTCGCAGCTTTGTCGGCGGCTGTACGAAGCTGCTCAGCAAAGCTGAGTTTCCGGTCAATCATCATACCAAGGTACTTTGCGGCCGGCTTGGTCTCGACAACCTCTACCCCGACCCGCAGGGAAAGAAGGGTGTCGATACGTTTCTTCGTGAGAACTACGATCTCCGTTTTGCTGAGAGCTAGAGACAATCCATGATCGTCCAGCCAGGCACCGACTCTGTGCATGGCCCGACTGAGCCTCAGTTGGACGCGCTCCACGTCGCGGTCTGCGACAAGTAGCGCAACGTCGTCAGCGTACCTAACCAAGGCAGATTCTTCAGGCATCTCCAGCCTCAGCAAGCCATTGTAGACGGCGTTCCAAAGGTCGGGGCCGAGAATCGACCCCTGCGCCGCCCCTGACGTGATCGTAGTCCTACGCCAGCCTGCTGCGGTCTCGTAAATGAGACCGCGGTTCCTCAGGTATGCGTCTACCATTCTCAGAATGGTTTTAGAATACTTTTAATAATAATAATAATGATAATAATAATAATAATAAAAAAAGTTATCAGTGAAAGAAACTTTTATGTACTTTTAAAAATGTGTACATGTAACTTAATAGGCATTATTACATATGTAATAGAGTTGGTGAAACATGATTATTATGACAATTATAATTTAGAATCGTATTATTTTTTAATTTTCTAGTTTAATCTCTGTTTAATTTTATTTAACTATTCTAGAATTTCAGTTTAATTTTATCTACAATAATTACAGAGTGACTGAAAAATAGATTCTCACAACAACAAAATATACACTGAGGCATACATGCCTGATGTTTAATAAGTTGCAAATAATTCTTATCTTTTAGTGCATTACTCCTTTGATATTGTCTTGCTAAGTAGGAGCTGATTATCATTTCGTTTATTTGTTTTTTGTCGCCAATCATTTAATCGCTCTTTGGTTTGATTTAATTTTTCTGATCCTAATTTGTGTACACGTTCTCTACTTTTCAAATTTTCTCTCTGTTTATATTCATCATCTTCTCTTAATCTTTTTATTTTTCCTTGTTATTAACATTTTCATCACCTTCATATTCATCTTCTTATCGTTTTTTTGACCTATATTTTTTCATGTTATCTTTCTTTTTCTGTATGAATGTTTATTTTTCATTTTTGATTATTCACCAAATAATCCAATAATAAAAACTGAATATTTTACACTGTAAGGTCGAAATTAATATTTGCAACCGGTATACAAGAGTTTACTAAACGGAATAGTTTAATTATCATTAACTTTTATTTATTAGACACACCTAAAATTTGAAACGTTTGTTAATCAGCAACTGCCGAAGAACGAATAATACTGGTCTAGTAATACGAATAATAAATGGACTTTTACTCTATCTTTATATTTCATGTAAGATTGTTGAATTAATAATTGTATAAATATTTAATGCTAATAAAAACTATTATTTCAGCACTTGTCTAACTGTAGATATTATTATTAAAGAATTGGAGGATCTTATCTCACTTTCAAATGAAATAAGTTTAAATGAAGTGCAGCAAAAAATATGTATATGTAATTTAATAGGTGTACAAGGAAGTCATGTGGTATCCACATCTCAATTCCCCCTCGAGGGAGAAGAACACCCCCTCGCAGCGTGTCTGGTCACTACACCACCACCTCCGTTCCTAGCCATAAGTGGCTTAATCGGAGGACGTCTTCTTGCCCTCAAACTGATCCTATTCCACAGTCGTCAGTCCGGCATCGTGAGATGCCACCGATGCAGATGCCTTGAGAGACATCCACATCAGTAAATTTCGCTCTAGTCAAGTTTGCCTTCAAAGAAGACATCAGACACCTAACTCTACCATAGCCCTCAGGAACTAAGCTTACAGCCTACACGTGGAAGACCACGCCCCTAATTCTACAATTCTAATCACCACCTAAACCGTATGTACCCACTTTAAAAACGACTGAAATAAACTTTATGCCACGACAGCATATAAAAATTCAGCCAAAATTCATTTGCCACGACGGCATATTGTGATTCATGTGGTGTCCACATCAGATTTGTTTTTGATTTCTCAATATGTACTGATGATAATACTCAAAATGTTAGTTTATTTTTATATTTCAATTACTTTTTGTGAGCGGTCTTGGCTAGTATTCTATTTTAAAATGTATTTCAATAGCTGTTTATCATAGCTATTTTTTTGGGTTATAAAGTATAATTTATAAGAATGGAGTATTTTCTCATATTTTGTATATTTTTTTGCTGTCGTCTCTCTTGTCGATCAGCTTATACACTGATATATAAGGGTATTTATACTGTTTAATATATATATATATATATATATATTCACACACACACACACACACACACACACACACACACACACACACACACACACACACACACACACACACACACACTTTTTATAGAATATCTTATTATATAATATTTATATTAATATATATATACACACCTACATCCAACACACACACATTTATTACAGAATATTCTTTATTAATAGGGTTACCAAATTATTAATTGTACTATTTTATAAGCAACCTATTAAAACTTAAAAGTTAATTCACTTAAAAATCAAAATTATGAGTATTTACATGCGTCAATTATTAATATTTTATACTCATAATCACACTAGTAATGGATTATAGAATCACATCTGATTGTGGGAATTTGTTCTCGAATCGTGCCGTTAGAGTCGAAGAAAATGATGGTAAATTAAGATTTAAATTAAGGTATTTATGAATTTTAAAATCTGTTTAAGCATGTATTATTGAATAAAAACAAAAAAGCATTGAGATTTTTTTGCAAGCTTTTTCGACTTCCAGATTGCTGAAGGACCCTGGGAAAAGGATCGAGGGAAAAAATTAAAAAAAAACTATGTGCAGACGTGAATAGAAGGATACAACTACATAGTGAAATAAATCCATTAATCAACACACAGTACATATGAAAAAAATGATACAAAAAATTAAGAAGTCATTGATACAAAAAAACAAAATTGAGAGTTCAAGCAGAAAGATTTGAAAGTTGTAGAATAACTAATGAGAGAAGCAGCTTAATCGTTAATTCCAGAATAATGAATTTCAGTTCTACGGTCAGCTCAGAGAGGATAAAGATGAAATACGGGTACCACCATTAAAAGAAAAGTTGAGAGAATATTGAAACAACTTGTGGATGTGAACACAGAAAAAAACCATAGGAATTGAAGAAATCAAGGAAGCGAAAATCACAGGGGAAGAATTAAAGTCTAAACTCAGCTGGAAAGCTCCAGGTCCAGATAAAATACAAAACTTCTGGTTTAAAGAGCTGAAGTCGGCACTGCAAACAACAAAAGTAAGACGGCACTATAGAGAGAATAAGATACTTGTAGAAAAACAGAAACGCCGTAGAAAAGGTGGCAAGGCTGTAGATAACAAATAATTATTGACAAGGTCATTATGGACCAAACTTGTAAAAAGACAAGAAATATTACTACAGCAGTCATTGATTTTCAGAAAGCGTATGACTCTGTACCACACACTTGGCAAAGAGAATACTCCAAATTGTACCTATTCCTCCACAGATCATGGGAATTATGAAAGAACTGATGATACAGTGACGCCCAGAAATACATCTGAACACTATAAAAGAAACAGTACAGTCAAAAGATTGCCAATACGCCATTGTATCTTTGAAGGAAATATATTCAGCCCGTTATCGATCTGCTTAGCGCTTAACCTACTGTCTACAGTATGATAGAAAACGGTGAACATGAACCAATGCTTGAAATATATTTTTTTGAACATCCATGGGCAGCCTTATAAGAAAATATTACATCCTGAATCTCTCTTCTTTCCTTACGAGCAATTATTCTTCAAAAAGGACGCAACCCCTTTGTTTGACGACGTGAATCTATTACAAAATTATTTATGTTAATAAAATACTTATACAATAATATTCAAATTACCTTAAATAACTTTACAATAGATGTTCAAAATGATTTCCTGTGATTCCCAGATGCAGGTTTGTACACGTTTTATAACATTTGCAACCACTTTTCGTGTTTTTTGAAATCTCACTTTCAATATTAGCCTTCAATTTTTCAAGTGTATGAGGATTATTTGTAAAAACTATACTTTTTAAATACTCCCAAAGGAAAAATTCTGCTGGTGTAAGATCTGGGGATCTTGGAGATCACAATCCTTTTGATATTAAACGATGGCCAAAAAATTCCCGTAACATATCCAGAATTTCATTAGTACTATGACACGTTGCTTTATCCTGCTGGAACCGACATTCTTGTTCGTGTAAATCTCACATGGCAATAAACTTTTCGATTATGCTATTAACCACACCATCTACAAATTTGTCAATAAATAAAGGCCCTATAACACGACGTCGGGAGATCGCACATCAAACACTTGTTTTACGTGCGTGTAATAGTCGTTTATGAAACCCGTAAGGATTTTAGCGCTCCATATTCGGCAATTTTGGCTGTTAATGTAGCCATCTAAGTGAAACCGTGCCTCGTCGCTAAAATAAACACGATCCAAAATTTCAATAGCGTTGCCATCAACAAGAGAACGAAACCGACGACAGTACTGTAAATGTTTTCCGTGGTCTACTTTTTTCAGTTCTTGAACGACACCGATGCGATAAGCATACAATTGTAATTTTTTAATAGCCCTGAAAGCTGTAGATAGTGAAAGCCCAGCCTGTGAAGAAAACTGTCTGAGCGATTTTCTGGGTGAGCTAGTCAAACGTGCTTTCACATTCTCCAGAACTTCTACACGACATAGTTAACAGAATAGAGACGAATTTATACTGGTATAACACTAGTGCATAAGAAGGACATTTCAACTGTTAGCTGCTAATCTTGAGTACAGTGTTGCCAGCTGACGTGGGGGATATAAATTTTACCTTCTTAATCTTAGGGTGTCGTCCTTTTTGAAACACTCGTCAGGTCGGTAAATTTTAATTAAGACCACGATAATACACGTTAGTAAACAGTCTTCTTTGGACTGCTTGAATTATACTACTGACATAATCCAACTTTTAATTTCAAATCATGGAGAGCATTCAAGTACCGGTCGAGCAATGGAGAAAAATGGCGCTAAATTTTCATAATTTAGTAATTAAAGTCATTTACTTTAAGCAACTTACCGTTCCCATCTGATAATTACTAAAAATTTCCGTTTCATTAATTCATTATTAAGACAGAATAATTAAGTTATGCAAATTGCCTATTAATTTAACATTTTATCTTAAATATTTTATAAATATTTTATTTATAATTACCAGATTACACGAGAGTTCATCAACTTTAAAAAATGGCTTTTTAATAATTTTGTTATTATTCTTTGGTAAAAAAGGTATTAGGCAAATTTTCTTTGTAACACTTTAACTCTAACCATAAAAAATAAAAAAAAGAGAAGGAAGAAAAGATTAGGAAGATGCCTGAATGAAATTAATAAGCCTTTGAAAAAGTCGGTTTATTTTAAAATTAGTATTCGCACGTTTTCTTAAAAGCTGCAGAATTTCTTAAGTTAGCCTTTATAAAAATATGTTAATTGCCATTGTACAAAAGAGAACGAATGAAATATTCTTAAAGTACTACAAATTTAAATTTATTTTACCGTCTGCACGAAGTTATTGTTGAAGTGGAACGAGACATCACATTAGTCAAATTTGTGGTACCCCGGAAGAGTCGACATTTGTGCAAAACAAGGTGATTTGCATTCAGTTCGTATCCTTCCATTTGTTTCAAATTTATGCTATGTAGTCAATTCCTTACTTTAATAACAATAGTAATATTTCTTTTCAAGGCGTTCTAGTATAATTTTAAACAAAATAAATGTTGTACGCAAGCATCAAACTTTTATTTAACAGACTGTATAAAAATTACACCTGCTATTACATAAAATCTACAATAAAGTAATGAATTATTTTGTGTACCTATACACACATGTGTGAATACATTTATATCAGCTGGATTATAACATGAAATAAAGAATGTAAAATAAGTGAATTATAATATTCATAAAAGATGAAGTGTTTTAATACAACAAACAGGTATGAGTTATTTTCAATAATATATTTTCTAAGCTGTTATTTTAAATATAATATTTTAAAGCAGAATTTAATTATTTCAATTTATTTACAACCTCTTTCTGCATTGTATGTTTTTGTGATTGTTTTCTTCTAAGACTAACGTTTTTATTCGTTTTTAATCTGGCTCTATTTATCCTGTTGTAATTTTAATTCAACTTTTACACACTATTTACTTCCTTGTACGAAGTAAAGAAAGTATTGTAATCGTGAAAAATTTGGTTTTCAGATTTCAACGGAAATATCCATTTTAACCATTCCTAAATCCATTTTGACTAGCTTCAGCGTGACGTCTGTACGTAAGTACGTATGCATGTGTTCCTCTAGCATAACTAAAAAACGATTAGCCGTAGATTGTTGAAATTTTGTATTTAGAACTGTTGTAACATCTAGTTGTGTATCTCCCCGTTTGATTGCAGTCAAAACTGGACCAAAAATGTGTACACAGTCATATTTCTAAATAAATTTGGATTTTGGAAGTTTTCTTAATTGCAGTAATAAGCCTTCGTTGAGAGCTTTTCAACGATATATCACGAATGGTACTTATTTTCATTGATTCCAGAGTTATAGCCAAATAAAATTTTAATTAATGAATAGGAAGGCACATTGGTTCGAATCCGACTTCATATACACATATCTTGTTTAACTTTATTTAAATATATCGTTTTATTAATAATTATTAACCTCTGTAAAAAAAAAATTTAACAATAAATAATAATCTAATAACAATACAAAAAAAGAGAAGTTATTGGAGAAATAAAATTTTACGTACTTTTCATTTGAATTTCAATTTTTTTTTTTTGCGATCAGAATTTAATAATTATTAATAGGCGTAAAGGAAGTCATGTAATGTCCACATCAGATTTTTTATTTCTAGAGGATAGAATTAAATTTTCGTTACAAAAATTTTCACATTTAAAAAAGGTTTTGTAATATGTACTGTATTTTTAAATGGTTCTTCTCTGGCAGGTACATTATAACGCGTTGTTTTATTAGTAACTTATTTATTTGATTTATTAAACAGCAGAAGTATGAATACTGTGTCTGATTAATTTAGAGAATAAAGGTTTTTATTAATACCATATTAATATTAATTATTAAATATAAGTGTAATATATATACATATATATATATATATATATATATATATATATATATATATAAAATGTATGTGTACCGCTTCTGCCAAGGTTATATTTTTCTTTAAATTAAAACAGGTTTATAAATAGATAATATAAAATAAGCAGAGTTAAGGGGAAATAAATATAAAAGGAAAAAAAACAGCTTTAGTTGTAAAAGACGGTATAGAAGAATATGAAGAAATAGTACATGAGGGATGAGTAAAAGATATTTTAACTTGACTTTTTTTTTGCGTAAAACATTCTCTTTTAGGAAAGTGATTGATGAGGTAACGCGCAGTGAAAATCTGTTCTTCAGTGTCGCGAAATATTTTCGAAAGTCTCTTACCTCTCAGGCAGAAACAGGTTATGATAAGTTATTGAATTTTTATAAATAATTTGCTAAATTAAACTCCTTAAAAACCTCAGTGGTGCTGTATTACACACCACTTCAATCTCGATATATTTTAAATCATAATATAAGCTAAATAAATAAATATCTTCAAAAGCAGAATCAACTTTTAAAGTCGATGATTTACAATAATATATTGATTTCCGAAAAGCAACGTTAGTCCATCAGTAATGAGAATTTAATAAGAATATTCGAATCATAGCAGGAAGTTGAAAAATAGTTCTGGGCTTCAAAAACCCAAGTCTAACCGAATACATTGATTATCCGTCACTTGTAATATCTAATACAATTAAAAAAATAATTCAAATAAATTGTATTTATGCAGTATATTTTTAACTGAATTAGAGTTATAACCAAATAAATAATACATTATTACTTTTAACTGAAACTAGAGTTACTCTCAGACATTTGTCCAGACCGCCTCTCATTTCTCTGTAGTATAGAAATAAAGTTTTATTCGCTTTTAGATAATTAAGATTAAAAAATTCTGCTAGCTCATTTACATAAAGGACAACAGCTGATTTTTGTGTAACTGCTTTTCGAGGGCTGTATTTCATGACTAAATGTACTGTATTAATGATGCAGTAATGTATCTTTATTAAAGTAATTAAAACCATATCGTAAAAGAAGATTATATATAATTTAATTGATTCCAAACATCTCACTTTTTCTAAAAAAAAAATAATCTGATGGGGACACTTCATGACTTCCTTGTACGCCAATTAAATTAAATATAAACAATTTTTGCTGCACTTCATTTGAGCTTATTTCATTTGAAAGTGAGAGGCGATCCTCCAATTATTTAATAAAGTGGACAGTTACACAATTGCATTGTGGTGGACACCACATTGCATCAAATTTTTTTCTGACGTTCGTATCAGCATTTTATGTTAGTTTTTGCATTAATTTTGCTTCGATTATGTGGTATAAGTAAGAACGTGTCGTGTATTTTTCCTTTTTTTTTTAATTAAATATATTGATTTATTAATAATTATTAACCTCTGTAAAAATGATTGAATTAAATTGAAAGTACATAAAAGTTTATTTCATTAATAACTTCTGATTTTTTTCATATTTTTTTTTCAATCAGAGAATAATAATTATTAATAAATCAATATTTAAATTAAAAAAAGAGTTTAAAAAAGAAAATGAAGTCGGATTCGAACCAATGTGCCTTCTCCTTGTAAGATCCAAATATTTCATTAATTACAATTTTACTTGGCTATAACTCTGAAACCAATGAAAAGAAGTACCACTTATGATATATCATTGAATAGTTCTCAATAAGGGCTTATTACATCAGTTAAGAAAAACTCCAAAATCCATTTTTTTTTTATTTTAAGATTTTTAGGCCAGTCGATTGCACTAGATGTTACAAAGTCCCTAAATCCAAAATTTGAAAATCCTATGGCAAATCGTTTTTGAGTTATGCGAGATACATCCGCTGATAGGTACGTACAGACGTCACGCCGAAACTAGTCAAAATAGATTCAGGGATGGTCAAAATGGATATTTCTGTTGAAATTTTAAAACAAAATTTTTTCAATTTACAAAAAAGTTTGATTCTTCAATACTTTTAACAGATTGTACAACAGGATATTATAATTATCATTATTCTGTAATCATAACATTTCAACCCACATTATTATTTTTCAACAATTTTTAATTTCCTCTTTGAATAACTTTTCTACCTGTTCTTATACCACTTCAACTGCATTTTCATAATATTCACTAGATGGCATGTATCCTTTCACTGAAAGTGAATCCTTTGGGTTCATTCTTATCCTGATACCAGTAATTAAATCGTTAGCAAAATCCGTCCTTTGTACACATTTTGCTATTCCTTTGTTTATAATGGCTTTATCACAATTTTCTGTTTTTTGAATAATATACTTTAACCCCTTTTTCTTTCCTTCCTTCCTCACTTCACTGCTATTTCTTCTGAATTTGAGATAGTTTACTCTAGATCAAGAAATTTTGATCGCACTCTTAATTCCTGCTATGTAATTCACCAGAAAATGATAACATTTTTTTTCAGTTATTCTACACGCCTAATTATCTTGGAATAATGGTTTTCTTAAAAAGAAAGTATTTTTTACAATTTATTTTTGAACTGGGATATGCAAAATTGTTGATCGGTAATGAGCTGCTCCCATTCTAGCCAAAGTAACTCTGATCTTCAGAGAAAATTTGAACAGAATCAACATAAGTTACCTGTAGGGTCTTGAAGCTTTTTTTCAGTGGACTATTTCCAGGCCCTTAAATGGTGATCGTCCGATTTTAGGTAGATTTGATAAGAAAGCTACCAATTGTAATAGGTGCCAAATTCGACTTCCGAAAAATTTCGACAAATCTTCAAATCCACCCAGATTCCAAAACCACCGTTAGTTCAAAAGTTTATACATATATATATATTTCACTTCTTGTGGACACGATAACTGCCGTAATTTTGCGCCAATCACTTTCAAATTGATACATAAAATATAACAACCCAAAATCTCGGTCGATTTTGTTAATGGGAAAAATAGGATCATGGTGGTGGTGATGGGGGCTTTATCGAAAAAAAATATTACTATAACTTTCTTATTAGGTAAAATATCGAATTCGTTTAAAGTTCCTACTATTCTTTGGATAAGGACCTAAAACTTATCTAAGTAAAATTTTTGGATATCACCAACCATTGGCCCAGGGGGTGGAAAAAGTTGGGTTTCGAAGATCAAAAATCACACCTCCCTCAATAGGCAAAGTATCTAATCGGTTTAAAGTGGTCGTTAGTCCTCTAAACATTACCTAAAACTTTTGTCTGAAGTAATTTTTGATATGACCAACCCTTAAAAGGCAAGGGGGTGACTAAAGTTTTTCTGGAATTATAAGAAGGGCTTTTCGTATACTAAATGTGAAACTTTATTTCACACGCAACCACCGTACTGATAAATCAGAAGTTTTACTTAACTTTAAGGTCGAAATCTTTATTATTTTCTACTTAACATAGGTGAAATCTATTTCCGCCTTTCGGCATGCCGAAAAGGATTTTTGTAATACGTTTCATAATCATTTCTACGGTTATTCTGTGGATTTTGGCCGCAAAGCCTGTGATGTATGTACATACATAAACGCAACTTTAGCGCATTAAATGTAAAACAATGTTAAAAAAATAGGTACACCAAAAATTGAAGTTGAAGTTATTCTGCCTTTAGGCATGGCTAAGTCATCAAAATATTTTTCCATTACTTGTAGCTTCTGAAAATTATTTATTTAAATAATTTTTTACAGTCATACAATGTGAGCGAGGTAGAAAATTATACTTATACTTATGTAGTATTTGATTTAAAGTTTTACTCCAAGTTTAGAGATTTTCAGCGCGCTTCATTTTCCTAAAGAAATGAGACTACTTCCAGAAGATTAAAATCACTCGCAATGCGTTATTCGGCCGTTCATTTTCGAAGCAATTATTGTTTCAAAGTTAGAAGAAATGTAAGTTAAAATGTAATAATAATAATTAAATGTTTTAATTAAAAAAATTCAATTTGATATTTTTTAAACCGATGATAAAAAACTATAAAGTTCGTTTGTTGTTTTAAATCATGTTTTAACTGGTAATATAAAATGTTAGTCAAATATTTGTTCTTTGCATGAATTGAATAACTTTGTTTTTCTACGAGCGTATGAGTATAAAATAAATATTATTTTAACTGATCAGATACATATTTATTTTCCACGGTTTTGGAAATATTTTATATTTCATTTAGCCGTTAGCTATCAATCTTAGAATTCAAAGCGACGAAGGAAAATAATGATGAATTTCATTTCTAATGATTTAAAAAAAAATATTTATATTTTATATTTTTCGTTCTTTGCAAATTTATACTAAATTAATACGATGCAAATCGTTTTATATTATCTCTGAGATACTTAAAAAAGAAACTTTTAATATAAAATATGACATATATATAATTCTGTTTTTGTTATTGATTTTATTCAGAGCTTTGTTATCTTTCAAATAACTTCTTTTTAAGATCGTAGCCAGCACTAAAACTAAGTAGACTTATTTCTCCTCTTGTTGACGTTCTGGATAATTATATTCTACCGCTAAATTATTAACGATTTCGTAATAAAGATTATACCACCACACACAACTTCACATACAATTTAGAAAAATCTGGTTAGCGTTATATTTCTAACAAAAGATAAACCTTGTTTTTTATACTGCACCTTTAAACTGCTGTTTTTTGTTTTGCATTAGAAAAATCAAAGTGGATATTCGATTTGTTTACAGAAGCTTTAAACTTTTTACCGATGAATTTTCTTTTCTAATTAAATTTGTTGGCAAAGTTTTCATATTTTTCCGCACTGACTATTTCGAGAGTTTTTTGGTGGTTGAGGCACACAAGATTGATTATCTTCAAAATGTCCCACACATAAAAAATTAGTAAATTTAAATCTAACGAGTAAACAGATTAAATAACGCGACTTCTACTTTTCACTTTTTAAAAAACTAGTGTCTGGAGACAACGACAGAGGAATGCCATACGTAATTCATATCTGCCGTTACACGCGATTAGTAAACCAATTTTGCTGAATTCTAACTAAATAGATATGTAATTTTGATGGATAATTTTCAAATGTACAAAATTAATACTTATAAACAAGCAATAAAATCTATATTCTATATAGTTTGAATAAAAAAGAAAACTGTAATACCGAATTCCGCTACATAGATATATTTTCACATCGAAATATTTTGTAGCTGACTTGCTCAAATAATTTTCTTTCAAAATCTGGCATTTCAAAATAGTGTTTAAATAAATAATAACACTATAAGAATGCATTAGTGCTTTTATAAAAAAATAATTTTAAAAAGACATTTACAAATATTTTACTGGTAATTTAACTAATTTTGACACGATCAATAGTTGACTTAATAATGATTTACCATTAAAAACACGTGAAAAAAAAAAAAATGTATTTCGCTTATGAAGAATGTTTGTTTAAACATGTAAATTAAACATTAAAGTAATTTTTCAGCCTACTGTGAGGTTTAATATGATGTGGAAAGTGTTATAAATTATTATTTGTAAACATTATACACGCATCAAATGTAAAACAGATGACTTTTAAACACAAATATTGTATAGAATGTAATAAGAAAGTGACAAATGGAAAAGTTAATCGAAGTGTAAACAGTAATAAATACGAGAGAAAATTTGATAAGGCGTTATATAGAAGGATCTAGAAACGACGCATGACTGGGAGTGGTTAAGAAAAAACTGCTGGAGTGTGTATGTAAGCTAGCGTTTATTGAAAACATGTACGCAGATATTTGCAATTCTTTTTTGTTTTTCAGGGACCGGTACATTTATTTCGCAGAAAATGGAAAAGGAAATTCGAGCAGCATGCTCCAATGTTCAGCAGAATCTAATTTAACACTGAACAATAATAGTATTTTAGGATAAAAACAATAGATTTGTATTATACTGAGACCAGATATTACAAAAAAACGTTCTTCTTTGGTAGTATTCTTTGTACAACCCGATCAATTTTTTTTACTAGGACGATTTATTTTTTACTTTATCTTGAAACGTTTTATAAGAAACTTTATTTATCCTTTTTATTTTTATTTTTTATTATTAAGGCTCTAAATTTCGATACTGAGCTGAGCCGATGTAATGTATCGTTTTACCAAAAAAAGGTATATATTAAATGCTCTTTTTTTCTTATTGAGTTTCTCTTTGTAATAAACGATACTCAGTATTAAAAATCATATTGAATATATTATAAAAATAGTTATTTGGAATTTGTTCATTTACTTATCAATAGGTAAAGTTCAAAAAATTGAAAGAGTAATTTTTGATAAAATCTGTAATTGTTGTTTTAGTTTATTTAACTTTAGTTTTATTTAGATGATCTTAAATTAAAGGTATTGCTTCTAAAAGGTTTTTTAAAATTAATTATTCAAGAGTATTACTTTATAATCTATTGATAAAAGTTAATTACTCTGGTGCAGTTTAAATAATGTACATTTTTATTAATTTAAAATTAAGTGGCAAAATAAAGGAACCTTTTAATGAAAAAGATAAGAAAATTTAATTAAATATAGTGAAAAGTGAAGTTAATTCAAATAAGATACCTTAATTCGATAAAGTAGTTACCAAAGAAGTCAATAGATATTAAGTGCCTCTCTATCCCCGAAACAAAATAGGCTATGAACTCTTCGTTCTTTAAAAAAAAGTTTAATTGTATCTAAGAATTTAGGCAAACACATTGTTTCTTTGAATTAAGAAACCATTCTTTTGTTTCGTCCAATATAATGTGTAAATTGAACGGATTTTAACTATTTGCTTTGATATTTTCCTCTTAAGAGATTCTCTTTTATCGTTTTTGCCTATTAAAAAAAAAAAAAAGATATCGATTAATTTCATGAAAGCTGTAATAATCGTCTGATACTTGAACGTAGTATCAGATCGATAAAGATAAAGAACTGAATTGATAGATTTATTATGTTAATTAAATGGCTAAGTGAAAAGAGGTGCATTAAACCTTCAGGAAATTAATGAAGGCTTGAGTACGGCGTGGTAGTTGCCGAATGAGCTAAAGAGATAATTCTAACTGGAAAATATTTAGCTCTGCTATTAATGTACGGACGTACTAAATAAATAGAATTGGGTTTACAAAACGTGCTCAATGTTCGTAAATAGTTTTTTACTTTATTAATAAATGCGAAACAGTTCTGTATTTAATTTTCTTGGTAGGGTCAAGTTTTACTTCTCTCAGAATTAACAGAGTGATTGTTATTCAGTAAACATAGAAATATATTTATTTGTCAAATAATTCAATTTGTTTTCTTTCTCAAGAAAATAATTTAAAAAAAAATATTATTCTTAATTTATCTACTTTTAACTATCTTTATACTTCATTATTAATATAATATTGCAGAATGTACAGAAACTGGGTAAACGATAAACTTATAAATCGAATGCTGTAGGTCTAGGATTTACGACGGATTCTTGTAAATCTATAACTTGTAAATTTTAACAATTTCCTGAAATTCTTTTATGCTCTTAGCTTTCATAATTTTATTCAAAAACTCTATGAATTGTATTTTCGATTTTATCCTCATTACGATTCACATTTTATTAGATGAATTAAGCAATATAAAGAATTTTGTTTGAAAAATATATCTATGCAATATAAATAAATATACTAGAGGTGATAAATAAGTAAACTAAATTTAACGGAATCACTAGCCGATGTTAAACTACAAATACATTTAAGGATCATCATACATGACAAATTAGTTAATTTAGTTTTTGAGAACTGATTAGACTTCCATAATATCAGATGAGTTAAAATTAATGTTACGATTACTTTGACTTATTTTTCTTATAATTCCTAGTCTAATCTAATTTTTAATTTTTTATGTCAATAAAAATTATTCAAAATAATAGGCCTATTTTTTAATTTATTTAAGAATAATAATGGAATGAAAATTTTCAATTTATGACTTTCATGTAAATGTTTCAATACAGGATATACGCTAGGGTGGGAGAACGATTCAAGTATCAAGTCTTTTTAATGTTATTTTTATTGCTGATAACGTACAAAATAGGTTTAACATACACTTAATAATCTGAAACTTATTCTGTGTTCATAACCAAACATTTTTTGCCAAGAAAAAATATTTAATATTCGACTTATTTTCAACATTTCCTGGGCAACTTGAGGGTATTTAATTAAAGTTGTAGTCATTTTTAAATATTACTGCTCTGCTCTGCTGATTTTTGAACTCTTTAGAGTACTCTTACCTACTCTCTTTCGTAGCCTGATGGCTCCCTTTTACCCGAAGAGGACGCTTGGTGTTTGTGTTAAAATATTTATTTAGGAAAAATTGTTTGTTTATTAGGAACAATAAAATAAATAAATTTCTAAACTAAATAAATAAATTTAAACAATAAATTTCTTCTGTCTTCTTCTTGGTCTTCTCCAGGTGGTGGTCGAGGATGAATTAAAGATTCATTTTCGTGCACGCTCTTTTATGGAGCCTGAGAGTAGTGGAGCCGCAGCGCCGCTATGGTGGGGGAACTGTGCGGTTATCTGCGCGGCAGGAGTGACGCTGTGCAAGCGCGTACGTATACTGTGCTCCCGTTGACATCTGAGCTGCTACCGTTGCCGTCCACCGTTATTAAGTTAGGCGTATATGTGGTAACAACTTTCAAATAACTCAACCCGGCTAGTGATTTTATTTTCAATTTATTATTTCTTAATCCAATCCAAGTAGCTTAGAACCAATTTTTCTTGAAACTTTTTGTTTAGCAAATTAGTAAAAAATAAAATAAATAAAAATTCGTATTGCTTAACAGTTTTATTGTAACGTTTCTTAGTGTTTTATTGTGTTTAAATAATTATATAAAATAAAAGAAAGGTAATAATAATTGCTGAATTATCCTTACTTTTTGTATAAACTACAGTATTCTTAATTATGGCGCAATAAGGACTTGTTAACTTGTTCATTATAGGTACATAACTGTACCTATAACAACATTACCGTTCCTGTAATGTTGTTACAGGAACGGACAGGCCCTTTTTTCTGTAGAGGAAGATAGAATTCAGAAATAATCTCCGGTAGGCAGAAGATTTAATGAGGAAAGGTGATGGATAAATATTCAGACTATCGTTAAATTATATAATTAATTTTACGAATTATTTAGTTTTTTAAATAAATTATTAGAAAATATAATATTTTTAGAATAAAAAAAATATTTTTACACATTTCACTTAATTAGTTCGGAATTGACCTCTAAATTAATATCTGTAACAGTATTTGTTACGAGGATTTTGGAAGAGGAAAAGAAAGAAGACACAACTTAGGATTGCATAATCATGAAACATGAGTTCAAACACTGTCCTTAACGGCAAAAATGAATTATAATTTAATTCCCAGTGTATAAGAACATTTTCTACAGCTTACTTTAAAAGTCATCAGACGTAAAGTTAAGAGTATTAAGATAAGATAAAATGATAATATTAATGAAAAAAGAATGTTGTCTTATAAGCTTATTAGAATAGAAAACAGAAACAAAAAAGTATTAAATACAAACATAATACCATTATTCTTGCTAATAATATCACATAATATTTTTTCTGAGGAAGAAACAATTCCCTTTAATATAAAAGAGATCAAATAACATAATGCAATTTAAAATCTGGTGTGGCTACCACATCACTTCCTTGTACGCCTATTAAATTACATATAGACATCATTTGGTACACTTCATTTAAACTTATTTCATTTGAAAGAGAGATACGATCCTCCAATTCTTTAATAAAGTGGACAGTTAGACAATTATTGAGTATGACTTTTATTAACATCAAATATTTGTACAATTATTAATTCAACAATCTTACATGAAATATTAGGATAGAGTAAAAGTTCCTTTATTACTCGTATTACTAGATCGGTATTATTCGTACCTTTGTGAGTTGCTGATTAAAAAAAGTTTCAGATTTTTGGTGTGTCATATAAATAAAAGTTAATAATGTTTAAAATATTCCGTTTAGTGAAATCCTGTATACTGGTTACAAATATTAATTTCGACCTTACGGTGTAAAATATTCAGTTTTTATTATTGGATTATTTGATGAATAATCAAAATGAAAAATGAACTATCATACAGGAAAAAGATAACATAAAATAAATCTAAAAAAAAAACGGCAAGAAGATGAATGTGAAGAGGAAGAAAATGTTAAGAACAAGGGAAGAATAAAAAATATTAAGAAAAAAATAATAAATATAAAGGAGGAAGAAACTATTAAAACCAAAGAAAGAATAAAACGTTTTAAGAGAGGATAATGAATACAAAGAGAGAAAATTTGAAAACTAGAGAACATGTACACAAATTAAGAACAGAAGAATTATATCAAACCAAAGAGCGATTAAATGATTGGCAAAAAAACAAATAAACGTAATGATGATCAACTTCGGACTTAGGTAGTATATTGTCCGACAATGTCGGAGGAGTAATGAACTAAAAGATACAAATTTTTTGCAATTTATTAATGATCGGGCATGTATGCCTCGGTGTATATGTTCATGCGAGGTCTATTTTTCAGTCACTCTGTAGTTAACTTTAATGTAGATAAAATTAAACAGAAATTCCAGAATAACTAAATAAAATTAAACTAGAAAATCCAAAAATAATGCGATTCTAAATTATAATTTTCAATTAATATTAAATAATCAGATGTTTCGCCAAACCTATTACATATACACATATATAATAATGTCTATTAAATTACATATACACATTTTTAAAAGTTCATAAAAATTTATTTCACTAATAACTTGTGATTTTTTCATATTTTTTTTTTTATTGTTTTATTGAATAATTATTTACTGTATTTTTTTTTTTACGATCACGGGTTAATAATTATCCCGAATACTAAATATTTTAAGTTAGTATTTGTAAGAAATATGAGGTATTATTATTATATTTTTTTTTAGGATTATTTAGTTAAGTATTGTTAATCTTAGTATGTTTGTTGAAATGATAATAGAAGCCTTAGTTTTTTCACATCTTGAACCAATTAATGTCTTCGGCACGTAATAGGGTCTTATAAATATGGTGAGGTTAAAAAATCAGAACAATAATAGCTGGAATGAAAAAACTTTATCACATTTACAAAAGATAAAAGCATTTTTCGTTTATTTAGCGTGCAAGTTCATTTATAAAGTTTATAAAAAGAAAAGTTAGACAACCGACATATATATATTTACACACGCACACACACACACACACACACACACACACACACACACACACACATATATATATATATATATATATATACATACACATACACACACACACACATACATTAGTTCTTTTTATTTTAGGAGATTAAACTGTTTTGTATGATTCTCATTTTTCTGAACTAATAAAAGAGTCTGGTATTTCTTGTTGAAATTTGATCGTACAATTAAGAACTGCTGCTCATTTTACGAAACCACATGTAATTACGGTATAAATTTAGGAAGGCAATCTGTATCTCTCTTTTGCAGGACCATATAATTATTCCTGGAGTGAACTTTGGTTATGTCACTGGCAGATCTACGTTTTGGCTTTACTGCCTACGCTGCTAGACGTTAAACAAATATATTTATGACAGAGGCGGGGGTTATGAAATTAGTTGAAATATCTATCACAACTTCAAATCTACAAGTTACATAGAAAAGCCTGATAGCGGGTACGGTTTGTTTGCTACACCATGTAATCACCAAAATATCTGATTTTGTCTCCTTTTCATGGCAGAAAATAATTATACTAAGTAGGAAGTTGTTAAAATTCAGATAAATTTAATTTAATCTTCTAAATTTTTAGTTTTACTTAAAACTTAAAATGAATGTGTTAGAATAAGTCTACCTAAACTTTTTGATAGAATTCTCTCCATTTTATTACCGATAAACTAATAATAATTAATTTTATTTGACTATTTTTGTTTGGTTAATATATTTTAATACGAATCATAGCCCGATTAACAATGGTATATTCTGAATGGTTTTTTGAATTTTTTAATTATATACAAGTATATATAAATGATCAGGAAGTCATTTAGAAACTTTTTCTTTCAACATATTTTGTTAATTACTTTTTTATAGAAGTTATACGACTAAATTTTAAGATATATGAGATGCGCTGGAAGCTTATAATCATAATACAGACTGCACACGTTCGTTCCAAAATATTTAGAATATTATTCAGCAATATTAAGTCGTCAGCTGATTTTTATTATTAGTGTTTGTTGACAGCTCTGGTTTCAACAATTTTTTGTCTCTAAATAGGGTTTAAAAAATTATGCCAGATGCTTTCTTTAAATTTCAAGCTTTGAACTTTCACTTCTCTTTCAGATCCTGGAAAACCGTAGAAGTTCTACATCGAGTAAAAAGATGGTTATTGTCGTTTGGTAAGTACTAATGGAAATTAAGATTTTTCATCTTCAATTGTTAAAAAGTTATGGGGTTTAAGGAAAGTTTTTGAATACTCTGTATATTCTAAAATAATTAAATATTAAAAAAATAATAAGTAATTATGACAAAAAGCTCTTTAGTTTTATTTAGGATTATCGAATAAAAGAATCTGACTCACCTTAGCTCACAATTTTATGATTAAAATATTTATGTTTACAATTATATTGGCTATTATTATATTACCGTAATATATTATTTTCTTTCTGAAGAGATTACTTAAATATAAGACTAAGCACTGATCGCTTACACTGCACTAATCTTTTATTATTTAAGAATTTATTTTAGCCAATTTACTAACTTACTTTTAACATTACCTGAGCTTTTTTGTAATGAAAGTCTTTAAAATTTCTGTTTAGTACTTTAACCGCTTTCTCCTTTGTCTTTAGATATAAAATCAATCGCATTGCAACTCCAATCAAGTGTAAAAAATCGATATCTCTTTTCAACCTTTGTTTTTCTCAGAAATTCAGTCTCATACACACGCGCGTCCGCTCACAATACAAACACAAAATGTACTCCTTACTTTTAATATCCTGTATCCTTTTTTTAACATTTTTTTTTTATATATACAAAGGAGAGATTCATTTTTCTACGCAGCTATAAGTAATTGTTTTAAAAAAACTTCCTTACCTATCCACTGAAATAAAATATGATTAAACTGTTTTAGTGATTATTATTAAGGATATTTCTGTTTGTATTTGATTAGATAATGTTTGTACTTCTATTTATTGTATATATTCCAAAAACAGTTACAATATTAATTCCACTTATTCAGAATATTTAAAAAAAATTATACCAATGAATAAATAATACGAGTAATCATAGTATATAACTCAAAAGTATATTCAATTAATTAATTAATAGTTAATAGTAATTAATTAATTAATTAAATACAATTTTTGTAAGAGAAAATATACAAATAACAGAGTAAATTTTCATGTAATATTTTATATGAATAATGTAACGACTGCCTTTATATTATTTAAAGTAATCTGCAATTAGTGACATTAAAATATTTTATTTTTTGCCGTTACTAGTATTATTAAGTTTTTCGTGTGCTTTCTGTAAAATTTTATTCGGAATTCGTTATGGAATAAACATTCAGAATGACGTAATGCATAGAAATGGCTTCATATTTCAAAACTGAGGGACGCTTTCAAAATTTACGTATTAAGCACTTTAGGACTGAATATACTTAATTAAACTTTAAAATTAAATATTGTGATAATTAAAGTAAATAATATCAACCGACCTAGTCATTTAATTTGTAGTGCTGTTACAAATTATCGGTTTTTGTATAGCAGTATTAGTGTTAATTATTATTGTGAAGGCTGTTATTACTAAGGCTTGGGCCATTAATTCCAACATTTTAACCGTTTAAAGTTTGTTACTGGATGTAATTTTGAAGGTAATACAAAATAAAAAAGTTACTACGGGGCGTTTTATCTCGTTTTATTACTACCGGGATTTTTAAGTTTTTTGCAAAATTGATTACTTATAACTCAAAAAAGAAGACATTTATCGAGAAACGGGTTTTCTTGTAAACGTTTACATTAAAATCATATAACATATGTCCACTCTTCTATTTAAAAATTAGTTGATTCAGTTCGGCGGTCAAAAATTTCAACTCATCATAAAGTAGTAAGAAAGTAGTAATATTAAAGTAACGCCATAAACTATGCAGATCCACAGCAGTTTTTACCTACTAGAATTTCTTAGGTTTGCAATATGAAGCCGTAATAATACCACTCTGTATAATTATTTTAGTGGGTTTTGGAGTTGTTAGAAGATTGACGATTGCCTTTTTTTTAGGGGATGTCTGTTTACTAGGCCAAGCCTGAAAAATATACAAATATTTGTTATTTTAATACAATCGGTTCCTCAGTTCTCTCTCCCAGCAAGCATTATGTCAGATTATAATTAAAAAAACTTCCTAACTTGGTGATGCACAGGTGTAGAAAGCTACATATAACGCATGAGAATATCCGTGTACCACAAAACCCTTCAACAAAGACGGTCGTACATTTCTCTCATTCTAATGGTCCTTCTTGAGTTATCGTAAGTTCTTGAATTATCTTTTGTCTTCTTCTATGTAGATAGATTTTTTTTTTTACTGTTAGCGTCAATTACGCAAAAATGCTAAAAATCTGTGATGAGCTGTGTGCAGAAAGGAGAAGATATTCACAGCACTTCCGAAAGCAGACCCGACAGAACGGAGGTAGAACATGTTAGAAACTGTTTGATGGAGTTGTGATGTGGGAGGATGAAGGCATTGACCTCGATTCCGAAAGCGAACCAGATCGGATTAAGATAATGTTTTTCTCTTTGTGAAATTGTTCGTAGTTGTTTTTGATGAATTAAGGATCTTCGGTATTTATAGTATAAAATTGTTGCCATAAAAAATGTAAGATGTATCAGAATAGGATCTTAAGATGTATGTAGCAGACTCAAATTAATTTGTATAATTGTTACTGCAGTCTAGTTTTGAAGTTTATTTAAGGAATGATTATTCTGTGTTCTTCGTTGTTACAGTGAAGCGCACAGGTCGCGCTTCGGTGAAACAGTTAAATAGTTGAGTTACAATAAAAGTATTTCTTAAATATTCGCTTTGTTTGTCAACGTTTCCTTGATAATAAATGTCTTTCTTTTCTGAAAATATAGGGTCTCTTCTTCTTTGCTTAAATCAAAGCCGTAGAATGTGAATCTATATTAAAATTTGTGTAATGAAGCCTTTTATTCAGAACAATAATTTATATCCCCAAGTAATTTTTTTAACAAATATTTTGTTGTAACCTCAGGAATATACCCTCTTCAAACGTTTTTTTGGAGAGTACACTTTAACAAAGTTTAATAAAAGGATGTATTTCAATTTTTTATTTATTAAACAGCGTTATAAAGTTTCCATTCGACTCTTTGTTCTCTTATGAAACCAAGTAATAATGAAATGGAAATCTAATTTACAAAAAATGCCGATGGTTTTCCACAAATATGTAATATATTTTTAGTAAATCTGCTTAGTTGTTTTTAATTTTAGGTTTACTACACTGCTGAACAAAATTAATAAATTATAACGCAGTGTAAACAATATTCTTCCACGAGTACTACAGACGGCGTGGCAAGTATTATAAAAGGTATTTTGATTATTAAGACCACGTGAAAATAACCAGACTATTTGGTAAGTTTGTTGGTTGTTTGGGGTATCCATTCCAATATATGCAGAAAAAACTTATTTTTAAAATAAAATGTATTTTTTATTTTCGATAGTACATGTTTTATTAATATTACGATTTTATTTAACTTACTGCTTCTTATTAATTCAACGATATTATTTGTATGGCATGGGTTTAATTACTGATTAAATAGCTGACGTAGTGTATAAATCACTAATTTGTAATTTTGTTTTGTATTAATTTTTAAGTATAGCAAATAATAATTCTTAAACGTTTAAAACAAAAAAGGCCAGTTTATTTGAGTTAAACCATGGCCTGATACAAAGAGCAATTTATATTTACTAGGCTATATTATATTGTAGCCATGATAGAGCATTTATATAGTAAATGAACGAGAGAGATTAGATATATAGAAGATAAAAAAGTCAGTTACGTTGTTGTTTCATAAAGCGAATTTATCTTTTAATTAATCTATTCTTGTCGTAAAAATTAAAACAAAATTAGTAAAATGAAGCTTCACAGTTACTGTGTTACACTTAAAAAAATTTACAAGTTTAAAGGTAAAAACGAAAAAAGAAATATATATTTTATCCTGCAACATTAGACATTTATCAAAAATTCGAAAAATAATAAATTAATAGGTTTTTATAAACCTTTTACTCCTACATACGTATAAAAACTGCTTTCATCACGTTTTAAGTCTCGGAAAGGAGTTTATACAAAATAAAATGAGAAATGCCGAGAATATCATGTAGGATAATTCTATTCATTTTTATAATAAAATAAAAGAAAATTCTACATTAAAAGCGAGATAGGATAAGCAAAAGCAAGGATATGATGTTCAATAAGAGAATATCTTATTAGTTTAATTTTCCCTTTGATAATTTCCTTCTGTAATATGAAATACTAAAAATTACGTTTTCAGTTAAGTTACTATTCCATTAAATTATTTCCCGATGTTACGTTAAATATCGTTGAAACTTATAAGTTCGAAATTGGAAAAAGTAATTTGTACAGTTTAGTTTAGAATTTCAGAATTATTATTATTAAATTAATAAAATTAATTTCAATTAAAAAAAAAAAATTGTATCTAACTCCTAGAAACGTAGTAGATGAATTTCAGTTTTAAATTCACTACCTTTCAGTATAAAATTTGTACATAATACAAGCTCAGAATACAAACACCATTTCAAATGTGGCAAGCTGGAGAACCTCGTCGTCTGCGTAGTCTCGGTCAGTTCTTTAATATGTGATTTATATTACTCCAACCATAACCAAAAGAAGTATTTACGGTTGCCGTTTTCAAATGTTTACCACGATTGAAGGAACCGAGGATTATGAAAGCCGCTTTTTTTTGTTTATAAATCTAAAAAATGTGAAACCACGAAAGATTCTTAGAGATTATACCGTTTTGGTTTAATCTACCAATTTCTACAAGTTCAGTGAACGATGGAACTGGAAGGAAATGGTATAGACGATTTAACATTATTTTCGTAAGAATGTTAAACTGTATGGTTAGGCACAGAATAAGTGGCCGTCATTTTTTTGTTTCTGAGTAGCCACGGTTGCTTTGGCGCTTACCTGCAAGGGATGGGGAAAGAGCTTCTCCCCTACGTAGGTATTGTGCAGTCGTCGACTCCCCGGAACAAGTGGTGTTCTGGTGTGGGCGCTGGTATGATGTACGGCGCCCAGTAGTCGAGGAGTTCAGGGAATTGATGGCTGAAAGCGTGGTTACCAAGAGGCTCGAGTCGGAGGCTGCGTGGAAAACCGTAGCTGCTATGGTGGAGGCCATTTTTCGTGGTAGGGAGGCAGTCGAGGGTAAGTAGAGGTTATGTGATCTCTGTTCGTCCCCCTGCATGCTTGCTTGTGTTTGTTGCAGAGGTGGGGACCTTTTGCAGGGTGGGGACTTAGTTAAACTTAAAAAGCGGGTTCGGTCTACACCTGATACAGTTGCAAAAAAAAAGAAAAAAGTGGCTGTCATTAATGATAACATTGCCCAACAATGAAACAAATGTTTCAGGCTCAAAAATAGCTTATTCGTATGTATTTCCATCTGCCGAATTCAAAAATCACCATAAAAATGACCGATTAGCTCTTGCTTTGGAGATACAATGTCATCTTTTGCCCGATCTACATTTTTAATTTGGGGGTAATTTTGTTTTTGAATTGTCACACCTGTTAAATAACAAAACACAATGTTCACAAGCTAATTGTAGGTTATAAACATTATTACTGATGCTGTGAGTGTGCGTTTCATATTTTTTTGTAGTAATTAGTGCAGAATTTATTGTTTTCCAGTGATTTTGAAGTGAAAAATATGTTAAATCAAAATGCACGAAAAGTAGATTCAGTGAATAATTTTTGTTAGATTTGTGGTAAAATAAAATTTTCGTCACAGAAACACAGTATGGCGCCTTTTTTTGAAGGCTACCTATCAACATTATTTTTTATGCTGCAACTCTTGTTTAGTTATAATATTAGAATGGCTGAAAAACAAAAAAAATGATCTATGGTTTTACTGTGCCTATGGTTTGGCGGGAGCTTACAAACCAGACAGATAACTGCTATTTCTGCTTGATTTCACCAATAAAGACAGGATTGTCAATGAAGAAAAGAGGAACAGTTTAGTACCCTAATCTTCCATCTGCTATTCGACCTATTCCACTTTCAGATAGTTTACCAGTTTCTACTCCACCCCAAAATTATAAGCTTGAAGTAAAAAATGAAAACAGTGTAGAAGAAGAAGAACCCAACAAGCCTTCCATATTATGGGTCTGATTTTGATGAAAAAGATGATAAACTGCACAGACTGAGACAAGCGGAATAGAGGGATCTCATTCGAGACCTTGATTTATCGAAGGAGAAAGCAGAACTTCTAGGGTCAAGACTACAGCAATGGAATCTTCTCCAATGTAATGCCAGGATACAGTACAGTCATCGTCATAGGGATCTGCTTTTTTTTGAGAAGAAAAACAATTTTGCTGTTTGTTGAACGCTAATAGCTTGATGAAATGTTTGAATCTGAATCATGAACCTATTGATTTGGGGCTATTCATAGACTCCTCGAAGATCAGTTTGAAAGCTGTAATACTTCATAACGGCAACCGTCTTCCTGCTATTCCTGTTGGTCATGCAATTCACATGAAGGAGACTTATGCAAACAAGGCATAAGTCCCCTTGACTCAATCAGATCTGCTGAACACAAGTGGAAAATCTGTGGCGGTCTAAAAGTCATCGCTGTACTCTTAGGAATACAACTGGGGTATACTAAGTACTGCTGCTTTTTATGTATGTGGGAGAGTAGGGATAGGAAATCACGTTATATTCAAGCAAACTGGCCTGGAAGAAATCTTAACTCTAGCGAGAAAAATGTCGTTACCGAGTCTCAAGTGGACCCAAAAGATGTTCTTCTTCCACTCCTTCATATAAAGCTGGGCTTGATAAAAAATTTTGTCAAAAGTATGGACCAAGATCAGGCCTTTAAATACTTTAGAGACAAATTTGCTGCATTAAGTGATGCAAACGTTAAGGAAGGTATTTTTGTTCGGGGCCACAAATTCGACAACTTGAAAAGGATCCTGCGTTTGATCGAATTTTGGAGGAGAAAGAAAAGGAAGATTGGAAAGTTTTAAAGGGAGTCATTCATGGATTTTTAGGCAACATAAGAGATTAAAACTACAGTCAGTTGGTGACAGTACTTCTGCAAAAATACCGTCAACTCAGATGCAATATGTCACTTATAATTCATTTTCTCCATTCCACACATCTGGATTTTACCCTCCTAGTTGTGGAGTTGTCAGTGATGAACGTGGAGAAAGATCCCATCAGGATATCTCTGTAATGTAACAAAGATACGACAGGGCCGTTGGAATGAAGCTGGCTGGTCTTGCGGATTACTCCTGGTCTCTGTGTAGGGATGCTCCAGAACTCAGAAGAGGAAAGCCAAAAGACAACGATCTCATGAAGTCACCACATCATTCTCTTCAGACCCAACCAACTGCCAGGTGTTCTTCTATCAGTTAAGAACTTTTAGAATGTAATGCCATTAAAAAAATGTCAATGGACTTGCTATGTGGTTAGTATGTTTAATTAAAATGTATCGTTTTCTCTTAATCCGTTAAAATAAAATACTTCCACCTATTGTATACCACAGAACCTAAAGCTAATAAAAATTTTCCTTTGTCATATTCATTTTTCTCAACCCAAAATTTAGCTAATTAGTTTATGCAAATGGCTTAGAATTTCGAACTAGAAACGACAAAAAATGTAAGGCACGTTCAATAGAGATTTTGTATACTTATCGATAATTGTTGGTTACACGCTCGAACCCTGGAGCTCATCACATCATTTGGTTGGCATAGTAAGATGTAACAACGCGGAACTGCTATATATTATATTATAAAAGTATTTATGTAATATATTTTTATTAATTGTATTATGAATTGTAATTAACTTTTTTATTTTCATAATCCCAAAGGTGTAAAATTGAAAGTAAACTATGGATATTAAAGTACACAATTGTTGCATTTTCTACAATCTATCTTTTTATTTTTTATTAGCTTGACATAACGTACTAAATTAAGTCTCGATTATAATTAAAATAAAATATGTAATTTATTATCTTATACGAAGCCGAACGAAATAAATTCCGCCTATCCCCATAAGTGGTAGCGTCTCAGCCTTTCATCCTTTCATCCCAGAAGGTCCTTCTTTTTCTGTTTATCCTCCTGAACCACCGTAAGGTATTACTTCAGAGGATGAATGAGGATGATATGTACGAATGTAAATGAAGTGCAGTCTTGTACAATCTTAGGTCGACCATTCTTGAAATGTGTGGTTAATTTAAATCCAACCACTAAAGAAATACCGGTATCCACAATCTAGTATTTAAATTCGTATAAAAGTAAATGTCTTTAGTAGGATTTGAACCTTAGAACTCACGAATTCGAAATCAGCTGATTTGCGATGACGAGTTCACAACTAGATCAACCCGAAGGGTTTAATCCCAGAAGGTCCTGGGTTCGAATTCAGGGCAATAATGAAATATTTTACAGCCACAAAATTCCTATTACACATTCCTATGTACAAGCTGCCAGCATACGTAATTAATTAGTCATTAAAAAAAATGGCTTGCATGCGGTACAGAGATTGAACGTTCTAAAGTAACCATTTTACAGGTAAGGTATTTGCTGTCATCTACATTAATAATGTGATTAACTGCATTCTGTGCCTACGCATCGTATATTGTCCATACTCTCTCTGTTTTCGGTATCTGTTCAAATTTATTGAAATATAAAATATGCTTCACTAAAATGTTACAAATTAACAGAGATCATAATTTCAATAAGAAAGTTGAAATGATATTAAAAATCTGTATCTTTTTCAATAGAAAATTAACTTAGAAAAAATCAATTAATATACAGATTTTAGTATGGAAGATTAGCATCATATCAAGGTACCAACAAGTTGACTTAGCCCGTTATTGAAAATTATATAAAAAGTGTTTATAACAAAAGTTTTTAAAAGTTTAAAAAAGGTTTTAAGAGTGTTTGAAATAGTATAAAACTATATAATGCCATGAAAATGCTAATTTTAAAGATATTATTGTGCTAATTTTAATACTGTATAAGTATAGTCTATTTAGCGAAAAAATAATCTTTGAAAAAATATATTGACTGAAATATCGTGTATCTTATACCACTGACCAGTAAATTCAGATTTTAAACTTTTTACTTTCTTGTACGAAGTAAAGGAAGTATTGTGATAGCGAAAATTCTCGATTTTCAGATTTCAAGGAAAACATCCATTTTGACGATCCCTGAATCCATTTCAGTTCACAACTATGTATGTACGTAGTATGTATGTATCTCGCAAAATTCGAAAACGATTAGCCATAGAATGCTGAAGTTATGGATTTAGGACTGTTGTAACATCTAGTTGTGCATCTCCCCGTTTGATTGCAATCGACTGAATCAAAAGTGTCGAAAAAAGCCCAAAATCAAAAAGAAAAATTGGATTTTGCTTTTTCTTAACTGCTTTAATAAGCCCTCATTGAGAGATTTTTCAACGATATATCATAAGATGTACTTAGTTTCATTGGTCCCAGAGTTATAGCCAAATGAAATTATAATTAATGAAATATTTGGATCGTAGAAGGGTAAGGTACATCGCTTTGAATTCGACTTCATTTCCTTTTATTTTAACTTTTTTTAAATTTAAATATATTTATTAATAATTATTAACCTCTGATTATAAAAAAAAAGTTTATATGTAATTCAATGTAACCTTTTACTTCAGGGTTATTATCTTTTTTCTGTTTAGTCCCCGGAAGTACGTAAGGTATTACTTCAGAGGATGGTATGTATGAATGTAAATAAAGTGTTGTACAGTCTCACATTAACCATCCCTGAGATGTGTGGTTAATTGAATCCCAACTACCAAAGAACACTTGTATCCACTATCTAGTATTCAAATTCGTAAAAAAGTTATTCTTGCCTTCGCTAGGATTTGAACCTTAGAACTTAGGATCAGTTAAAATAATTAACTGTTATTAATAAATTTCGATTTTTTCATCCTTTTACGAAGTAAAGGAAGTATTGTGATTACGAAAAATGTCGGTTTTCAGATTTCAACTGAAATTTCCATTTGTCCATCCCTGAATCCATTTTGATTTTCAGTGTGACGTCTGTACGTACTTATGTGCGTATGTATCTCGCAGAACTCAAAACGATTAGGGGTAGAATGTTGAAATTTTGAACTTAAAACTGTCGTAACATCTAATTGTGCATCCTTTTGATTGCAATCGACTTAAACAAAAGTGTCCAAAAAACCCAAAATCCAAAACATTTGGATTTTGGAGTTTTTCTTAACTGGAGTAATCAGCTCTCATTGAGACCTTTTCAGCGATGTATCATAAAACGTACTTATTTTCATTGCTTCCGGAGTTATATCAAAACAATTTTAATTAATGAAATATTTTTCTCTTACACAAGGGGAAGGTACATCGGTTCGAATCCGACTTCATTTCCTTTTTTTTTTTAAATGAAAAGTACATAAAATTTTATTTCACTAATAACTTATGATTTTTTTCTCCATTTTTTTAATTTTTATTATTGAATTATTATTTGTTTTTAAACCTTTTTAGAATCACAGGTAAATAATTATTAATAAATCAATATAATTAAATTTAAAAAAAAAGTTGAAAAATATGATTTCCAGGTGCTAAGTAGCGGATAAGATAATTTCCACCTTAAAGTTAAGAAAAAATTCAAATTTATTCAATATGACAATGATTGCATGTGAAAAAAGTTTCACATGTTTAGCATACGACTAGCCCATCTTCTTAAAATTTCAACAATATTTTGGTCATCCCTTGCCGTAAGGGTTGTCACATCAAAAATTGCTTCAGACAATACTTTTAGGTAATGTTTAGGGAACTAACGACCGATTTAAATCGATGCGATGCTGTGCCTATTAAGGGAGATATGATTTTTTTTGTCTTCAAATTCCCATTTTTCCACCCCCTGAGACATGGATATCGAAAGAAACTTTACTTACGTAAGTTTTGGCCTCTTATCCAAAAAATAGTAAGAACTTTAAACGAATTCGATATTTTACTTAATAAAAAGGTTATAGCAATATTTTGTTTTTTCAGAAAAGCTCCCCCCCATTTCCACCCCCATACTCCGATTGTAGCCGTTAACGAATTCGGAAAAAGATTTTGAGTCGAGTTTTTTTTAGGGAACAATTTGAAATTGGTTGGCGAAATATTACGGCAGTTATCATGTCCACAAGAAAGTGAAATATATATATATATATATACTTTTAAGCTGACGGTGGTTTTGGTGATCTGAGGGATGGGAAACGGGAAGATATATCGAAATTTTCAGGAAGTCGAATCATGGTACCCATTATAATAGGTAGCTTTTTTATGAAATCTACCTAATACCTTGAAATGACATCCATGCTATTTTCTCAGATTTTTTCGAATTACTCTCAAAGACCGAAACCTTCATTAGCCTACGAATCTGTGGCTCAACAAACCAAATATCCCTTCTTTGAATTTTACTTCACTGATCCTTGGAAACTCGGTTAAGGTTTAAGAAATCTTTGCAATTATTATCCATTGCTTTGACAAAACATTTCATTAAGCTATGTTTTATGTGCGGCAGTGGAAGATACGCATTCTTCGGATTCACTAGAGCTTAACAAATAATATTTTTCTACCCAGCTATGAATGCTTTGCTCTTCGACCACTCATTTTTTAATGTAATGTCTTTTTATGTTTTTTCCTGTTTCTACTGACCCTTTTCATATAAGAAAGAAGATTATTTAGTATCACAGATTTAGCTCTTATGAAACGAATAATAAAGATCTTTAAATCTTCACATATGTGCCAAGAATACTTTTCATTTTGTGTCATCTCAGTAAAAATTTCGTAATATCATATTTTTCCTTCATTTCTGTTGCACAAAAAAAGAGGGATTAATAGTTTCTCACTTCCATTGTGAAGGAGGACGGCTTTCAAACTCGTTTTAGAGAAATCTATACAGAAGCTTCATTCCGTAGGATTGAGATGCTGTCCGAGTAAACACAATAAAGAATTCACTTTGCAGTATTGCAGTATATTATATTATCTTGTAAGGAGAGGTGCTGAAATTCTAGCTTTCTAATACGAAGAAAATATATTTTAGTGTTACTTTCGAGGAGATTATAGCCTTTAAACCTTTATGCCAATAACTATGACTGCATTTTGAACGAATTAAGATCACAGATCAGATCATTAAAGCCTGCTTGAGTAATTTTGTAAGGTTCCCTTGGAAATGTAGATCCTCTTCTTCTTCTTTTAAACTTCATGTTTCGAACGGAATTGGAACAGCTCTTCGTTGTGTGGAATCGGTATTATGGCAGAAATGAAACTGGATATGGAACAGATTTATTAAATTTACGTGTGATAGAAAAATGTATTTGCTTTTGATTTTTCTTACACAAAAATAACAATTTGTTGAATAGTTCTTAGGTTCTTTCCATACTATAGGAATAGTAAAAGGCATATGTCGAAGTTTCCCATCTACCCCGCTAAGTAAAGTTATATAAGAATTAAAGCAGATGTGAGTGGCCGAAAACCTATCCCGGTCTTCTATTTACACCCAAAATAGTATTAATGTAGAAAAAGATTGTACACTTTTTTCAAAAATTCTCTAAAATATGACCACTAGAGGCAATTGTTAAAGTAGTACCACTTGTGTTACTATTACTCGAGCTTTGAATTCTTATTGGTCGGCCCTTTCGACGAAAAAAATCAGTAATTTTGATTTATTTCGTTTCTGCGACAATTTTTTAAATGACCATGAGCTGACCGGTGGGAAGAAAGGAATTCATCAAAATTAAAAACTCGGTAGATTGGTTTTTTGTAAAAAAGAAAATTATTGGAACATTATATCAGCATATCAAATTTAATTTACAAATATGCAGCATTAATGTACAACATACATGTTACATGGATTAGTGCAGTTAACATAATAAAAAAATTTGAATAAAATGTCTCTATTTATCCGGTACCGTAATTACAAGGTTTATTTAAAGTACTTTTTTCCACCGATCGGATTTAGTTTAGTGACAATCTTTAAAAATATTTTATTCGTCTTTTTGAAAACATAAAAATTTCTTTTTACTCAATTATGTGCTTTAACAACACTATTATTGCGTGGGAAACTCAATTTTTTATTTCTCTTGAAAGGCTGATTTTTTTAAGAACTCTGGATATCTCTCGATCACATAAAAATACAAGAAACTAATGCAATAAATTTATAAAATGATTTATAAAATCTTTGTATATTAAAGCTAATATAATGATACAAAAAAAATAATGTTATTTTGCGGAAAGTATAGTATCAATATTTATTGATAAAAGATATTATATGTTTTTTTTTAATGTTGGACAAAATGTTTGTTTTACTTTAAAAACCAACGATTTAGATAAATACTTAAATATCAAACATTCTCAACTGGCGGGATGTGTCCCTCATCTAAATGGATTCCAGAGAAGTGAATACTCTCTCTCTCTCTCTCTCTCTCTCTCTCACTCTCTCTCTCTCACTCTCTCTATGTATATATATATATATATGCACATACATTATAATTATATATATTTTTTATACTTTTATTAAACCCACTAATATACGACTTCTGAAGAAATAACGGAACTGGTCAGCTTTCAGAAGTAGCAAACAATTATGGTTCGGCCAGTACTCCGAATGCTTTTAAAGCAGTTGATATTTTTTATGTAAGCTCCGACCTTCTTTGTAATAATGATAAAATGTATACATTTTTACCGATGCATACACTTAATAAAAACCCAGATGATAAATTTTTTAATGAACTTCAATACTTAAACCGAAACTAATTAAATATATTTGAGCCGTAACGTTTTGTCATAATACGGAGATCTCTCTTAAAAGATACGGACCTTAAAAAAGACGTTAAAGCGAATGATATTTGATTAAACCGATTGTAAATTTCAATTAATACATTTTCATAAAAGTAATGGATTAAGGATATTAAAAGTTAGCCGAGAAATTCTTTGACAGCTAAAAAATTATTACTTCTTTGGAAATTAGTTAATTATTGAATAAGAGATTATGTTTTGATAACTAATTTTAAAAATGCGCTATTTGAATTCGTTCCTGGTATTTTGTGAAAATATTTTTAGAAATTTCTTATAATAGGGTTATTAAGAAAAAAACCTTTTTTAAACACCTTTTCTATGGAAAACGTTTGACAAAGATTTTACATAAAACTTTACACAAATATCTATATTAAAAATTAATAATGAGAATAAAGATGCTGAAATTAAATTTCTAATTTGTTTTATTAAAAAAAAAAACTAATTAAAATAAGCATTTTTTGTGAAAGACTTTTGAAAGAACATCTAGTTAACAATTTTCATAAATAGTTTTGCTGGTTTTTATGATACATTCTTATTTTAAATTTCTTATTAAAAAAGAAAAGTAAAATAAAACAATTTTGTTTTAAAAGTGTAATATTTTATTTAACTGAATTAATACTCAGCAAGCAGGTTTTTTGTTGCACTCTCTTGATAATAGAACGATGCATGAGTAAGTTATATACTATTTTAATAGAAGTAATATTTATAAAAAATGTACTTGTAAATATTATAAACTTTTCATCGGCTTTTATTCTGCTTCTCTCTACGAAAAACTATTAAAAATTTGTTGATATCTGATTGGGATACTTACGGATAAAAACGGTTATTTCAATTTTATATTACTTTAATGGTATTAAAAATGTATTATATTACGTTGCGGAAAACATAAAAGCGAGAGTGGTTTTATGTTTAGTGTTTACGACTAAGTTCAAATTTTACGCTTCAAAATTTATCATTCCTTATTACTTATCTATCTTCACAGGCATATAAATGTAAAAGAAGAGAAATACATACCAGAAGAATGTATGAATAAGAAATTTATCTACGGTATGATAGAGATCACAAAAATCGTAACAAAAGTTTACGCAGTTTCTTCCTCGGTATTCCATAAAATGTTTATAATAGTTTAGATAAAGTAACTTCTGTGAGAAAAAATTACACTTTTCATTTAAAAAAATGTTCACTATTCTAAATGCAATATGATCATTAAAAAGTTGTTAAAAATTATTAAATTAGAAAAATTTTAAATCTTGCGATAAAATATATATTGAAAACAGAAATTAATATTGCTACAAAAATATTGTTGTAATATGTATCTTACAATAAGACGTTACAAGGATTAAAATATTAATCTTTAATCTGTGTTTGAATAAGCGTAATAGGTATTACATAAACGAATGATTAGGAATTATTACTGCCAACGATTTAATTTCTACAGTTTTTTGTTTATACTTCATTTTTTATACTCTATTATATTCATTAAAATTATAAATACTGTATGTAGAGCAGATATTCGCAATATTTCTGATTGCTGAAGCACACTCAGCGAAAAAGGCTAAAGGCTTTAAATAAATTTTAGAAATGTGTATTTCCTTCAGAGACATCTTTTTGTAATAGGGTAAACAAAAAAAAAAACTAAACTTATTTTAATATTTAAAAAAAATGTAGATTATATATTAACGTTAAAGCGTAGATTTCTGTTACTTTATGCTCGATCAGTTATTTACAAAAAGTTCTGTAAAGAGTGTCGACCAAGCTAAATCATACGTAAAAATCACGGAGTTCGTTAGAATTTCGTCGGTAAGAGGCGACGAAGTCAACGAACTACGTTTGAAGTTCTAAACATGTTTAACAGTGAAATGAAAAAGGGGTAAAAATAGGCGTAAAAACATTATATTTCAGTTCAATTAGATTAGTAATAAAAAATAATTTCAAAAAATAACTCGAATTTTGTTAGACAACCTTTTTTTTCCATTTGATGAACCGCGGGATTAAAATAAGTCATTTTATTTACGTTTTTAATATACGTTTACGATTCGCGCTGCTAGATAGCAGTACATTATAGTACTAGGTAGCGTACAAAAACTTGATAATGTACTTGAAATAATAACATTTAAAAGTAAATATACTACAGCTTATTTTAATAGTAAATGCTGTTACGTAAATGAAAGTACTGAAGATGAAACAATATTTTAATTCCCATCACTTCTGTAAAAATGTAAAAGTATTAGTTTACAAGAGATTATACTAATTTTATTAAAAAAAGAAATAAATAAAACAAAAATAAATTCAATTGGTAAAATCGAATCTAACGATAAAAATCGAGGGTTACACTTACAAAGAAATAAGTGCAATATTACATCACGGATTTTCGATTCGTAAAGGTCTATAATATATACTATATAAAATATACGATATATATATATATATATATATATATATATATATATATATATATATAATATATACTATATAAATACTAGTTTTATTAAAAAGGGAAAAATATTGTATGAAGTGAATAATATGACGATCAACAAAAAAAAATTGGCCGTGAAATTCAATTTGTTTATTCTAAGGCAATAAATTTTAATAATAAATCCATAAGAGAACAATCAGTAACTCATAAAAAATAAAAGAATAATCTACCAAAACATAATAATATAATAAAAAATTATAATGAAATTACAAATCGTACGGTAAAAATTACGCAAATATCATTTTTTCCGCTTAAAAAAAAGATTTTTGTTATATAAATAAAACTGTTTTTAACAAAACGATACTGATATCAAAAAAGATAAGACACTACATTTCTATGTTCAAAATTTGTTATTAATTTAGAATTTTCTTTAAAAAAAATAGATTTTGATAATAGAAATGTTGTCTTACCTTTTTTGATATCAGTATCGTTTTGTTAAAAACAGTTTTATTTATATTACAGAAATTTTTGTTTTTTAAGCGGAAGAAATTATATCTACGAGACTTCCGAGGTTTACAATTTCATTGAAAATTTTTTTTTATATAATCTACTTAATACACGGGAATTTCGTAAAAATCGGTTTAAATACATGATTTATTGTAAGAAATATTGTAAAAAAACAGTTCATTTAGGAATCACATTAAGGTTAGTGAATTTAACAATTTTAAATTATTTTCCGTTATTCAATTTCACTCTCATTGTCAGCACAATTATGTAATGTACTCTATTTTAACTTAAAAATTAATACTAGAAGTTTTTAAAGAATTCTGCTTCTTTAAAACCAGTTTTATTTTTCATTTATTTAGTATAATAATTATATCTTTTTTTTTCCATACTCATTTCCTTTTATTTAATTGAGGTATCATGAATCGGCGATGATATGTTATTTTTGACTTTTATTTATAATTCCACATCTTTAAATGGATCTTTCAAAATCATCATAAAGATGAAAGTGAAGTTGGTACTTACTAAGACCAATTATTTGTTTAAGTGATGCTTTAAAATACGTGAGTACGTAGTTTATTGCCTAAGTTTACCAATATGGTAAGGTAAATTAGACCAGAGTGTCTCATAAGATCAAAGACCCAATGCTACTATAGAATACTTGCCAAAGAGAGGCTGTAAATGGGTTGCGATCTACAATTAGGGTACAACTTTAGTATATGTCCTTGAAAGCTTTAAAGCAAGGTTACTACAACAATATTTTTTCGGTACTACTGAATTTTTCTTATCGATACAAAACTTTGCGATTGAACATCGATTGACCTTTATATTTTAATGTTTGTTGAATACTTTTATTTATACATTTATTTTTTTTTATCCCTACATATTATTTTAGCAATAATTCATTTTATTTTATTTAGTTGGCTGCAAAATTATTTTTAAATTAATAACATTTACAAAAGACTCGCTTTCAGACTAAAAAGTAGATCGTTCTTCTAAAGGATTGATGCAGTGATTGCTCGTTTAACTTTTTTCAAAATTTATAAATTTCATTTATTTCTTAATGTTGAAGTCTGATTGTTCTGTTTCTACGTAAAATTTGATTTTAATTAATATCCTTTCGTGGGCGTTCAAATTCTTTAAGGTGATAAGAAAAAGTGTAGGCTTTCTGTACTACGGCCTACAAGACATTTTTTTATCCGTGAGTGAACGTGCATCCAATCTCTCCGATATAAAATTTAGTGTAGCCACTAAATTTAATTTGTATATTTTTGGGCCTCTGTCTATTTAGATATGAGTTTGGTTAATGTGATGAATGATCTAGTACATTTTGTTTAGTCTGAAAGCGACACAGTATTCTTCTTTTCTAAAAACGTTGGTAATTATGTTTGACTGTCTCTAATGTTGGTGTTACAAATTTTATGTGTCTAATGTGTTTTTATTTCACTTTACATTTTGTGTAGCATGTTTTCTCTCTAAATGTACATCTCTAGCCAATAAAATGTGCCAAATGATTTATTGTAATTACTTCTTCACTGTGGTCAGCTGATAAGATGTGTCTGTATTTGGGTTTGTTGATGAAATCTCTGCATATCTGTGCTGTATAGGATGATCGGATGTGTTGTCCGTATAGGTGTCAGTTTTAATTGATTTTCTACATATTTTGAGAGAATGTTTGTTATCCGTTTTGGGCATCATGAGATCAAAAAGTTTTGCGATTTTTGTGTTCATATTTTGGGAAATTAACATTAGGATACAATTTTTTTTATGGATTTGAGGGATATATAAAATTGTCCTATTTTATTTTCAACTGGAATATGATTACATGGTGAAGCCATTGCTGTAATATTATCAATTCAACATTATTTCATAGGAATATTGCTTCGCCGAAATTGCTCACCCTTTGATTCAAACTATAGATTTTTAATATCAAATGTTCAACATTTTTGATGTTTGTTCTTAGACCGTAGTGTATCTGAAAATTTATTCATACTATCAACAAACTTCTCAGAACGGATGAAAGATAATAATTGCGTAAATAAGGTTTCTCTTTTTTCATTTATTGAGTTATTTGAACATCGATTTCTAAGATCATTAGCCCTCGTCACATTCGTAAAAAAGATAATAAAATCAACGGTAGGATCGTCAGATATGTGGGTGCATAGGGCCCTTACATTTTTATAAAAACAAAAAATTATGGTTAACATTGAGTTATTTAAATAAAATAGATACATAATATATACAGAGTGTAAAAGGCCCCATTATTTACATAACATAAAAATTAAGACGAAAACATTAAAACACTCTTTCCCATAAAATACACAAAAAAAAGTTTAGACAATACCATGTAGATTGTGAGAACCATATGTTCAGGTGTAAAAGGACCTCACATATGGAATTCTCCGTCAACTTAACACACTGACTTTTGTTGAAGGTCGAAGCTTTATTTCAAATGGGTTAATAATCCGCTACATGTAGATAAGTAACTATTATTTCTTCTTACATATTGCTGATATATATTTTATATATCAGCAGCGATATTAATTGTTAATTCATGCTTTATTCTGAGGTTTTCATTTATTGTAAATTCTTCCAGTAGATGATTAACAGTAATGGTTTGTCACATACAGTGCACATTAGTCTTTTTTTCGGTTAGCAAGTATGAATTTGTTGATCGCGTGTGACCGATTCTAAGTCTGATCAATGCCACTTCTTTCAAGCGAGTAAGTTTCGCGTCGCTCTTCCATTTAACATGGAATAATTTTAATCTCATTCAGTTTCGTATTTAATCTTCTCCATTTATTACTCCATGTGGTTCTGATAGTCATTGTTAAAAGATTTTTAATGTCTGCCACTCGAATAAGAATCATGCCCATGCTCCCACAAAATGTTGCCATTCTGGCAGCTTTCATTTCCTGAGATAACATGTTCCCGTATAACGCAGCCTTGGGGGAGCCAGTTGCCTCTAACTCCTCGCGCAGACATGCCAGGCCCGGCTATGTCGTTCCTGACAGCACCACACGACGAGCCGGGACTTGGTCTTTCAACTGCCTTGCCTCCTAATTTGGGGTCCCCCAAAGGAGTCCCCAAACCCGGTCTATGGTCATACTTAAAACCCCTTACGGGCCCCAGGAGTCCCCGTTCACTCATCGAAGTTGGGACCCCGAAGCATCCCACCCCTCCTGAACGGGGCTATTCGCCCGGAACTTTTCTACCCAACGTTTTATTTAGGGAGATTCTCTAATCCTCTACTTCCTCAGCCAACATGCACTTCATTATGCACATCACCATGTGTCTGATTATATTCCAATTACGCTTGCTATGTAAGATAGCAGCAATAATTTTGTCAGGAGATACCATCCCTATTGTAGCATAAACTTCTCTCCTAAATGTCTCCCACCTTGAACATACAAACATAGTGTGTTGAGCCGTATCTGGGGCCCCACAGTACAGGCACGAGACCATTCTTCTTCTTTTCCTTTCAAAAAGGTGTCTGTTACAGCACCCATTGCCAAACAGGAACTAGGTTATCTCAAATGGCTCCTCCCCATGTTTCCTGCCCAGCCATGGTTTGAAGCACGGGATTAGTCTCTTTGTCCCGTATCGGCTGCCGACCACCTTCTTTGAATTTAACCAATAGTTCCTCTCTTGAAAATCGTTTCGGTTTTCCTCCCGCTCTGTCGGCCGCCTCCTCCGCCAACAACTCCAGCGATGGGGTTGTTCTAAATGCGCAGGTTACACCTATCGCCAATGTCCTCTGAAGGATTTCTATACGGCGTATCGCGATCTTCTTCTGTAATGCGTATTTTCAGATGGTGCAGCACAGAGGATAACGGACCTTACAATTGATGCAAGCATCCTCCGTTTTGAGGTGCTTGCTCTGCCAACCCTACACATAAGCCTGGAGAACGCCGCAACAGTCCTGCGAACTTTGTTCACAGTCCCCACCAAGTGGGGCTAAAAAGACCTCCTATTAATATGCTAGACCTCCGGTTACTTCGCTTTGGGCACTGGCTCAACCTCGACCCCTTTCACCACTAACTTGATTGGTCGTAACTTTTGCCTGTCAGCCATTATTATTAGTTTTGTCTTCTCAACTGCCAAGGGCAGTCCTCTCTCCTCCAATCATTCATCTACCATCCCAATTGCCTGGTTGATTTTAAACGTAACTTCATCCTCTATTCCACCTGTCACTACAAGAGACGGATCGTTCGCGAAACCCGTGGGATGAACCCCCGGCGTGTACCGCAGTCTTAAGACACCATCATATGTGAGGTTCCACAAGAACGGTCCAAGGATCGAACCCTGTGAAACTCCAATCTGTATATTAAAAGCAATGTCTTCCACATCTGTAGAACCCATCACCATTCTATCTTTGAGGTAATTTTGGATGACCCTGACGATGTACGGGCTTATCTCCCTATCGACCAGTTCACTCACGATTCACCCAAATAGCAGTTAGTTGAATGCGTTTTGCAGATCCAACAGCACTGCCGCCGGAAGAGACCTTCTTCTCCATGTCCTCTGAGCCGCGTTCTACGGCGCTATGACCTGTTGGCCATAGCGCCGTATGTCTCTGCTACCTTCAGTTCTTCTAGTTTCTTCTGGACTCTATTTAATCCTTCTATTGTTCTTCTGTCATCTTTCGATGAACCCACTCTTATTACGTATGCTTGCCCCCAGTTATCCTCGTCGACTTCATCCAATATTACTTCGGTCACACCTTTTTCTGCGACCACCTATCCAGCACGTAATTTTTTCTGCTTTAGTATCCTTTCGAACGATGGCTCTCTGTCCATTAGTCTTCTAGCAAAGTCAGTTTGCGCGTCATTGGCTATGTCGAAGAGGACTACTATATCCTTTCCCTTTACTTCAAAAATCGATTGTTTTTCTTCTTTACATTTCATAAAGAAATTTACCGGCAACTTTTTCAACACAAGATCCGGTATAATTTCTTCTAAACGCCTTCCGCAAGCTGAACCAAACTTTCATATTTTTGTGCCCGCATAGTCTGTGGCTTCATCCACTACCTCCTTCCTAGATGCAGCACTGCATGAATAGCCAGAATTATTGAGCTCTACTTTCTTCCTCATCAACTTCGACAACCAAAGCGAACAAGGTTTTTATTTTGGTATTTGCGTTTGCTGCAAGTTTCACCAATTTCCTCCTCTGCGCATTTACTTCATCTAATAGTTGTTCATAAGTGCACTACTCCCCCGTAGACTGTGTAAAATCATTTCTTCCTGGCTGCGCCTTACAAGAATAAATAAAGAGAAAAGATGTAAAATGTGTGTCCCAAAAACAGTTAAAGATTTTCGGGGAGTGTTTGGGGGAGTCAGGATAAAGGAAAAGACCCAAAACGGGTAGATCCCGAACCGTTTCTTATTTTGGTTTATCCAAACGAATATATAGCTACAACCATTTATACTGTGTGTGTTCACTTGACTTACAATAATTCTCTACAATCACAATTACGAAAAAATTCCAATTGCTTGTTTATTAGTTGACGTCACTATGACGTCACACACCTGCCCAGTTCTGAATGTTGGACTGGAAAATTCTCCACGACATTAAAATTATTACCTACAAATTTCATTATATTCACGTCTAACGTAACTGTATCCATAAATACATGCCCAAAAGGTTCACAAAATCTCACTTGTTACGGCAGTGCAGTAACAGCAAAAAACTCACTTATAATAACAGAAATAAAGTTTATACGTACAGTGCTAACCAGGTTCAATCCTCATTATTCTTGTTTCCAATAGCATTTAGTGCACTTAAAGAGTCAGACCATGTAAGCACTTTCTCTTCTCAGAAATGTTCTGTCTAGTTAAGAGCTTGCTGTATACCAATGAGATCTGCTGTGTAAGCACTTGCATATCCGGCAGTTTCCACGAATGGCCGGAATGGCCACGAATGACCAACGGCTTCCCGTTTTAAAACCATCAGTAGAAATGTTCATATATCCTTCATAGTTGCTGATGACTGTCGAAAATTCCTGTTGGATGATCACTGCTGGTTTCTCTTCTATTTTTCCATAAGAGAAATATAATCTTGCGCTTATAACTGGTAAAAGCTGTGGTAGTATTACACTAATAGAAATTGCTTATGTATCCGGTAAACCAGGTGATAAAAACTAAGGGTAAATATATGGTAATATGGTGAATTTTGCTTGGTCTTCCCTTATAAATAAATATTATCTCCGGGAAATGATATCCTGGAAAGAATACATGAGCACCTTATCATGTTTGTATTTGCTTCTCTTCTCGAAGTGTATAATTGATAAAATTTTTCATGTAACTTTAAGTATTCAAGCATTTCAGTTCATAATTAAAAAATTGCAGGCTATTGTTGATTCAATAATTTAAGACTCTAACGTGAAAAAAGGAGCTTTCACATTTTTAAATGAATAACAAATTTATAACATGTTTTTATTGTACATTAATCTCACTTTGGTAAAATATAGTAAAAATTACAAAAACAAAAAAGATAGAAGTTAGTTGATATACATTAATTTTTACAAAAATTTTACGCAAGTGTGCACTAACTTAGGTCAACTTAATATTATCAACATTGAAATTGAAAACTTTGAATTCAATTAAGCCCACGACCAAGCAGGAATTCAGTAGACTCCGTAATGTAAAAATAACTTTCTTATAAAACATGATAGAAACCATCACCTTGTACATTACAATTAATACAGTATAAAATCATTTACTAAGATAGATTGCCACAGATACTTTGGAGCGTTTGTGGACAGTTATCGAAACTTCGTAATGGTAAAATAAGTTCAAAAATTAAAAGTAAAACTATACAGAAGAAAAAGTGAAAAAAATACATTCGCAGCATAAAGAAACTTTCAGTTTTCTTTAAGTCTATTCTCACCGAACGGAAGAATATTTAATGAAACGGCAGCAAAAAAGAAACTTTAAAATAATTAAAAAATAAAACAAGACTAAAACACCAAACAAGTTGTTTGGAGTGGTGTTTTACTCCCTATTCGTAAGAATAGGGAGAATAGATAACAGAACATAAATTTAAAATTACAAAAATTTACAAGAGAAAAGGGCAACATTTACAAAATTTTGTCTAATAAGAAGATACAGAAGTACAGATATTAGGGAATTCTATTAAAATAAAACATACATAAAGGAAACATGTGGTATATAAAAAAGGAATAAGGAACCAAAAATAAACAGCTACAACTTTCTCAGAAACCATATATATTTTATAAGGTATGCAAGGTTTTTATAAGGTATAAAAATGAGAGTCGAAAACAATGAGATTACTCTTTAATGGAACACAAATAGTAAAAAGGTAAAAGTTACTCAGAAACTGTATAATTATTATTTTTTATTGAAGTCCACTGGAGGGGAAAAAATTAAAGCGGCATAAAAAAATAAGAAGGCTACCATAAGAAATGAATTTAATATAGATCTAAGGAAACAAAAATTAAGAAGGTTTCAGGAGTTGTAGAAATTCCTGGAGAATTAGTAAGACTGTGAAAAACTGTTATAAGATATAATATTGAATTTATTAAAACATTTATATACAATGAAAAATTCCATTGAATTTTAAGAAAAAAATGATATTTCAATTTTTCAGTAGTATTGAGACAAGTAGGCCCAAACAAAACCAAATAATTGACTTGTTGAATTCCTAAATTATATACGCAAAATCTTCACAAAAGAAGAGGAAGTCGGGAACATGCTAACAGATGGTCACTTTGGATTTTGAAGGTGCAGAGGGACAAAATATATGATATCGTCTTGAGATTTGAGAAAGAAAAAAAAAGAAATAAGGAAATATTTCTGGAATAATAAATAGAAAAAATTTAATAGAGTTGATTGGATCTTTGAAGTATTCAATGAGGATGGTATTAGCGTCTGTTACAAAATAATCTGGCAACTGCAAAAAAAATTAGATGGTAGAAATCAATTTAAAAAAAAAAAACAGGAAGAAGAAAAGGTGCAAAAGGTGCAAAAAAAATATTAAGCAAGGATGCAGTCTTTCTTGTGGAATATTAAGTATCTATAAAAGAACCATGGAGACATGTATTGATGGAATTGAAAGCATTTTTTGTTACGTCAAAAAAAGTTAACTAACAAACATATAGATGAGCGACAGAACACGGAAAAACAATCTTACATTTTATATATGACGTAGCTGCTGCCATCAAAAATAAACTAGAACTAAGCGAAAAGTCGGATACAGGTTGATAGAAGTTCACAGTAGACAATGGTAATTTAAAGATAAACATCAGAAAAACAATAACTAGAAAGGACTGACGGTCTAATTCGGTTTAATTAATGAGCGGATGAAAGATAAAAAGAAGTTGAACAACAGTTCATCTATTTAGGAACTATATTCACAAGAGATTGGTGGAGTAAGGGAAATATCTTGTGAGAGATCGGAAAAGCGGAAAAAGTAATAGAAATTACAGGCAAATAAAAGTCGTTGACCGCAAAACAAATAAATCTTGTGACAAGAAAAAGATCCCTAAACTGTTATGTTTCTAGAATAACATCGTTTGGCAGTGAGATCTGGACAATAGAGGCAGAATAAGGGGGAACTTATTTGAAATGTAGTGCTGTAGGAAGTTATTGAAAGTACTGTGAGTAAGCAAGATAATCATGAGAAAAGTTCTTCATAGGATCGAAGAAGAAAGAAAAAAACGAAAAACATATTATTTAGCGAAGAATTGAATATATTGACCACATTATACGGCGTGAGGGAATTATTCAAACATTATTATTAATTGATGCCAGTCGATAAATTTACAATTTAAACTATTATTTTGGGAGAAGTAAATTAATATTAAGTTTACTTGATTGTTTTAAGGATAATAAACGACTCATGAAAAAAATAAAATTTCGTCCAATTAGGATAAAGACTGGATAAAAATGTATTAAAAGTAAGAAGGAAGCATTTTGTTGAAATTTGGAAAGAATATTTTCGTAATGATATTTTAAAATGTATTTTACAACGAATATTAGTTTAGAAAAAGTAACTTTTTTAATGAAGTTATAATTAAAAGATGAATCTTGGAGGAACTCATTTTGGGAGTTTACGTTAAAGTAATGAAATTTTTAATTATACTCGGAAATTAACAAGTAAAACAAAAGAGCCTGAAGGGTAATTTTTTTAGCTGAATCTGGATGTTCTTCTCGTGTCGCTAACCGATAAGAAAAGTAGTAATATAAACGAGTTTAAGTCGACTCGGATACTTTATAATTTTTTTTTTTAAGAGCTATTTAAGACTTCGATAAAACTCTTTTATCTTTGAATCAAAATGACTAAACGGGTCTCAAATAATGCAAAAATAAATATTTCAGAATACAAAACTGAAAACTATTAAAAATTTAACATAGATAAACCTAACGTAACTGCGAATCCTTGACAAAGTGTATTTTCTCAGTAGCTAAAGTAAATTCATAACCAACTAACCGAGATAATAATATATTCATATGTTGAATTTTCTTAAACTTTAAGGCAATTTTAATAATGAAACATTAACATTATTATAAATTTTTTTATTATAAATGACTAAACGGGTCTCAAATAATGCAAAAATAAATATTTCAGAATACAAAACTGAAAACTATTAAAAATTTAACATAGATAAACCTAACGTAACTGCGAATCCTTGACAAAGTGTACTTTCTCGGTAGCTAAAGTAAATTCATAACCAACTAACCGAGATAATAATATATTCATATGTTGAATTTTCTTAAGCTTTAAGGCAATTTTAATAATGAAACATTAACATTATTATAAATTTTCAAACTGGCGTCTTAATATCTTGGTTCTGAAGACATTATTTTAACACAGGCTCTCTATATTACATTTATAGTACTTTAATTTCTAGTTATTAGAGTCAAATTACAAATTAAATCTACCTGAAGTTGTCAAGGTTTCTTAAAATCTGATTAGTATATTTTTTTCGCCAGTTTTCCAAACTTTAAGTAGATTTCATAAGAATGCTACCTATTGTAATGGGTACCATGATTCAATTTCCGGAAAATTTTGACATATCTTTGCGTCTCACATCCCCCAGACCCCAAAACCACCGTTAGCTCAAAAATTTATATATACATTTATATATATATATATATATATATATTTAACTTTATTGTAGGCACAATAATTACCATAATTTTGCGCCAATCACTTTCAAATTGTTTTCTAAAAATAACTCTAATCAAAATCTCGGTCGAGTTCGTTAACATCCAAAATCGGACCATGGGGTGAAAATGGGGTGGCTTTTTCGAAAAAACAAAACATCGCTATAACTTTCTTATTAAGTAAAACCTTGAATTCGTTTAATGCTCTACTATTCTTTCGATAAGGACCTAAAACTTACCTAAGTAAAGTTTTTGATATCACCAACCATTGGCTCACTAGGTGGAATAAATGGGATTTCGAAGACAAAAAATCATACCTCCTTTAATAGGCACAGACTCGAATCGGTTTAAAGTGGTCGTTAGTTCTCTAACTTAAAACTTTTGTCTGAAACAATTTTTGATATGACAAATACTTGTTGCAAGGGATGACCAAAATTTTGCTGGAATTTTAAGAAGTCGTATGCTAAACATGTGAAACTTTTTTCACGTGCAACCATTGTCGTATTGAATAAATTTGAAGTTTTTCTTAACTTTAAGGTGGAAATTTTTTTACCCCCTACTTAGCACCGGTGAAATCTACCTCAGCCTTCCCGCGTGCAGAAAGGGTTTTTTGTTTACTTCATGGGGTACATTTATATTTTTTATTATTTTTTTCACGAACAGTTTTAGTTAAACTTAATTTATAAATTATGTTAACTAAAAAAAAAAAGATATCAAAATGGGTTCATAATATATTGTATAGATCCATCCCAATAATAACTTGATGAATAATTATTGTTTTTATTAAATAAGGCCGTAGGCTTATATAAAAGTAATAACAATGGTTAATTATTGAACGACATGCTTTTTTTATAAAACCACAATACAGAACTTTAATAACATTTTTTAACCATATAATAACACAATTATGCTACGTCAGGAAAAAAAAATTTCATCCATCTAAAATATGTTCTGTCATTTTTGTCTCCTTCAAACAGTATTATTGTTAATTATTTTTAACATTTTATAATGCGTACACATCAGAATACTCTATTATATTACTCTAATTGTTCACAGAAAGTGATTTGTCCTTTCATTGTATGATAGTTGAATAATATTGGTTTAATTTGGAAACTAAATTAATTCTACAACAGAACGCTTTAATTAACTCCAATTAATACGACTTTTCATTAGTTGAACGATCGGCAGATCTAATTTTCTAACATAGTCCTTCATTAAATGAATTTTATAAGTTATAATAAGTTATCTATATTTTATAATTAAGTATATTAAAAAAAAAAAAATTATTGTAAGTTATTTTATAAGTTTTTGATAAGTTAAAATTAAATTTCTCAGATGTAGTTCTAATGTTCAAATCCTAGTACAAGCAGTTACTTTTATACGTATTTGAAAACTAGATCGTGGATACCGGTGTTCTTTGGTGGTTGGGTTTCAATTAACCATACATCTTAAGAATGGTCGACCTGAGACTGCACTTGAGTATACTTCACTGAGGATGATACATATCATCCTCTGAAGTAGTAAGTCCGAAGGCTAAACAGAAGAAAGAAGAAGAAGATGTATCGGTTTATTATTATTTTTTAATAATTCAATTTTTGTTATTGTAAACAGGATTGCTGAGAGAGTATGGTTAGACGACAAATTCACAGCTGTACATGAAACGAAAAGGCTTTGTATATTTAAAGCAAATATATATTTAAGTTTCAAGTAGTGATTGATAGAATATGTCAGTCTTTCTACTGAAGGTCAGGTAAAACAAAAATATAAAAGAAAAAGAAAGAAAAACATATATCCACGAATGACATGATGCAAAAATTATTATGATTTGATTAAGTTTACTGATTTATTGTCAATATCTTTCTTTGTGGTATGCAACTTGACGCAAAGTGTGATTTCTAAAAAAAATGTGATGGGAGTACATTAGATTTTGTATAATCGGTTTGTTTCAAATATCAAAGTAGTCGTTTTTTAGATTTTTTGCTTCCAAAACAACAAATTTCCATGTTGTTCGTTGTTTTTAATTCCTGATGTTATCATTAAATTTGCGAATACGAAAAAAATTTGGCAATCATTAAATAAAAAAATCATTTTTTGGTGTGGAGAATTGTCTAATTTTTTTAATGTTTAATTGTTTTTAATGAAAAAATTATCGTCCACAAAAATAAAATCTTTTTTTATAAATTAATAGAATTTTTTATTTTTATTTTCAGTCCGTATATCTGTTCGAAACGATATTGTTGAGTTATAGTGACTGGACAATTTATTTTGTACATTTATCAAATAAAATTGATTTGTTCGACACTTATTACGTAATAGATAAAGTTTAGTGGCGATATTTAAAACCAAATATTATTAAAAATAAAAAAATAGCATTATTATGTCCTTTTATAGTTCAAGTGTATTTTAATTAATTAACCGTGTTCGTAAATTTCTTTTAAACATAAGAAACTGATAATGATAAATTGTTTGTAATTTAACTTGATTAGGTACGGACTAAAAGAAAACTTTATTTTAAAGTTTTGAATCCATCTTTGCTCGTAACAAGTTCAGCGATGCGGCCATTATAGGAAATAGGGCTGAAGGGAGGTTTATGAGGCCAATTTACAAGAATGAGTTCGGAGTTGAAAACACGGAACCAGCACGCTTCTTCTGCGCCCTTTCAATCAATTTCAAGTGTAGCAAACCATTAGCATCAGCTGTATTACAAAAACGTTTGGCCATTAATATTTTAATATTTTTCCGTTAGGTATTTTACAATTTATTTATAAATGCAAAGTTCTCATTTTACTTGTTACTTCGTATTTTATGAAATAACAAGTAAAAAATAAAAATTTTTCTTGTTCGGCTAAAAACGGTTATCGGTAGAAAAAATTGATTTTATATTTACATTTAATCTAAATGTCATTTTATTTTTTTATACTTTAGTAGCGTACCTCGTCGCGACTTCGCCCACAATACAGATGTAGCTTCACTCGCAATGCTTTTTAATATAAACAATTTAAGATAAACTAAAAATTTATTACAAATCTAGCATTCCATTCGCTGCTTCCCCCGTGCTCGCTGGTTACTTGCGCTTCCCGTCACGATCAGAGGGCTCGCTTCGCTCTCCCTTCCCGTTTTCTCCCGTTTCCCTTTCCTTCTCACGTTTCTCTTCACTTACTTCCCTTTACCCTTCCCCTTCCCCAATTTATTTTTCTCTCTTCCTCTTTCCCCTTTCCATTTCCATTTCCTTTTCCCCGTTTCCCCCTTTTCTTTTTTCATTTTCCCCTTCTTCCCTTTTTAGCCTCATCCCTTTTTCCTTTTTCGATTTTCCCTATTTCTCTTTTCCGATTTTTCCCTTTCTTCCTTCTTCCCTGGTTTTCGATTTCAGTTGGTTTTCGATGAATTACGGTATGGGTTCATTTTGTCGCTTACAGTAAATTTTTTGTTATTCCTAATTTAAAAACAAAGCCTTTTCCGGACGCATGTTTATTATGAACTTTTTTTCATTATTTTAAACAGAGAAATACAGCTGTAAAATTTAACGGCATTCTTCTGGAGCACTTACACACTCATTCTGTTGGTTTGAGCGCGCACACAATGTATTAATATTACTTATTGATAGATGTAATAAATTTAATTTAATATTATTTTATTTTATTTTAATTAAATTAATTTAATCCCCTTCCTCTTCCCCCATTTACCTATCCCCCTTCCTCTTTCCTTTTTTCTTTTTTCCATTTTCCCCTTCTTCCCTTTTATCTTTTTCTACTTTTACCTATTTCCTTTTTCCGATTTTTCCCTTTCTCCCTTCTTTCCCGCGCGTAAATCGGTCCAGTAGTTTTTTAGTCTATAGCGGACACACATATCGGAAACATTACAGTGGAATCGTAAAATAGTTAGTATAGTGTACGTTGCTTTTACTTCCAACAGATAGAGCTGTTAACAAGAAATTTAGTTTTTTATCGATTTGAACCCCTTAAAATCAAAATTTCGCAAAATCTTTTATTATTGCACGCCTACTTAAAGATACAAAGGTACCCTGAAAATGTCAAATCTCTACCTATAATAGTTTTGGTTGTACGTTGATTATGAGTCAGTGAATCAGTCAGGACATTCTATTTCGTATGAGATTATATCTGGCTTAGATATTAGCAAGCTAGTACGGAAAACGTACATATTATCTTAATTATAAAATAATGAGGTCGGTGTTCTATTACCGTTATAAGTATTAAATAATATATTAAGTGTTCTCACAGTTACAGTTTTTGTGGCATGTCCTATTCTTTGCAAAAGTAAAATGGCAATGAAGACTCATCATATTGAAATAACGACTTTCAAAGATATGTGTAATAAAAATAACTGTTCTTCGATTAATCATGGTAAAGAATTCTTACACCATGAGGATGCGGTTACTAGAAACGCTCATGGGAATCTTCCAGTAATTTATTCTTGAAGTCCTTACTTTTGAAGCCTTAGGATCGTTCCTATTGTTGGGACTTAAACTACTTTTCACGTGTAATTCGGTCTCTCGCCTCTATAAAACCATTATTTTCTTAAGTTTTATTTCTACATTGCATCTTAACAAATTAGATGTATCAATGAAATACGCTTCACGTGTTTTTTTTTATCTTCTCATAGATTATGTGGTCTCTGATAAATACCTATCCGTTGTTACTGATTTATCAAAGTTTGACTTATGATCTGTATTTTTCAATCTTTTTTCTATCACCTCCCTTTTTTCCAAAACTTCTTATATGATTTGTTTTAGCAGAATGAGTTATCAAGATATTTGAGCTGATAAAATATCGCAGTTATCAAATTTATCGACTTCTGCTTTCCACAATATTGCTTTATCATACCTTTATTGATACCCAAAAGCTATGTTGTACATTTTCCAGACTCAATTTATACATGTAACCTACTCAATTCTTATTCATCAAAACAGAACGATATTTCTTACGCATTCATTTTTATGTATTTTAAATCTGTTTAGAATTCTGTTCTTGTTTTAAAGGTTATGAAATCATCAATAAGATTTTTCTCATCCAAAATATCATCAGATAGTGATCCCTCTCTGCATATCTTGTTTGTGAACTGTTGTTATTTGTTAATTAATCATCTCTGGTAACAGTAAATTCCCTTTCGTAATTTTCGATATTAATCTACTTGAACTTCATTTAGCAATTTTTTTATTATTATTTATCTCTACTATGAGTTTATAAATTCCGTAATAATTATATTTTCAGTTTCAGTATATCTTTTATTCATCTAATCTTTCATTTTTATGTTGCCTGTTCTGCTAATTATAATTCCTAAATATTGATACAGTTTTACCATAATTATGTTTTACTTTATTTAATTGTGCTCATCTATTATGCGAAACAACGTCTCTTGCACCACTCACTATCCGTGGTCTTTTTATTCACCAACAATTATCTTTTTATTTAAAGTCTTAATTGTATTTCCTTTTACATTATCTACTAATTCTGTGCAGCATTTATCTTTGAAGAGACATCTAATGTGATGCTCTAATTTTTGGACATAATTTTCTTTTTGTCTATTTCTGTTCTAAATCGTTCTTCTTAGTTTCTCTTTAATTTCTTAAAACTCAACCTTAGTTTTATCAAAACAAGATTATGTTTAATGTTTATGTCTGGTCCTGGGTATACTTTGCAGTCCATAATTCATTCTATATCTTTAGAAATAAAGGTTATTAATTACTTTTTCCTATTGACTGGCATAACCAATGATCCGGTATATCTCCCTGTATATATATATATATATATATATACAAATAACTTGTTTAGATTTTATTTCTATTTAAAATATTTCTTACGGTGATACTTGTTGTACCATACCATTCTCAGATTTCCTATTTATTATTTTTCTTACTCCTGGATTACCTCTATCAGAATTTGTATTAATTGTCGCAAGTTTTTCTAAATAAAATTCCAGCTCATTTATCCATCTAACCTCAGTAATTCCAATGAAGTCTAAGTTTTACATCGCTATTATTCATCGCTATGAATAACATTTCGTAGATAACACAATTGCATATGTATCTGAAGATAGTTGTTTAAAAGAACTTCAAATTTTTACCTTAGTCATTAAAAAATTATTCACAGGATGGATTGTAATCATATAATTTTACATGCGGATAAATCCGTTGCATTGTGCTTCTCAAATAGAAGTAACATTGATAATCTGGTTGGTAGAATTTCTATTGATGAAAATGATACCCATTAATGATATTGCAGCTATACATAAAGTAAAACTTTTGATGTTTTTTAGATGACAGATTCTACAGGGATGATCAAATTAATTTCTTTTGAAACAAAATCAAACAATACTGTTTTACTTTTAAGGGTCTTTATAAAACTCTAAACTTGTCATTATTTTTATTTTTTGTTATTATTATGCATAAGTGTATTCTCTGCTGAAGTATAATACCATGGTTTACCTCAAAAAGTCAAAACGACGTTTTCTAGATACAAGAATGGGCTGACGGATAATTATTATCGTTAAATATCTTTCTACCTCTATTAAATCAGACAACATAATTGTTTTCGTATAATTTAAAAAAATTATTCTGCTTACAAATCTTGTTATCCTTTGGGTTACCATTTTTAATAAATTACCTAATCATTTAAAAACTTTTTCCATCAATTTATTTAAAAGACAAGTGAATGATTTTCTTTTACAGAAACATTACTTTATAGCTGAATCTTTAAATACTACTAATTAAATTAAATAACACAATAAATAGTAAATATACTAAATGCTAATTTTCTTTCCCTCTATCCATGACAAACATCAATTGACCGGTTCCTCCAACACATACTGAGAGGAAATCTGGATATCTATTATGATATTTAATAGATATAATAGTTACATAGAGTTATCGGATTTTTTATATGAGTGATTCGAGGTAGAATGATGCATTCTAAAAACCTTCAGATAATAGGAAAGAGAGAAAACTGAAGAATTATTTACAATGTATGATAATTAATATTAGCGTATGATTGAACATTATTGAATTATATTCGGTCAATCCATGAAAGTTCGTTTAAAGCTGAATAATAAACTTACAAACAAATCTTGGATGCATCCTCAAAAAATATGAATCCTGATTTACAGAATACGTATCAACGCGGAAGATAAAGATCTTGTCCGAAATGATGTAGTCTTTACATAAATACAGCAGGTAAACTATAGGTACATGAGTACAAAATGATGCTACAAAATGTGATACTGATATTTAATATACTACAACAGTTGGTTAAGAAAAAGTTAGTAAAACTATAATATTAATTTGCGATCCACCTGAACTTGATGATATTAACATGAAAAATTTTTTTAAATTTCAGAAATTATACGAAATGGATTTCACTACAAGGCCTGATGGAGATTTTTGTCGAACTAATTACTTGTTAAAAGAGGGGTAGAAACTTTTTCGCTTTTGTAATGAAATTACATTTTGATATTAGAATGCCAAAAAAATAGGGTAGAAACGAATCTTTTAATTGATAGCGAAACTTATAAGATTTAATTGTGATCTTACAACGTTTAATATTAATTTTTTTAATTTTATCCTGGGTAGAATAAAATCTTGTCCAGATGACCTTCGCAAATTAGGTATTATTATTTGTTTTAAGCGATGTTAGAGTTGAACCACAACGATATAGGTAGCATATAAAGAACGTTAATAATCCTTCGACATCTTGTTTTCACTGTTACAAAGTTTTTTTGTTATTTACACAACTGGATGGACTTTAAACAATTAGTTCAGCAGATAACTGACATTTCCTCTGGGTTCTAATTTTCAATTTCTTAAATTTTCAATCAAAGAACATGGTTGCTTCTCATTCTTGTTTTAATAATAATGAAACTTATTCAAACAAATTTTTTCATCATATGTAATTTTTTCTTTTCTTAAAAATAGTTTGTATATTTAAAAAATAAAAAAATAAACATTTTTATCGAATTTCATAGGACTGTAACAGCAAAGTTTGAATCTATCGAAATTTAATTTTTAATAAAATTATTTGCTGTCAGTGTAATTACTTACACTGACGAATATTCATACAGAAATAAAAAGTTGTATGTGATTATTGAAAAATAAAAAAATCTGTTGTGGATACCAAATGACTTCGTTGTACGCCTATTGAATTACATGCACTCATTTTTAAAAGTACATAACTTCTATTTCACTAATAAGTTCTGATTTTTTTTCATATTTTTTTTTTAATTGAAATTATTGAATTATTATTATTGATTGTAATTTTTTTTTCATTTAGAAGTTAATAGATCAATAAATTTAAATTAAAAAAAAAAAAGTTAAAAGAAAAAAGAAATGAAGTTGGATTCGAACCGATGTGCCTTCCTCTTGTACGATCCAAATATTTTAATTAAAATTTTATTTGGCTATAAGTCTGGAACTAGTGAAAATAAGTACCACTTATGATATATTGTTGAAAAGCTCTCAATGAGGGCTTATTACTGCAGTTAAGAAACAGTCATAATCCAAATGTTTTGAATTTTGGGGTTTTTTGGACACTTTTGGTCCAACTGATTTCAATCAAAAGGGGAGGCACAAAATTAGATGTTACAACAGTTTTAAATTCAACATTTCAACATTCTACCCATAATAGTTTTTGAGTTATGCGAGATACATATGCACATGTATGTAAGTACGCACAGACGTCACGCTGAAACTAGTCAAAATAGATTCAGGGATGGTCAAAATGGCTACTTCCGTTGAAATCTAAAATCGACATTTTTCGATCACAATACTTCCTTTACTTTGTGCAAGGAAGTAAAAACAAAAATACAAATAAGTAACAATAATATACACAATAGAATCTGCGATGCCTTACATTCTTAACCGTTAAACAGTAACAGTTCTGCTATTACCGTGCTGATCGGATTTCTTAAATAAGCTTAGGTAGGTATTATTATTATTATTTTTTTTTTTAAGTAATGCAAATTCTTTAACTTGTTTAACACGCATAATTTAATATATTGGTAGCCGTTTAATCCATAAAAATATTCTTGTATACCTAATAGAATATACCCACCTATTTCATTATGATCAAATGATTAAATACATTCATCAATACTGATGAAATTCACTAGTAGTAATAATATAAAATTCTCCTGATTGTAAGATTTTACAGTAATTAAAAGAAGTTGAGAGTGTTACAGTTCAAAATATTTCACTGAAAAATCTTTGAGAGCTTCACCTGATTGTCTGTTACTTTCCAATTCTTTTAAATTTGTGAAAAATGCTTTTCCATGAAAATACTTTTGTGAAAGTGCTTTTTCATGTTATATATGTACACCGCTTAACGAAAAATCTGTTATCCACACTAATCTTACAACTTAAAGTTACTATAGCTGTCACTTAACTCAGCTAGTATGTATTTCAATGATTTGTCAATTGACATTGTTTTTCGAGTTATTTTTAGAAACCCAGAATTCACTCTCCTACATTATAAAAAAATAATCATAGGAAAAATAGCATGATTGTTTTCCTGATACATTACTAAGTCCAAATATATATAAAACTTATGTTTCGAGTGACTGATAATCAAAACCTACTGAGAGAAATTGATGAAAATTTTTACGACGTTCTTTTTACGGTGTACGTACACACTAAGAAAGAAGATTTTGAAATTCCAAGTTTAAATGGCTAAAATGGTGATAACATTAAATTTTTATTTTTATTTTTTAATTTCTTTGTAACAAATGATGATATCAACTTGATTTCTAGTGTGCGTAATCTTCATAATCTATTTTTTTTTCGAAATTTAACCTAGAAAAGGGTAAAGAATGGTAAAAAGTTTGAACAATGATTGCAAATTTTCAGTGTTCCCGGTTACACTAAATGAGATATTAACTCGATTTGAAAATTAAAAAAAAAAAATTTTTGAGTTTTTTAATTCGATTTTTAAAGAGTGCGACGGTGTACGGCGCCGCGGTTCAACCAAGACAGCCACTGCGCCACTGTTTCTGTAAGTGGGATGCGACTGGCTACACCTGCCTCCGGTTACCTGACTAAATTAATAAAATTAAAAAAATATGAGAAACATACGTCACCTTCTAGTCGTGTTTCTCAGGTACACTAAGAAACGGTCAAAATACATTTTTATCTGTACGAAGGATAGGACGGTAACTACTGTTTAGTAGATGGAGGCCGACTATTTTGAAACCCGCATTCTTCAGATCACTCAAGATTTCGGGTCCTGTACTGATCGAAGTGTTGCTCTGAAGGAATTACAGTATACTGATTTAAAAAAAAAAAATTGAACAGGCTTTAATTTCTATTTATCATTATTATTCTCAAAAGGATGAGTTTAATGAACACAGGCAGTAACGTTTATACGGATTTGAGTACTAGATCGTGGATACCAGTAAGTATTCTTTGGTGGTTGGATATCAATTAACCACACATCTCAGAAATGGTCGAACTGAGACTGTACAAGACTACATTTTACTTACACTCATACATATCATCTTCATTCATCCTCTGAAGTAATACCTGACGGTGATTCCCGGAGGCTAAACAGGAAAAAAAGGTGGCTAGACATGAAGGAGAGTGAAGCAAGAGCCTTGACTGGTTATCTTTCTATCTTGTTCTTCAACTCATGCGCGTTTCGTATTGTTTATGTTCATTTATTTTAAAAATATTTGTATTTTTTGAATAATTAATAGTTTTTTATAATTCAAAAAATAAAATATAAGCATTGCGTTCAGCAATTAATTTTTGGTTTCATGTTCAAATTTTGATTATGTATTTCGCGAGCAAAGCCGCAGCGGGAAATGCTCGTTTAAATATATATAATCAAACGTTATATACTTTTGTTGCCAAAACCTTTTTAAATTAAACATGAAAAACAATTTTGTAACCGTAACTGATTTAGAGTCAATTCTTCTTCTTTTTCCTGTTTAGCCTCCGGTAACTACCGTTTAGATAATTCTTCAGAGGATGAATGAGGATGATATGCATGAGTGTAAATGAAGTGTTAGTCTTGTACATTCTCAGTTCGACCATTCCTGAGATGTGTGGTTAATTGAAACCCAACCACCAAAGAACACCGGTATCCACGATCTAGTATTCAAATCCACGTAAAAATATCTGGCTTTACTAGGACTTGAACGCTGTAACTTTCGGCTTCCAAATCAGCTGATTTGGGAAGACGCGTTAACCACTAGAACAACCCGGTGGGTAAGATTTAAAGAGTCAGATAAACTTAAACCTCACTTAAACCTTTCAATTTACACTGTGTATTGTTAGAATTTTTCTAGCTAGCTTTCACAAAAATCTGTTTGTATTATTTCATATTATTAGTAATATATTTCAAATTGAAATTATTGAAAATAAATTTCAATTAGATATTTAGTGATTGCGTCCACTGAAGCTAACGCCTGCATCCTAACTATTGTATATTTTCGGTTTTAAAATTGTAAAAATTCATATATTGTTCGTATTTGTATATTTTGTTCGTATTTAAAAAAAAAAATTCAGTTTATTTAGGATGAAAAAATCAGTGTTTTTTTAAAAACATTTTTCAATTTTAAACACATTCAAAACGAAATTTTTCCTAGATAATATAACTATTTTTAATCCTATAAATTCATTGTAATATATACCTAATTTTATAAAGTTTAATAGAAAATTTATCCGAACGTAAGATTTATGAACCCCACAGATCTGTTATTATAGAGTACGATACATGTAAGACTACAGTACGACTAGAATTAAGACTTCAATGTATTATTTAAATTTTTGTAAATAATTGACGGAAAACAATTTATTCTTGTGTCATAAATCAATGATAGGCATGCGTTCTAGAATTCATATTTGTAATTTTCTATTTTATGCCAGGGTGATTTATACAGAGTATGAAAGATACTCTCTATATCTATTCTGTGTAGAATAACATCCGATGACTATCGAATGTTATTCTCTACATATACATTAAAATTGAAAAATAGTTTAATATTAACAAGGGATTTATCATTACAATTTTGTAATTCAATCATTTTAACGATTTTAATTTTTCTGGAATTATTTTAATAAACAGTATTCTCTATTAACAAACTCTATTTTAAAAATAAAAAAGTATAAATTTGTAGGAAATGTAAATAAATTTTAGGTAATGTGTAAAAATTTTATTTAACTGGATTTTATACTTTTAAATTTGAAGACAGTGTACATTTTGTAGTAGTTATTAATAAGAATGGAAAGAGGAAGGGAATTTAAATATTCAATAAAAGCGGACATATTTTTATTATTTTAAACTTCCTGTTATAATGCTATTTAACAAATATTTTTAGTTTAATTTAAAGAAAAATATAGCAGCTTTTGTAAATATATCAACATTCTTTTATAGGAAAAACTGATGTATTTAGTGATACGTGATTATCTTAAAACGAAAAAAGGGAAAAAACTATAAATAAGCATCATTTCAATATTGTCAGTTTTCTCAGCTATTTCTCTAAAATTACTTATAAACATGTTGTAAAACTTTTTTTAAATGAAGAGGAGTTAGTATTTAATTCTAAACTGTCTTTTTAAGGGTCACAGCCGGAACTATAGAAGAACTGATTGAGAATCATTTATTAGAAAGATTGTATTCGGCTAGGCAATCGATTGCTTTTATGATGTATAATATTTTTTTAACTATAGTGAATGCTTATAAATTTTAATATATTTATAAAAAAGTGTAATAATAAAAATTATTATCATACTATTTTTATTTTGAGGTTTTCTCGAGACTCATACCATGTCACTCTTTCCAAGTAGAGTGGGAAATTACAACTGAAGAAGCAAGAAGTGAAAGACATTTCTCGTTGACGGCTGCAACGATAAATGAATATATATAATATAGAAAGTGTCGCGCTGGTATTTTATACAAAAAAAAAAACCTTCAATCGAGGTAAAATTTCCCATAGTCACAGTGAATGTTTTGATAAATAATTACTACAATTTTTATCTTCATTAATTTTTGTTGGTAATTATTTAAATTTGATATGTCCACTTCAGTCGGAATAGTAAGGAAAACAACCACTACTATTTTAATAATTTAACGAATAAAATGGTGATATTTAAATAACAACTTCAATTATTGTACAGGTCAATTTCTAATATCTATTAGAAATAAACCTATAGATGAAACGATATTTTTATTATTTCGTACCTTTTTTTTTTAGAAAGCTACTGAAATTTAAATGCTAGTAAATAAATACAGAAGAGCAGGCGCTCATAATATAATTATATGTAAACCATTCTAAAATAAATAATTAAATTTTACATAATATCTTAAATTGAAACGTATACTAGTAGAAAAAAAATAAAAATCCTATTACAATTTAAATGTATTTCCCATAGGCTACTGTGATTTAAAGAAAATAATGCTATTTTGTCGAATTGAGCAATAAGTTACTATTGAAAAGGAGTATCGCTTAACTTTATTTTTTGTAAATAAAATGCCTCTATTCGGAAAACTTGAAAAATGAACGGTTGGAATAATTTATTTTTAGTCGTGTAAAGAAAAACATTTTCCACTCTACGGTATTATAAAAGTCCGAATGCAACAGCGTCACATTATTTTTATTGCAAGTTTTCTTCCCGAGTTCTCTTATTATTTATTCAAACAATAGGAATTTGCCAGTGTAAGTAAAGAGTAAAGTTTCTGAAATGTAAAAGCAGTCTAAAGTAAAATGTAAAAAAATAGTAAATAAAAAAAATAAGAACAATGACTATGATTTTCTTTAATATAAAATTCTTAAACTTTCAAACTTAAAATAATTAAATTAAATAAAATTAAAAAATTATCCAATTACTTTCTTTTTATTTTGTTTTTACCCTACTACACACGCACCGTTTCATTTTACAACCGTAATGATTTACACACGTATTAGTTGTACATAATGCTGCAATTTTAGTTATCACTTTTTATGGTCACATGACTAATTATAGTCTACTTATAGTTTACTTTATAATTACATTGTTCTTTCGTTTTGAAATAATTTGTTGTACATTCCCAACGATGAGCAACCCAGCGATGAATAAGCCTGCTCCATGTGATAAGCAGGTTTACTTGTAGTGTCTCTTGACCGTCAATCGTAACGGCTAGTAACCGATCAACGAAGTTTTGATCTATACATAGTGTAAGGTATCGCTAAGTTGCATCTTTTGTTTCATATTTTATTTTTTGACAAATAGAAGATTAATTTGTTTGTTTAATTTCCAAAAGTTTTCAATTTTTCCATTTTCTGATTGCTTTTGCCTGAAATCCTCAGCTGATACAATCAGAAGATACAATATGAAGAAACATACAAAAATAAAAATATGATAAAATTCAGAAATAGTATGAAGCGGTCGTCGATAAGATAAAATTTCACCTATTGAGGGTGTGTTATCGGATTTAAATTTTGGATTTGAGATTGAGTTTTGATTTTTTATGGCTCGTTTTTAATGATATCGTCGCGATAAGATATATACTTTTTAAAATTCAGATTGTTCAGGATGATCTGAAAATTTACTTATTTATGGATAAATCAGGAGACTTTATCAAATCATTATAACTTTCTTTTATTCAAAATACCTTAAAATTATTTTTACTCTTGCCTATATTATAGTCTTTTAATTTAATAACAGTTACAGGAAAATTCATAAAAAAATACATCGCGTGAAAAATTTTCAGTTTTTTATCAATTCACTACTTTTAGTTATCTTTTTTTGGAAATATCAGTCAGGCAAACTAGAAATTAGTCTATCTATTCGTGTAGAGAAAAAAAAAGAAGAAAACTAATTCAACAATGATCAGGGATAGATTTTGAATGAAACTGGGATCGATCGGAGTGCGCCAACTGGGGAACTGCTGAATTGCAGTCCCCGTTTAATAACTCATAACGCTTTAAGAATAAAAATTACACAACGTTAAGCACTACAGTAGCTTTTTTTTAATATATATCGAGGAGCGTCACTAGCGCTCCCTCTGGCAAGTATGACAGAAAGTTGGCGACGCTACGCTTTAATCTTTAAAATAGGGTTTTACGACACTTTCCATACATCAAATTCCTTTTATTAATTAATATGAATGATTTTGGATATATGAATTTTGTGTTTATGAATCGTAAATAAAAATATAATCTTACGCGCAAAAAAGTTTTTCGATTAACATTCATGTTTTATTATTTTCTTCTTCTTTTTTCTGTTTAGCCTTCGGAACTACCGTAAGATATCACTTCAGAGGATGAGAATGATATGTTTTTTTATTTGAGCGCATCAAAGACTCACAGTAATAACTCTAAAAATATTCAGACTTGGGATTGGTCCAACCGATCATCTGCTGATAAGGTGATATATCTACTATACATGAGAGAGAGAGAGAGAGAGAGAGAGAGAGAGAGAGAGAGAGAGAGAGAGAGAGAGAGAGAGAATATAAAAAGAACGAAAACGTTTATTCAACTATTAATATAACATAAAACAGGCAAATCTAGGTGTTAACAACTACATTTATAGGAGTGGTTCACCTGAGACTATACAAGACTTCATTTATATTCGTACATCATCCTCACTCAGTCTCTGAAATAATACTTACGTTGTTTCTGAAGGCTAAACAGAAAAAGACAGAAAAGAGAGAGCTGTATTTATTGCAATATCAGTAGTTGTATTTCCATTGCATTTATGTAAATAAAACGTCCACACAACAAAATGTGTTCAGCCAAAATATATTCAGCCGTGTTTCTTAGATCGAGTATGATTTACCAGGAATAAATGATGTTCCACAATATTCAGTAACTTATTAAGGTATATCTCAATAACCTCGATAATATATAGGTATATATAATACACAGTAGCGTTTACGTATATATAAAATTAAACTTTCATTCAACAATTTGCCTACTATATAAAGTTTATTTTTTATTTCGATATAAGATCATTTTTATTAATTCTACATGAAAATCTATGGACAATTCCATCTTCAACTCTGAACAGAATGTATCACAACTTATTTTTAAATAGTATTCTTAATAGCGTTTCGTATCTTACTGAATTCATCCTGTAGAATTCGTTGTAGGATAAAAGCAATATATCTCGCATTAAAATGGGATCTCACAGAAAAAATGGATTCAACCAAGCAACCCACATCGTTGCTCGAATTATTTTCAATCGAAACACGCGGGACTTTGACCGTACTTGACTGGTACGCAGTAGGACTTGTCAGAAAAATCGAATGCGGTATTACGTTAATTCTAAATTACTACGAAATTTTCTGTTATTGTTACTTCTTCAAATAAATCTTGTCTTAATAGAACAAATTAAAAAAATTATTGCGATTTCCAATATTCTCAAAATTGTGTTCAGTAAAAAAGTAATCATTAATGACTTAAAAAAAAAGTATCAACTTCGTTTAGTATTTTCCAAAAAATAATTGAGGCTTCGTTTAAAATTGCTTCAAACTCATCGTCAAAGATAAAATATCTAGTGATAAGATTTGTACTAGAATTCGTAATTAATTTTTGCTTGAGAAATAAGAATTTTCCATTTTTCAACCCATTACTGTTGAATAAATTAACTTAGACCTTAAAATTTTTGTTTCAAAATTAGCTTTCAATTCACACTCTAGATTTTTATTTATTTAACATTCCTTGTTTTACTTCGGTCATAGTTCATCACCTTTGCAAAAAGAGGAATAATTTTTTAGTTATATAAAGAAAATTAATTATTAAAAGTAAATTAGTTGACCAGAGGGTACCAGTAACAGGAACACAATGTGTTCGTTCAAATAAACGAAATATCAAATATTTACGTAGCCGATTCAGATTTCTAATAATTCTTTCAATTTTCCTAAATATAAATTACGGAGGATTTATACAAAATTTGATGAAATGTGTTCGTTTCAAATGTATTTGAAAGACAAATTCAGAAACAAATCACTATTTTATGTTTGTTTTAAAATAGTAGTACTAAAATCGGTATGGCTTTGGTTTCTATCAATAAAAGTTTTGTTTCCGTCCGTATTTTCCTCTAGTCAAATATTTTCCTTTTTAAAGAGTCTCCTGTTAGTAAATATCTGACAGAATCTTATAATATATCACTTGGTTTTTTCGATTAGCGTAAAAAGTTAAGCGAACGCTTATAATGAAGAGAAAGAGAAAATATTTACTTAATACTTCAACATACTAAAGTTACGTCAGCATTATCTAAAATGAGGGCATTTTACTTCTATCTAGAAGCTTCTAGCCGATGTAAGTTACGTTGTGGTCAGAAAAGAAAAACGAGTTAGGTCTACAACAAAGCTTAATAAAGAACTGATGAGTTAGGAAAAACATAATTACTTATAAAGAAGTAAGAGTTTAACACTTATGAAAAGAACTTTTTCTGATTAGAAATTTATCGACTAATTAATAAAGTTAATATTTTGGAAGATGTTTTCGAGTTAACAAGGTCTTTTTTAACCCAGTCTCCATAGTTTCCGAAAAAATCTCTCTGGTCTTGTTTAGTAATATAGTGAATAATGTTTTAATTAATACTCATGACTACAAAAGAAGCAATTGAACTTTCCACCAAAGTTAAGAAAAAGTTTGTTGAAGAGAGTTACTGACCTCAAAATGAATACTACTAAATAATATTTGACGGACTCGCTTTACTCGCAGTTTAATCAATTTTATCCTTGGCAATAAAAAAAAAGGATAAATGATTTATGATTATATTACCTGATTCATTATTCATTACTTTATTCAATCAAAGTTTTAAGTAATATGTATAGTTAATTTCTACATTGAATGTTATTTATAAAACTACTCTTTTATTGAAGTATATTTTTACTTAATTTAATGTTTTACGTTAACTTCTAAACATAAAAACATTATTTTTTTAATTAGGATTAGAGATTATTTAATAAAGCTCAAATTAAATTATACGATATTTTAATTACGAAACATTGAATATGAACTGAAGAATCTAAATATGAATTGCAGTACGATAGTTATTTTTCTCATGCACTTAAAACAACACGATTCTGTTCAATGAAGGGTAGTCTGGTCATTACTGGATATTCCTTCCCTCAATTTATGAGAAAAACCTTTTAGGTATTATTAGGGAGAACGTACAGTGTTCGTTCCCATACTAATTAGACACTCAATCGAAGTTCTCCCCTTCTATGTGGGGTAAATAACATCTCTCAATTTCATATTCAGGTAGATTCTTATTATATAAATTGAATTATTTAGTGAATTCAAATATCTAATTTCTACTTAATTCGCTTCATTCTAAGAAACTGGAATAATATTCGTAAAATAATGAAAAAAGGATATAGTAAACAATTTAAAATATATTTTTTTATCATTATAATCTGTTAATAAGCAGAAGTATAGATTCACTGAAATTAAAATATGTTTTGATAATTGATTGTTTTGAGATGTTTTTTATTAGAGAAAAAATTTCACTCGTTCATCTTGAACTATAAAAAATAAAATGTTATGCAGTTTTTAGTCGCTAATTGATAAAACCTAGTTAGTTGTATTTAATTTTCTGGAATTTGGTTATTTAATCTTTCTCTTTCGAAGTTATGTTTGAAAGAATAACGGTTATATTGTTTTTTAAGGTTTACTGAGTTAACTAGCGAGTTAACAGGTAGAGAGAAGGAAATCATTAATTATTTTTATTTATAACAATTAATATTATTGATTTGATTATTATTTAATGTATAGTAATTATTATCATATTTTTAGAAAGGTTATATAAATTAATGTATTTACTTTGTAGTAAGTTTTAAAAAGAAATTTTTTGGTATTAATAGAATTTTAAATCTGCTAAAAGTAAAATATCTCTAGGGGATTTTACAGAATTATTTAGGAATTTTACAAGCAAGCTCTTGCCGAATTATTAGATTTAATGGTGAATTGTTTTAATTTAATTGATTCCTTTAAGAAATCTTATTATATTTCTATTTCATAAAAAGGGATCCCTAGGTAATATCTAGATAATATACGTAATTATAGTGAATCTCAATATTGGATACATCGTCAAAGATTTTAAACTTTTGAAAGGATCAGGGAGGTGGGTGTTTGATGATTTTCTGATCGAGAAGCCAGCTGGTTTTTGTCCTGGGAACTTAACAATTGGCTACATTTTTAATATGAATAATGTTGTACGAGGTGTGTGAGAAAAGAAGTGTTACCTGATTGGTAACACTGCGAGCGATCTGGCAACGCTGTGTCTACCGGTCTGTGCTAGACCGGTTTGTTAATCTCTTCCACATGCTCAGTACGAGTTTCGACTCCGTTAAGCCAACAGATTATTTTTGATCAAGGAAGTTGTGTGTTACGAAAATGGAGCATCGGAATTTGGAGCAACTTTGTGCAATCCAGTTTTGTGTTAAAATTGGGGAATCCGCGTGTGTGACCTTTGAAAAGTTGAAACAGACCTACGGGGAACATTGCTTATCAAGATCACTAGTTTTCCGCTGGCAAAAATCATTTTTGGAGGCCGAGAACACGTTGAAGATCAACCTTGCTCAGGGAGACCTTCAGCTTCAAAATCCGACGAAAACTTTGAGCGTGTGAGGGTTCTTCTGAGATAAGACCGTCGTTTAACAATAAGGATGATGAGCGAACAGTTAAATTTAAACGCTTTCACCGTACATCAAATTTTGACAGACGATTTGGACATGCGAAAGGTTTGTGCGAAATTGGTGCCGAAAAACCTCACAACGGAACAGAAGGACAATTGAAAAAACGTGTGCGTTGATCTTCTCGAAAGGATTTACAATGACCAAGAATTCTTCAATCGCGTGATCGTAGGTGATGAATCCTGGATATTTGAGTACGATCCTGAAAGCGGCAAAGCGAAGAGTGGCACATTCCGTCATCTCCTCGACCGAAAAAAAGTCGAATGAACAAATCAAAGATCAAAACCATGCTGATTTGCTTTTTTGACAGTAGTGGTATCGTGCATAAAGTATTTGTTCCTCCAGGAAAAACTGTCAATCAAGTGTTTTACAAAGGTGTCCTTGAAAGACTCAGGAAAATAATTATTCGCGTGAGACCAGACAATGCAGACAAGTGGATGCTTCACCATGACAATGCCCCGTGTCACATGGCCATTGCCATCACGGAATTTTTGATCTCAAAACGCATTCCTGCGGTTCCTCAATCCCCCCCTATCCACCTGATTTAAGTCCTTGTATCTTTTTCGTTACCCCGAAATTGAAAAATGTCTTAAAAGGACGTCATTTTGGAACTCTGGAGAACATTCAAAAGACTGTGACCGACCAGTTAAAAGCTCTACCAGTTGAAGCCTTCCAGCGCTGCTACCAGGAGTGGGAACAATTATTCCACCAGTGTATAGCTGCCCAAGGGAACTACTTTGAAGGGCATAATGTTGTTTGAAAAAAATAAAAACTTTGGTTAGTAAAAAGTTAGTCTCATTACTTTTCTCACACACCTCGTATATCTTAAAATACAAAAATGGTATAAGGTCAACAGTTTCTTAGTAAAATTAAAATACTAATTTTTGGATGAGAATGAGTTTTTACACAAGCTGGGTAGTAAAGCTGTGTAGTTAATTTATTGTCATATTTCAAAGCATCTATGAGGGTATAGATTCTTATGCATGGAACAAGAATGGGGGGAGCTGATTGAGTTCTTTACAACTTCTCTCAGACTGAGACTGGCTGTTTTCCTTGCCATTATTTGTCTTGAATATTACATGAATAATTTACATGATGAACTTTAAGGGGTTTTGGAACAAAACTTAAATATTCGTGTAATACTTTATGCTGATAACCTTTTGTCTCTTGCATCAGAGCTAAAAATATTACAAATTGTGATTAATGACTGAAGGAATGATGTGTTATGCAGTGAATTTAAGTAAATTAATATATTAATGTTTAGATGTGGGAGATGAAAAGCTGAATAAAAAGTTTTGGTATGGGGTAATCTAATAGTGGTAGAGATTATTATAATGTCCTTGTTAATAGGGGTTGCTATTATGAATAATTTTAAGAAGGAAACAATGGTGGCTAACCATGAACAGCATATGGAAAAATCTCTGTACAGGAAGATGTTTTAAATCTGTTAAAGAAATTACTGTGACTTATGTAAGTCTATTGGTTTAATTATAGGGTATAAGTCTTGGGCTGTAACACAAAGTACAGACAGAAAAGTTTGAAAGAGTTTTCTTAAAAAATGTTTGGCCTCCTAAGAAGTGCATCTAATATCCTTTACATATCCTGTATCCATTATATTCTGTATATTTGGAAATTAAAATTAAATCAAACCTCAAATCTTATCAAGTATTAAGAAATGACTTAAAAGCAATGAATGACTAATTATGTATTAAAAGCAATATTCCCTCCTGTTAAGAGAAGGCAAAAATTTTAAAAATAATTGAAAATAGATGAAATTTTAATTTTGAAGGTAATGGAATTTTATGAATAGGAATTCAGAGTAAAAGTTTACCTGAAATTAAGGAATAAAAATTAAAATATCTCTCGCTAGTGATATGATTGCTGGGATTTCATGTCTCCTCCCTGAGGTAAAACTTTTTTTTTTTTTAGAAAAATGCTGATTATGCCCAGGAGATGGGATATCAATAATTTTTATTCAGCTATCACAGAAATTGCCTCATGTAAAAATCACTGACCATAGAAGAAAATTCTGGGTTCTCAACAAATGTTTATAACTTATAAATTGCATAATACAAATCTAGACAAAAATGTATAGCTTTATGTTCTCACAAACTGTTTTATAAAGAACTCACATGGTTTTAGAATTCAGCCTACAATCAGGATATATCACCCTACTTATGCCTTAAAAGGCAGCACATATTTTCTATTTAACATACTGTAAGTGTTCTTTGGATGGAAGATTTTTATCTCAGGATAATACCCAAAAACATCTCAATTGACCATACCTTATGGGAAGATTCGCCATCGATACTCGAGCTTGTCAAGTATTAAATAATCCCGATTTTTCAAAAATATAATAATCTTCTCAAGACTGAAAACCATCTTAGCTGTTGGCTGCATAACCTTAGAACTTTACAGGTCTGATTTGCTCTGATCTTGGTCGTGTTTTTTTTTTTAATAACAGCAGCCCATGATTCACATAAGGAATAATGTAACAGCTACTGGGCAACATTAAACTCATCAGAAAATTGAATTCAACAGTCCAATTCAGAATTCTATTTGACAATCCACACTAAGAGACATAGACCTGTGAACAAGTTGAGGTAGAGATTTTCCTACTTGTGTGTTGCCTTCACAAAGGACAATGGTCCTGTTGCTGAAATAGTCGAGAGAACTTTCAATTATCCATGCATATATTCATACTTTAACAATTCTAACAAACGAGAGAGCCATAAAATATTGTTGAATACCCAGGAAATGTTAACAAAAATACCAAGTACAGATTTGCAAATTAAAGAAGGAAATATCCATTATTTTTACAATCCAGAACTCCTTGCCCTTGCATAGGAGAAACCAAACTAATCATTCATCAGTATACCTCTAGAAGTTATTATTTTGTGATTCAGAGGTATAAAACCTTTTCAACTTCTGGCCAGAGTGTATTAGGAAGGTAAAAAGAGCTCAAAGATAGCTGTTTGAAAATGTCAGATTCTCAGTTCCAACAATTTTGGAAAATCCTTCGAAGATCATTTTATTAAAAATTTATTCAGGTTTCAACAAAGGACTCCTAGTGGGTGAACAAGTAACAGATACCATCATTTCGGATGCCTTGTTCGTACCAAGTCTGTTGATTACATAACATATTTTCACTTCAGTATTTTCAAAATTGTTTACTCATTTCAAATATGTCAATGACCCATGCTTTCTTCTAGCATCTATCTTGAACTCCATCAGCTTTCTGACTATAGTAAACTGTGAAATTTTACAGACGTTCTTCTCATCCTCTACAATACCCTAGTATGAAAGAAATTCTACTCTCATTTCTTTTGTTATCTTTGTCAAACTCTTTTTTCCAGAAAGGCTACCTCCAGCTTTCTCTTCCCAACTCAGACTTTCAGATTGATTCAAACAACTTCTGCATAGCTTCTTCAATCCACAGGAATTGAGAACTAAACTTCTTTAAATCTGAATAACTTCCTTAGGCTTAGAAGTCAAATTCAAAGTCTTCAGAGATTGCCATAAACTCATGAACATTCAGAATGATCATATTTCTAATATGATCATAATCATGTGTCTAAATGAGGTACTCCACGGTTTATCTAAAAAGTGAAATAGACCTTCATACTTTTCAAAAGCATTAGTGAAGTAAAAGCATTAGCTGTTCTTGAACAGAACAGCTTGATTTGCCCTTATACTTGTAAACGTCCTGCACCTGATTTGATCCTTGTTGACCAAGGTAGATTTCACTGTCAATTATTCTTTATCATAGAAAGTGGTAGAGTCCTGTTTCCTCTTGTCGAGAATCCTACTTTTCTTACCCAACTTGGACTTTCCCTTTACCTACTAAACTCCTGACAGTATCTAACCGAAACCAAAGATAGTAAGACAATATTCTCTGTTTTCCTTCTTTAAAACTTGAGAGAGAACCCAAGAATATTACAATTTACTACAGAAAACTACATGTAACCTGAGGCCTGTTTGTTCTTCTGTGACTCTATGTACTTCTTAGCCGCTATTATATTGAGTACATAAGTGTGTGAGTACAAGTAAACAATCACAGATTATGGCTTTCATTCTTAAGCAAAGCTCCTAATCTGAGCAGGACCTGCCTGTCAAGAAATCCTAATAAGCAAGGATTTCCCATTGCTTATTGAGGCTTTCACGACCATCATCATGGCTGCCACCACTTCACGACACACTTTCCAGAACAACCAGTAATTTGGAGAGCCCTTAGTGAGTATTTTATTGATACTGTGCAATTGTACTCTTGACTAAAACTAATACCGGCAAAAGGTAAACTATTAAACACCAGGTTAAAAAAAAATTATAATTAGACTCAAGCCAATGCAACACTCCAATGTAACACATCATGGAACATCAGAGTTTTATTCTACTCAGAATATTAGAAGTAAAAATAGATTATTAAGCTGGGATTTTTTAAATTATTTATAGTTTATAATTTTTTTTATTTTAGAAAGCATAAATAATTTATTTGAGCTGATACAAGTAACTTAAACTTAAATAATTATCAAGTTTTGTCTAATAACAATAAATTTGTAAATATTCCTAAATTTTAAAGAATAGTTTTTCTTCTTCTAGTTCTTTTTCTTTTATTCATAGTAATAAAAGTATAAACTACTTCTGATCAATCTCAATTTTTCTTGAAAATATGTTAGTTCATGCTAGTTTGCAATTATGTCTCAGTATTTCCAATAATATTTGTTTTATATTTGGACTCAAACAATGCAGTTGTTAAAAATAATCTTATTGAAAGTTTAATGATGGTTCAAGGATAAGTGTGACAAATTCTATTTCATGATTAATCAAATAAAATCAGTCACAGTTTATATAAAAAACTGAATTTATAACTTCCTATTGAAACAGTTGCAATAGTATGAACTTGTATTTCTTATAAGAAAAGTTTTAATAGATATTAGACTTTACAAGGTTGATGTACTTCAATATTTGAATAAAAGCCATTAAGATAATTTGCTTTATTTATTGAAAATTCTTAGTATTTGGAAAATGTTTGCAAAAAATTTGAGATAATTGAACTTTGAGAAAATTCTGTAGTTGTTAATTCTGTGAGACAGATTGTCATAAAACTTATTATCTGGTACAAAAGATTGTTGTTAGTTTCTTGTTCAAGAAGCTTAAAAACTTAGACTAACTTTACAGTTTGACTAGCTTAAACTTCAAGTATTCAAGTAACTGAAGTTTTATAATTACTGCATGATCTGAATATAATTCTGTATATGAAATTATTCTATGAAGATTTTCCTATATTATTTATGTTATAATTGCTGGAACAGGAATACTGGCAAATTATTTGTTTTGCTCCAAAATTTATTCAGCAGCTAATTGTATATAGATCGGTTATTGAATCCTCGGCATATTAAATTATCATGGATTAAAATTTTCATTAATTGCTCAAAATGTGTCTTCATAATCTGTAATTTTAGTCCGCAACGTGATTTTTAATAATTTTATTTCTTTTCTTTCATTTTAATTATAAAAACTACTATCAATTTTTGAAGTAAATTTATATAAACTGAATTTGACAGCATCTTCTATTATAACCTCGACATAAATGAGATAGAAAGTTTGAAATTTCACTCTGAGGCACTCTTCGTTGAGAAGAAATTTGTATTTTATAAACTTGACATCATACCAATTATTAGATCTGCGTTTATAAATTGTGTGATCATTTTTTATGAGGAAAAATGTGAGCAAATTATTTCTATATTTATAAAAAGTACATATAAGTTGTAAAATATATTTTTAATTCATATGTCCTTAATTAACCACATCCTGACATGAAAAACAAGCTTTCTATGCCAGACATAGCAGGGAAATCAAGGAAAAGAAGTGGTTTCCCGTAGCTTTATATATGATGTACTAAATATTGCTGCAAGTCAGTATGATGAGTATACTGAAATGTAGGTGACGGACACAAAAGAAATATGCATACTAGTGACACATTTACTTTGTTCCATACAACAACTAGCAAATAATGAAATTGATTTTTTTCAGAATCTTCAAAGATGGTTTCCATACGTTACCACCAAAAGAAAGTCTGGAACGAATAGTGTTCTTATTAAGAACTATTAAACAATATGAAGAAGAACTATTTAAACAATATGAAACACACTGTTTAAATTTTAATAAAAGCAAGATCTTTATCTCCAACTTTATATGGGAATTTCCAAGCAAATTATATAGGTTGATTTCTGAAATGAAAGAGTAAAGGCAAAAAATAAGAAACAAAAAACTACTTTCAGTTAAGTGGACTTAACTATCAGTTAACTGAATTTTTAAAATGCATTTAAATAGTTGTTCTTGTCCAATGCAACGTTTATAAGGAATTATTAAGCCATACTCAATGAAAAACAGCAATTTTTTTTTCAATTCAATGTTGGTGTACAGCGTCTAGATTTTCTAGAGTGATGTTTTACTAGTTTTAAGGTTGCAAAACGTTATTTTTTTTGCTTTTATTATCATAGTTTAAACATGATTTACTTTCATAATGCAGTAATTTCAAAGTTAAAATTGTATTCATGTATAAACAAAACAGCAGGAGACACCTGGAGATTAGAATGATTTGAATGTGTCCCCTAAAGTAATGCTACGTATTTATAAACTCTGTTGCTCAAGCAGGCTATTTTGAGTGCCTAAACTTTTTTTTTTAAATTTAAATCGCATTGTCACATAAAACGGGTTGTTATCGTAAACAATTGTACAATTACACTTCTACAGATGCTCGTGGCATAGATCATATTACCGCTGTAAGTGGCAATAAAAATACACCCGAGTTGCAAGTCATAAACGTTTTGCTCAATGTAACAGGATCTGAGCGAAAGACTGGACTCAATATTCTTGATTGTTTACATGGTTAATAATATTCAGGATCATCAGAAGTGATAAATGTGATCAACATCTTGAAATCTCAGTTGCACGTGATAGACAAAATAAAGCATCAATCAAGGATGGAATGATGGCAAAATGCCACTATCTGCTCAAAATTGTTGACAGATGACAACCTCTATCAACACCCAACTTCCCTTTGATAACACAACTTCTGAATTTAATGTGTCAGTTGACGCAAAAATTCAGATGGCAAAAACAAAAGGGGACTAACGTTGATAGATTTAATAAATTTTTCTGTTGGATACCCCTGTGTCCCCTAGAGTGTTTAGTTTCTTTATCTTTTTAGATTCCCAACAAACTACCAGAGTGGTTGGATGATTATGTATATTTCTCTCATTACTATTATCACTAGTACATTTATAAACACAGTTTACACCCTGGTATTAATTATTCAGTCTGTAACCCACTGCTAAAAACAAGAACTTTTGACTTTTTGTAATGCTAATTTGGGGGCTTCCTGTACGATCAGAAGCTAAAATCCGGTTGCAGTGTTAACTGTATTTATCCCTTTTCCCTCGGATATTATTGGAAAGTTTTCCAAATTTCCAGGTGTCAATTGTCGCGTACTACATCACAGGGACAGTAGACCAAAGTTATTACACAAATTTCATCTATGTAACCGATACAGTAAGTGTTGGTGGTAAAGCTGATACGATTTTAGAATATGTTAATTTTCCGTTGAGATTGATTGAGCTTGAATCGACATCCCAGGTCTACATGAAGCTGTGATGATTAAATTGAAGTTTCCGGTCTTGAACTCTCTCTGTATAGGTGTTTATTCGGAATTTATTCACAAGATCCCTCTCCTGACCACCGAACCCAAACTGCTCCAGAGACATGGCACAACGCTAACGGTTAGAAGCGGCCGGCTACAGTGTATGGTGGCTGCCGGAGCCGATAAGCTGCTACAGGTTCTGCAAATAAGTTATTAAAAAAATTTAGCTAGATTTAAAATAATGAGGAATATTTGCAAATTTAAATTGAAAATTTCAAAGTTATCACATCAAACCACATCCACAATTACTTCATCCTAGGACATACTTCAAGCTTTCATCTACATTGCATCTCTTACTGTTTAATCTTTATCTCTAAGTAACCATACAAGAATAAATTCTAGAATTCTTTGAAGAATATTATATTTTAGTTGCTAATGAGATAATTATAATATTATTTTATGAATATTTTGAATATATTACATATTAAATATTTTGTTTTTAATTTTAGTTACCACATATCCTTTCCAAACAACTGCTGAAAAGATATTGAACCATAATTTATTAACATAATTGTAAATGAAACTAAATAAGAAATAATTTTCTTTTTATTAAACAATTGATTATTAATTCTCCTGACCGTTACAATTAACGTAAACGGTTGTTTAATGGATAAGATTGGACGCAAAGCGTTTTAATTACTGCACAATATTCGTATGACATTCTAAGAAAAATAACTTGCTGTTGTTCACCGGAAACATTCTTGATGTAGATTTAGTAGTTTCTGAGATTACCAAGAACAACAAGAAAAACCACGTATATTTCATGCTATGAGAATAAAGTGCATATATATTAATTTATTTTTCATAACAAATATTTGAGCTATTTCATAACTTAAAGAAATATTTAACTGTTGTAGGGAATTAATTTTATTTAACTCTATTTAATTCTTCCGTTTAGTAATAATTATACCTACTCATCATTGAGTCGACCATTATTATTGCTAGAAAATATATTATCTGATACTAATTCTGAAAGCTTTCTATACTTTTCTGCGAAATGTTTGAGAAGATATTATCGTAATATTATCGTAATTCTCCGAGTTGAAAAAAGTATATATTTTTCCAAAGAAGTTGCTTGTTCAAATACAACCCGAAAATTTTCAAGTGTATTGTCTATAAAACTATCAAATAATCTAAGAAAACTCTCAAATAAATATTTATGTTAAGATTTTAAATAATAGTACCGCTGTTATGCTTATCGTTTACTGACCGGTGGTGATCCAAGGGGAGGGAGCAAATGATTGTATTTACTTTATTGTATTTCATATGATGAATGTATCTATAAATATTATATTTTAGTTAGGATTTGAATTCTAAGATTACACCGTGTACTTATTTTACCTCCGGGACCACTGTTAGGTATTGTTTCAGAGGATGAGATGAATGATATTTGTAGCGTATGTAAAAATGCCATGCCTGACCGGGATTCGAACCCGGACCTCCGGATTAAAGGCCGAGATGCTACCATTCGCGCCATGGAGGCCGGCATATCCCTGTACTTATTTAATTTGGTGTTCTGAGTTTGTAATAAATAATGAGATAACATAACCGGTCGAAAAAAGAAAAGAAAAACAGTGCCTCCCAAAATTAGGGTAGTATAGATTTATTTAAAAAAATAAAATTAGACTTACAGTAAAATTAACTTTCCTGCTATAACTTAATGCGAATTGGAAAAATACTTAACAACTGATTAAGGTCTAATTACTAAATATTATTGGAATTACATTTCTCAGTTATTTTAAGTTGAAGGGTAAAATATATTTATGGAAAATCATATTTGAAGCGACGGAAAATAAGTCAAGATGAATTTTATTGTATATTATCTTGATAATAGTCATAAAAAGTAATGCATCATTACCATTCCTTCGTGGAAAAGTTTTTTTTATAAGAATTTGTAATAAATGACACGTGTCATTTATTATAAATTCTTATCTAGCCAGTTCTTATTAACACGGAAATAGCTAATTATAACGGTAAGGTATTTACTTAATAAATACTAAAACAAAAAACCATTTAAGAATAATAAAATTGTCTAACTGGTAATTATACTGACATTCAGAGTTACGTTTAGATATTAAAAAACCTAATGCTAATATTAGACAAAAACTTCTGAAAAGAAAAAGTTTTTATAAATTTAAATTTCTATTCCAACTTTTGCTGTCACGTTAAATATTTATGTCGTGTTAAAATTTGAGATGAGTTAATAAGAAGACTTTCTGTAGGCTTAATTAGGGAAATTGTAGACTCGATAAAGTTTAAAATTAACGTTAATATTTTATTCTGAAAATATTACGTATAATTATTTAAAAATATTTACTGGAATAATTTGTTTGAAACCGAAACTGAGAGTACTGTATTTACTTTTATTGATGAATAATTCACTACAGAAAGTACTAAAGTTTGGCGTTGGATTATGTTTCATGAAATCTGTAGTGAGTAAAAAATATCAAATATTACTAAATGTAATTATTTTTATCTTTATATTATATTTATTTCATAAAAATATATAATACTTTTATTTTCTGTTTATTACTTTCTTGTACGAAGTAAAGGAAATATTGTGATCGCGAAAAATTTTGGTTTCCAGATTTTAACGGAAATATCCATTTTTACCATCCCTGAATCCATTTTGATTAGTTTCAGCGTGATATCTGAACGTACATATGTACGTATGTATCTCGCATAACTCAAAAACAATTAGCCGTAGTAAGTTGATATTTTGGATTTAGGACTGTTGTAACATCTAGTTGTGCCCCTTCCCTTATGATTGCAATCGACTTAACCAAAAAAGCCCAAAAACAAAAAAAAGAATTTTGGACATTTTCTTAACTGGAGTAATAAACTCTCATTGAGAGTTTTTCAACTATATATCATAAGTGGTACTTATTTTCATTGGTTCCAGAGTTATAGCCAAATAAAATTTTAATTAAATATCTGGATCTTAAAGGGAAGGCACATCGGTTCGAATCAGACTTCTCCTTTTCTTTTTAATTTAAATATATTTATTAATAATTATTAACACGTGGTTGTAAAAAAAAATTAAAATAAGTAATTATTAAATAACAATAAAACAAATATATATATATATATATATATATATATATATATATATATATATAAAACAATCAGAAGTTATTAGTGAAATAAAATTTTATGTACTTTTAAAAATGTGTATATATAATTTAATAGGCATTGTTACATATGTGTACGAGTATATGTAATTTGTTTGGTGAAACATCTGATTATGTAATATTAACTGAAAATCATAATTTAGAATCGTATTATTTTTGGATTTTCTATCTTAATTTTGGTTTAATTTTATTAATTATTCTGGAATTTCTGTTTAATTTTAATTTCATTAACGTTAACTACAGAATGACTGAAAGGTAAACCCTCATAAGATCAGCATATGCTCTGAGGCATACGTGCCCGATTTTTAATAAACTGCAAAAAATTCGTATCTTATTGTTCATTACTCCTCTGATATTGTCCCTAAGTCGGAGTTTATCACCATTTCATTTATATGTTTTTTGTTGCCAATCATTTAATCTCTCTTTGGATTGATTTAATATTTTTGATCTTAATTTGTGTACACTTTCTCTAGTTTTAAAATTTTCTCTATATTTTTATTCATCATCCTCTCTTAATCTTTTTATTCTTTTCTTGGTCTTAACGTTTTCTTAGTCTTTATATTTATCATCTTCTCTTAATATTCTTATTCTTTCTTTGTTTGCAACATTTTCTTCCTTTTTTCCTTTTTTTGTAACTTTTTATTAAATTTAAATATATTGATTTATTAATCTCAGATTGTAAAAAAAAAAATGCAATAAATAATATTCAGTTATAACAATAAAAAAATGTGAAAAAAATCATAAGTTATTAGTGAAAAAAAAAAAATATGTACTTTTAAAAATGTGTATATGTAGTTTAATAGGCGTACAAGGAAGTCATGTAGTGTCCACATCAGATTTTTTCTTAGAGATAACAACATCGTCGTTTAATATAACAAAAAATATTCTAAATAGATGTGTACATATTTTTTTATAAAGTGTTAGACAACAAACTCTTAATATTTGCAATGTATTATTGAAAATAAGGATAATATTAAAAAAGTATAATCAATAAAATCCCAACTCATAAAACTCTCGATTTTTTTTTTGGAAAGTAATTAATTTTCCCAAACAAAAATTTGTTAGTAGAACAATATCGTATTAATTTAATTAAATTTTTTAGGACTTACTCGATAATAATGTAGAACCTTTTTTATAGTAAATTATTTTCAAGTGTTTGAACGTTTCAGCTTTTTTAAATTAAATAAAAATATTATTTTTATAAGTTAATGTAATATTTTATCAATACGTGGATTTTCATAATAGTTTACATTTTTAAATTACTTATTCGGTAATCATCGCATCCTATCGTGAAATTTATTTTCATGATCTAACCGATTGGATTTCAGGATGGCACGTTTTAACCTCTTGTTTTTATTACTAATGCGGTTTTTGTAATTAATTATATTGCAATATGCTTAATCTTGTATTTTATTTTCCAAAATATTTTAATTTCAATTATTTAAAATGTACATGATTTTGTCGAATCAAAAGTAGTGTTATGTTCATTTTGTGTATCGCAGACCGCTTGCGATATGCTGTACCGTCGTATTTTATTAATGGTTGTAATGAGTTTTACACTAATTATAATTTCATAATCTCATTTAATCTGTATCCATTACATACTGCTTGCTGTTTATTTAATGTAAATAATTTCATTTATTACGAACCTAAAATCTACCATAAAAATGTAAGAAAAAAAAATTACAATTTTTATCTGCATGGATATAGAAAAGAAATAGACACTATAATATTAAAAACGAATTAACAATAAGGTTTATACTATTACTTTTTGTCTTTAAAATTTTTTCGTGAACGGCTGTAACACGTTTATAGTTACTGAGGTACAAGATTCTCCGATCGCAGATGCTTTCATAGTAATGATGTTACTTATATAAAATCATATTTAGTTGTGAACAGAGTGAATACGTCGCTTTCAAGAGCTGATGATCATCCGGCACGTCGATTTTCAAAATAAAATTCTGTTTAGTGCAGAAGTGTAAACTATTTTTACTCCTACCGTTCAGGTGAACGGCTGACGCAAGGCGCCGGAAAATGACTGAATAGCTTTTACCTCGTATAGAGTCAGTCATTTAACCTTTTTTTACGACCTTGTACAAAGTAAAGGAAGAATTGTGATCACGAAAATTTTGGTTTTCATATTTCAACGGAAATAATCATTTTGACCATCCCTGAATCCATTTTGACTAGTTTCGGCGTAACGTCTGTACGTATGTACGTACCTACGTATGTATCTCGCATAACTCAAAAACGATTAGCCGTAGAATGTTGATATTTTGGATTTAGCACCGTTTTAACATCTAGTTGTGGACCTCCCCTTTTGATTGCAATCGACTGAATCAAAAGTGTCGAAAAAAGCCCAAAATAAAAAAAAAAAAAAAATTGAATTTTGTTTTTTCTTAACTGCTTTAATAAGCCCTCATTGAGGGCTTTTCAACGATATATCAAAGTGGTACTTATTTTCTTTGGTTCCAGAGTTATAGCCAAATAAAATTTAATTAATGACATATTTGGATCGTACAAGAGTAAGGTACATCACTTTGAATTCGACTTCATTTCCTTTTATTTTAACTTTTTTTAAATTTAAATATATTTATTAATAATTATTAACCTCTCACTATTAAAAAAGTTTATATGTAAGTAGCTGTACCCTGCCACGCTTCGCTGTGGCACACTGTGGTTGCATGGATGAAAAATGAGAAACAAAACAAAGCATACGTTTCATAGAAGTTTAATTTTGCAATACTTGTGGATATACAATATTTTTAGTTTTCCCACTGTCTGCGTAGATATAAAGGCTATCTGGTTTGCCGACTCGGGAACACGGAACATACAGTTGTCTATGTGAGAAGCAATCCGCATCTAAATCTAAACCACACAATTCTAAAGATTGACCTTGAGCGTTATTGATTGTGATTGCAAATGCCAATCGAATTGGGAATTGCAATCTTTTAAATTGAAATGGTGTATCGGTCGGGATCATGGGTATTGGAGGAATGAGGACATCTTCACCTTTGAAAGGCCCCGTTAAAATCGTTACTTCCACTACGTTATTCATCAATTTCTTAACTGCAAGTCGCGGGCCATCGCAAAGTTTTGGCTGATTAATATTCCGCAACAGGATAATTGGCACACCTATTTTCAATTTTAATATGTGTGGTGGCATCCCTGGCAGATCAAGTGAGTTTAAAAATTCCGTTAATAATTAACTACTTCATCTGCTTCCACAACGCTGTCTATCAATTTATATGTAATTTCCTCACTTTGAATGCTGGATTGAATAACATTATTAAGTTGATAGACATCTTTATTCTTTGCGGCAAGGATAGCTCGTTCACTGAGCCAATCGTGATTTCTATGATTAATTTGAATATCAGGAAATACTTTTTCGATCAGTTCTTCTTTCGATGTTACTAAATTACAAAATTTATCAGGAAATGATATTCGTCTAGACGTCTCATCGACTGGCAACTGTCCGTTTCCGATGAACAGTAACTGTCGTAACGGGCGTTTTGTCTGCGTGAATGACAATCTTGTGGGTATCTGATGGCATCATATCAATTGCCGTTTTGAACAAACGCACCAAATTGTTCCTTTCGTGAAGGAGGTTCTGTGGCTGCGAAATAATGGATCTTAGCGAGGTATGTATTCCACAACGTGCATCGACTTCATCTCTATCATCACCAATGAAGTACATTTGAAGGAATTTATGGCCACTATCTGGGAACAGGAGCAGGGAGGCAGCTTTGTGATATATATTTGCCCTTTGATTTTAAAAGTTGGCATGAATTGAGTCGTCACGATTTCCGCACCAAATGATGTCATTTTAACCAAATTTTTCGTTTAATATAGAAAAATTTTCATTTTGAAAAGGCCAAAAAAATTTTTTTATACTTTTTTCACCTATCTCTTATGGTTCTCAGAGCTGCAGCTCGACAACAATGAGACACAGGACAGACAGTATTGAAAAGTGGCTAAAAATTAATAATATTAACTAAATACATGAATTTAAATAAATAAGTAAAATATTAGTTAAATAAAATAGTTAAATAATAATTATAAAAAATTAATATTTTTTCTGACCATCTCTCATATAAAACATAACCTCTACTTACGATTTGGTGAAAGGCGCAGCTCAATCACGACACGATCACACAAAAGTACCTTGATTAAAGTGAATATTTAATTCAGATTGTATAATAATCTGAATCAGATGCAAGTGGATACGTTTATTTTATTTTTGTTGTTAATAAACAATGTAATTGGGAACAGGTATTGTTTCACATGTCACTGCGGTTGTCGTTAGCTAGTATGGCGAGTGTTCTCCTCGCTTCCGGCAGATGGCGCGGTCACTGATACACATCTGACCGTTAAAAAAACTGTTTTCTCGCGGTCGCGGGTATCTGACCGATGCAAAAAATAGATAAAAACAATCTTTGATGCGGGTTATATATCGTGCTAAAATTTGAGCTCAATCGATGCAGAACATTTTGAGTTTTTGAAGCGTACACAAACGAACGAAGATTTAATAGGTAGTAGTACAAGGAAGTCATGTAGTGTCCACACCAGTTTTCTTACTCTACTGACGCACCTGCAAACAACAATTTAAGATTATACTAATTTATTTGTAATAAATATGTCGTCTTCCCTTACAGAAGGAAGCTAGTGTACTTTCTGAAAATGTTTGGATAATAGAAAAATAAAAAGACTGAAGTAATTGTATTTTTGGTCAAAATTTTAAATGTATTGGAAGTAAGAATTAAAAAACTTACTTGTAAACAGTTTTCCAGACTGTTTCCGCCTCAAAATATTCTCCCGGAGGTTATAATCCTGAGAATGATACTAGATTTTTGTCACCTTATAAATTAAAATACTTTGTCCGTATAAATATTTGTATATTAACACGTAACCATCAATTTATGTAAGCGAAGGATTTTCCTGAGAGTGATTTTATATCTTAAAATGTACCATGTATAAATATTTATACGTTTTTTGTTAAGAAAAATCTAGAAAAACCATTTATATTTGTATAATATGCAGTATAAGTGGTGCTATCAACTGATCAAATATAATTCTATTTTTTCACCTATTTCAGATTTTTTTCTTGAAAGTCTGCTGTTTCATTCGGTCTGTTATTTTTAATGTGTATGATAACAGTAAAACAAATTATTGTGTAAAATGAACAGTCTGTTGAAGGAGTGTCGGTAAGTCAAAAATGATTATAGAAATTATTTAAAAAAAAAAAAAAATGTTTAAATAGTTTCATGCTATCAAATAGAATTTTGATATAAATAAAAAAAAAAAATGTTTAAAATTCCTTTTTTAAATCAAGTAATTAAAATTCTCGTCTTATTACCAGGGACACAACACTAATATTATTTTACTTTGTTGTAACCCAGAATATCCAAACAGAATCCGAGTTAAAATGCTGCCGTTCTTAACAGAAAACAGTTTCTGTTCATCAATCTTTTCTTTTCCTACCAGTGTCTTTAATAGCTAAGTGGGAACTGTTGTTCTTTCTAAAAAAAAAATATTACTCACCAGGCGATGCTATAAAAAATTTTGAATACTCATGGTCTTATCAGTCTACGATAACCTTGTCTACCACTTTTAAAAATAATTATTCGTCTTAATTTTATAAAAAAATTAAAATCTATATTAAAAATATTTGTAAATCTTAGTCCTTTCTATAAAGTATCTTTAATAAACACACAATCATTAGACTTATAATATTTATATTTGTCCTTAATTTTAGGTTTATATTTAAATTTATTATTTGTAAGCAGGTTTAACAGTTGATCACACCAACCGAATTCAGAATTATTATTATAGTTTCTAAATTCATTACGTTAAAATAACCGGACGTGGACACCACATGACCCCCTAGTACGTCTATTAAATTACATTTACACATTTCTGATTCACTTCATTTAAACTTATTTCATTTGAAAGTGTGTTACATACGATCCTCCAATTCTTTAATAAAAGTGGACAGTTACAAAATTGCTAAAATACTAGTTTTTGTTAACATGCAGTATTAATACAATTAATAATTCAATAATATTTCCAGAAATATTAGGTTAGAGAAAGTGTCCCTTGATTATTCTTTAAATAAATTGTTTACTAAATAATACAATAATAAAAACTGATTATTCTACACTGTAAGGTCAAAAGAGTTTATTTATTATTAACTTTTATTTATACGACACACCAGAAATTTTGTGCATATTACGCACAAGTGAAAAAAAAATTTAACAATCACTTTAAATTGAATACAATTCAAAAATGTATTTTATTTTTCTGTCAAATAATTAAATAAAATCATTAAAAAAAAATATATATATACAATTTTTATAAGAATTTTCTAAGAAAATCGAAAAATAATACGATTCTAAATCATAATTTTCAATTAATATTAAATAATCACATGTTTCACCAAATCTATTATTTTAATTTTATTTTAATTCACTAATAATTTTTTTTCATTTTTTTTATTATCAATAAATTATTATCTATTGCAAAATTTTTTTTACAATTGTGGGTTAATAATTATTAAATCAATATATTTAAATTAAAAAAAGAAAAGTTAAATAAAAACAAAAGTAGATGAAGTTGATTCTAAACCGATGTACCTTTCCTTTAAGATCTAAATATTTCATTAGTAAAAAATTTTAATTTCGACTGCACTCAAAAAGGGAGATGCACAACTAGATGTTACAACAGTGCTAAATCTAAAATTTCAACATCCTACGGCTAATCGTTTTTGAGTTATGCGAGATACATACGTACGTACAGACGTCAAGTCGAAACTAGTCAAAATCGATGGTCAAAATGGATATTTCCGTTGAAATATGAAAACCAAAATGTTTGCGATCACAATACTTCCTTTACTTCGTACAAGGAAGTAAAAAAGTTAAAAAAAAAAAGAAAAAAGATGAGATCTTAAGACCGAAATTTTTCCTTTACTTCGTACAAGGAAGTAAAAGACGACTTATATAACCGAAAAAATATTTATATGACTATCGTAAATTTAAAAAATATTGCGATATATTTTGACTCGACAAACTGGTAAACCAAATTTTGTGATTTATTGATTAATACATTGCAAAGTTATTATTCACTTATAATATACCTTCTTAAAACAATTACTGTGTAATAAAAGTTCATTAAAATATTTCTACAGAACTCTATAAATTCGCGATGTGTTTGTGTAACATATTAATAAGTCAGTATTCCAAGATTTTTAGAAATGAGTTTCGTTTAATTTAGAATTATACGGAAACTGAGTGCTGTTAAGCATATGATACTTCGATGAAAAACATTTACCACAATGTTGTTGATTACTTATGAATAGGGAGAAAAATCATTACTCTAAATCTAGAATAAATAATATGTATAATTATATATCCAACTTCAGTTTCTTTCTGAATGATTTGAATTATAACGCTAAAAATTTCGTATTTAAGTGAGAATATACGCATTTTAAATTTATTCATGTCTTTTTAAATTGTGGATGATAAATGATTATTATCTTAAATGTTATTAGAGTTGACTTATTTCAATCCATTTAAATTTTTTTCAATTTTTAATTTTAACTCTTATAACGGAGTAAAATTTAAAAATATAATCATTAATTTATTGTACTGTAAAGGTTTCCATTTCGCATTGAATAAAACTTTGGAATTGGAACCAAATATACTCGTATTTTACTACTAATATTTTTCGCAATTTTACATGAATTATCTAAGAACAAACAATAATTTACAGGTGTGAACATGTTTACTTAACGTAATCTTACGTAGCTCCCAACGATAAAAGAACTGTTAAGATTTATATTCTAATCATCTATCAGTTAAAAAATAAATGATTATTGGAAATTTAAAGAAACCACAAGCCGACTTTTAATTAGTGTTTGCACGATCAAACAAATGCGCACATGCATACTTCAGGAGTACAAATTTCCTAAATAAAGATTAAATAATTAAATATACATTATAAAGAAATTTAGATTTAAATTTGAAGAAGACATTGCAGTACGATTATCGTATTGTAATATTGTTACTACTACTTTTCTTACTACTAAGTAAGAAAAACCACTCTAAGAAGGAAGCTGAAAATTATGATTATTAAAACAAATTCTTGGTTCTTTTCCATTTTTTTTAATTTTAGTGATTTTCATACAAAAAAGAGTTAATTAATTTACTGCAGTACTATGTGGAGTAATGATCTTAATTTCAATGGAAATCCCTGAGATAAGTAGAGTTAAGATGCTGCTTTTAAAGCTCAATATTGCTTTTTTTCGGTATACATAGAATACTGATATACAACCTATATTTATTTCTGAAGGCAACGGGAAATCATTTAAGGTGTAATTTTATGTTTAAGTTTGCCATAGTGTACTAATTTTAAAACTGGCTATACCGCATTTGGAAGTGAACGACTGGTTCCTATTATCATGTTTCCAGACAGATTCGCTTACATCACTGAAAAAAATATCTATCATTTATTATTATCTATCGTATTAATATTAATATCGACCATTTAGTCGTAAAATTTTAATAAAATATTAAAATATGTTGAATCCAATGAGTTACTTTAGTAGGCTTACTGAAAAACTAAATCGATTACGTGTAATTTCAGAGAAAAGTAACAATAGTGTTCTAAATAAAGTCAATAAAAATTGATGTGCACATAAAATATATTCAGGCTAGGCTGTCCTATTTGTAAGTCTGTATGGAAACATCATAACATCCAAGGCTGATATTCACTCGTGAGCGGCGAGCCGAACGATACTTTCCATTTTACGTCAACGTTGCGGTAGCTTGGAAACTCATGTTAAATCATATTTATTTTCTTTTACTCCGACTCCGATTTGCCTTCTTCATTTATGACAGATTCATATGTTTAATAGCTTTTTGGTGGATAAATATTTTATAATTAGTAAGAGATCAGTGATGTTATTTTATTATTACGTAAAATTAAATGTAAGTATTACTAAAATTAAAATTATACTCCGAATAATACATTTTTTTTTGGCGGTGGCAGGGAGTTGGAAATACATTTATGCGTGGAGTGTCGGGCTCCCACTGATGGTATTATCCAATCACCATCAGCAGACTACCTTCTAAAACCATCCCCCTTTCTACCAGGACTCGACCCGAAACCGTTTAATACATTACTTCTGGACGAGCCCTCCTATCCTAGCCTGAGAAGGCTGCTACTTAATTTTCACGACTATCCAGGTCACCCTTCTTGGTCCTGAGAATACTGCCGAACAATGGGGTCACACTCTCCCAGCTGGTCAGGTCACGGAGCATCCCGTTATGGGGGCTGAGTGCTTTGAGATCCGCCTCTAGTTTCCCTCGATCTGCCGCCCACCAAGCACATTTGAAAAATGTGTGTTCGGCGTCGTCCCGTACACCGGGGCAATAGAGGCAGTCGGGGGACGGCGCTCTCCCTAGACATGGAAATAAGCGCGGAAGTACCTGTGACCCGATAAAAACTGGACTCACATAAAATAAAATAAGATAAAAACTGTGAATCCGTTCCTCCTTGGCTGTCCGTCGCCGCCTGTAGGCCGCTTGGCCCTTCCTTCCAAAAGAGCAATGGGTATGACGCCGGCGACCAACAATATGGTAGGCTCGGAAAGCGTTGAATACGCAGAAGCGACTTGGAAGGTCGCAGTGCGTTACGAGCCGCTTCCGGTTTCTTTTAAATCTTAATCCTTGGGCCCACACTTCCGCTCCGTATAACAGGACGGAATGCACCATGGACACCAGCAGTTATAGTCTGTTGGCCTTCGGTCCGCCGACATTTACTATGAGCCGGATGAGAGCAATTGTGACTTTCGCAGCTTTTTCGGCGGCTCTCCGAAGTTGAGTTTCCGCTCAATCATAATACTGAGGTACTTTGCAATCGGCTTGATCTCGACAAGGTCATCCCGGACCCGTGGGGAGGGGAGGAGTGTGTTGTTACACTTCTTTGTTAGAAACGCCAGCCTGCCGCGGTCTCGTAGATGAGAAATACATAAATGATTATACATGCATGTGGAACGATGCTCCAGGGTCCAAATCATATCGTTCCACTGTGGAGAGTTGAAAGCGTTTTTCACGTCTGACGCAACGAGAAGGACTACACGGTGCGAAAAATGATTGTGGTCCTCTGCTGGCCGCACTGCTTCACCAGACTGTTGAGCCAGGCTCTTAGACTGCATCTAGTGTCGATCCCCTCTGCCGGAAACCGTACTGGTTGGGTGACAGGCCACCTGCCTGATTCATCGTCACAACCAGTTTTTTCTTTAACAGTTTCTCCAATACCTTCCCAGCTGTGTCAAGTATACACAACGAGCGCTAGGAAGACGGCAATTCTGGGTCTCCTTTGCCCTTGGGAATCAGCGCAAGACGCGCGGTGTTCTATCTGGCGCTGAAAGCCCCAGCCTTCAGTCATGTATTATACATTTCTAGAAGTAGACGGGGCCTGTAGCGCCTCACCAGCTTAAGCATATCGCCCGGTATGCAGTCGGTACCAGGAGCTGTTCAGGCCTTCAGCAACCGTAGGACTCCCTCCAGTTCCTCCATTGAGAAGATGCGGGAAGTCACCTAAGACGCCGAAGTCCCACTCGAGTGAGCACACGTATCGAGTGGACCGGGAACAATGTCTTAACGAGGTACTCCGCTAACTAGCCTCATCTAGTGGAGCTGGTGACCGCGAGATCCCCAATCGCCGTGTTACTATCTTGTAACCCAGTCCCCAATGATCTGAATCCACGATCTCTGTCAGTTCTCGCCAGCAGCGTGCCTTGCTCACATAAGTTGGTTGGACGGAGCTCCTTCTTTGCCGTCTTATGCTCAGCTGACCTGGCGCATCCTTTCGATTCCTTGCACATTATGCCGCTCGTATTAATCGACGATACTCATCGTGCTACCCCGCAAACTCCGGTGTCCACCAGTACTCGGGTCGCTTCCGGTGCCTCGGCCTCCTGTGGGGCATGGAGGCATCGCATGCAGAAGCGATCAGCCGCATGGTCGAAGCAACTGCGGTTTTAGCGCCAGCGTCCCCCCCCCCCATGATGATGTTTACAGAAGCTACCTCCCCTGAGGAGATCTTTCCTTTGAATCTCTTCTCGTCGATTTTATTGATGTTTGATCTTTTCACCAGCCGTGGGGATCCCGGGCTGAATAATAATAATATTAATAATAATAAGATAAACTAAACTTAAAACTCTTCGTTATAAAACGATTGATAAACTTTTGATACCAAATTTACAATTTTAAAAAATATAAACTTTTATTCTTAATTATAGAATCTTATTAATATTTTTAATTAACAAATTTTTATAAATCTAAGTTTTAATAAAGCTTGAATAAAAACAAGTATTAAGGAAACATTATTTTAAATTGTAATTAATCATTTCTAAATCTGACTTAATCATGAATGAAATAATTAATACTAGTTATTTTATTTACAATCATCTTAGAAATGGAAAAAGTCCACTTTTTATTGCGGGTTTCGTAGTCAGGGAAGAAAATTTACTTTTCACTTCTGAAAACTGATTCTGAAAGAAAGATATTAAGTAATTATAATAAAATAATGCACCGGTGGATGACGTCGTAGGCGCTGTGCCTTGAATAGTTCCTCAGAGTCGATTTTAATCGAAAAGAAGTAAAAATCAGTCGCTGAGAAATAAGTGGGTATGCTGGAATCTTCAAGGGGTTGCATTATTGTTTGGTAGGTATTATAGGATCAGGATGCGATTCGATACGTTTTCAGATATATATCTGAAGTGATATATATCTCAAGTAATACCCGTATATGTATATAGATATTTTATACGTTAATACCGTAGCAAATTTCCATTGATTGTCAACGTCTGAGGCTATTTTATTAGTATTTTTCATCTGTCACTTACAATAAGCTTAATGATTATATTAATTTTTGTAGTAAATGAGGGGTCATCAGTGTTCAGCATAAAATACTAACAGGATACACTGTAAACCAACATGTCAGTAATTTCTTTTTCATTGTTTTCTCTAAGTAAATATATTCTTTTCTAAGCAACATTAATATCTCTGACGGCGGCTAAAAAAAAAAACGCATTTTTTGACAATATCACACGCACGTTTTGTAAACACACAACAGTTGTTGTTGTGGAAACCCACCGGGTTGGTCTAGTGGTGAATGCGTCTTCCCGATTCAGCTGATTTGAAAGTTGAGAGTTCCAAATTTGAAAGTTCAAGTTCCAGTAAAGGCTTTTATACGGATTTGAATACTCGATCGTGAATATCAGTGTTCTTTGGAGGTTGGGTTTCAATTAACCATACACCTCAGGAATGGTCGAACTGAGACTGTGTAAGACTACCATTCATTTACACTCATACATATCATCCTCACTTATCCTCTGAAGTAATACCCGAATGGTAATTCCCGGAGACTAAACAGGAAAAAAAATAAAAGAATTATTATTGTGAAAATAAAGAGGTAATATACGCTGGCCGTATTATGACATTATGAACGCTGCTAAATTATGAAATATGAATTCTAGGTCCCAAACACTATTTTTAACAACTTCTTAAAGCCAACTTCTTATATATATATTTAAAACTATTAAGAATTTAATTATTTTTAATTTTCTATTATAATTACAAGACTACCCAAAAAGGAGAATGTATTTAGGGTGTATATTTGTATGTACCTATGTATGTCTTTTCTTTTTTTTCCTGTTTGTCTCCGGGAATTACCCGTAAAAATAACTGGCTTTACTAGGACTTGAACGCTGGAACTCTCGACTTCCAAATCAGATGATTTGGGAAGACGCGTTCACCACTAGACGTATGTAAGTCTGTTCCACTGTTAGCAGCTCAACAGCGGAACCGATTTAGATATGTGGCCCCACATTGGAATCCTTACCTTACCGACAGTGTCGTAGACTATAAAAATATGTATACATATTTATCACTTATATAAAAGAGAATGTCCTGACTGATTCACTGGCTCATAATCGACGTATAACCAAAACTATTGTAGGTAGAGACTTGAAATTTGCAGGGTAACTTCGTATCTTTGAGTAGACGTGCACTAAGAAAGGATTTTGCAAAATTTTGATTTTAAGGGGTGCAAATCGATAAAAAATTAAATTTCGTGTTAACAGCGCTATCTGTTGGACCTAAAAGCAACATACACTAAACTAAATATTTTACGATTTCATTGCAATGTTTCCAATAAGTGTGTCGCCTATAGACTAAAAAACTACTGAACCGATTTGCGAGCGGGAAAGAAGGGTGAAAGGGAAAAATCAGATAAAGGAAATAAGGAAAATCGAAAAAGGTAAAAGGGTAAAAAGGGAAGAAGGGGAAAATGGAACAAAGAAAAAAGGGGAAAACGGGCAATAGGAAAAACGGGAAAAGGAAATGGAAAGGGTAAAGAGAAAAAATAAAAGAGGAAAGAAGAAGGGTGAAAGGGAAAAAGGAAGTAAGGGAAATAGAAACGTGAGAAGGAAAGGGGAACGTGAGAAAACGGGAAGGGAGAGCGAAGCGAGCCATGACCCTCTGATCGTGACGGGAAGCTCAAGTAACCATAGAGCACGGGCGAAGCCGCGATAGGGATGCTAGATTTGGGATTGTAATAATTTTTTTTCTTTTCTTTTTTTTGTTTATTTTAAATTGTTTATATTAAAAAAGCATTGTGAATGAAGCTATATCTATATTGGGGACGAATTCATGACGGGGTACGCTAGTATAAATATAAATGAAGTAGTGGGGATTTGCCAATTGAAGCACACACTTTAATGAAATGAATTAATGAACTCTGAACTGTGAGCTTCCAATCATAGGCTAGAGTGGTGAGGTGATGCAAACACCTCATGCGAGATTAGACCAATCATTACCATCAATTGGTAACAAACAGGGTGCTCCTGGGACGCTGTTTTGGGAGGGGCAATTGGGAGTGTATTGTTTGCAATATCTCTGCAAAAAATCGTCCGATTTTCAGAATTCAATCCGGGTATTTGTTAGTAGGTTGAAGGCTAATTTGGAGGCATCAGGTACACTCTTGATCTAACAAATCACGGTTATTCAGAAATGTTATATTCGCAACCAATTTTCCTACTTCAAAATTCAAACGGGGTATTTGTTAGTACTCAGTATTATAATGGAACCAAGCCAGAACAAAACGAGCAATGTTGATCAGCAATGTTTTTTTCGGCAAAGGTGTTTTTTAATGTTTTACATTTGTCTTTTGTTTATTTAATAAGAATAATGAAGAATCAGAAATAAAATTATAATAATTTTTTATCCGATGTATTGGTTTGTATGAAACAAATAATACGATGAAAACGGTACTAATAATACCTTACAGTAGTTAATAATAATAATAATAATAATAATAATAATAATAATAATAATAATAATAATAATAATAATAATAATAATAATAATAATAATAATAATAATAATTTTTTTTTTTTTTTTTTTTTTTTTTTTTGTTTTGAGGAGGGAGGTGGAAATGCATTTACGCACGGAGTGTCGGGCTCCCGCTGATGGTATTATCCAATCACCATCAGCGGACTACCGACTAAAACCACCCCCCTTTCTACCAGGGCTCGACCCGGAACCGTTTATCACATTACTTCCGGTCGAGTCCTCCTATACTAGCCTGTTTGGTGCTACCTAATTTTCAGGACTGTCCAGGTCAGCCTTTTTGGCCCTGAGTATGTTGCCGACGAATCGGGCTACGCTTTCCCAGCTGCCCAGGTCACGGAGCATCATCGCAACCACGTTGTGGGGACTCACTGCTCCGTGATCCGCCTCTAATGTCCCTCGATCTGCCGCCCACCGAGCACATTTGAAAAAGGTGTGCTCGGCGTCGTCCCGTACACCGGGACAATACAGGCAGTCGGGGGACGGCGCTTTCCCTATGACATGGAGGTAAGCGCGGAAGTACCCGTGACCCGTTAAAAATTGGGTCATGTAGTACTCCACTTCTCCATGCCGTCGCTCCGTCCACGGTCTGACCAGAGGAATAAGCCTTGCGGTCCATCGTCCTCTGGTCTCGTGGTCCCAGGTCTCTTGCCATGCGAAGAATGTGCGAGTGCGTTCCTCGTTGGCAATGGTCACCCGGTCTCCGCCTGCCCGCCGCCTCCCGTAGATCGCCTGGCGCTCCCTTGCTAAAGTAGCAATGGGTATGACGCCGGCGACCACAAGTACTGCAGGCTCGGAGACCGTCCGATACGCGGAAGCGACTCGCAAGGCTGCGGTGCGTTGCACCTGCGCGAGCCGCTTCCGGTTTCTCGCAACTCTTAATGCCTGGGCCCACACTTCCGACCCGTATAGCAGGATGGAATGTACCGTGGACATCAGCAATCGCCGTCTGCTGGCCTTCGGTCCGCCGACATTCGCCATCAGCCGGCTGAGAGCAGTTACGGCTCTCGCAGCTTTGTCGGCGGCTGTACGAAGCTGCTCAGCAAAGCTGAGTTTCCGGTCAATCATCATACCGAGGTACTTTGCGGCCGGCTTGGTCTCGACAACCTCTACCCCGACCCGCAGGGAAAGAAGGGTGTCGATACGTTTCTTCGTGAGAACTACGATCTCCGTTTTGCTGAGAGCTAGAGACAATCCATGATCGTCCAGCCAGGCACCGACTCTGTGCATGGCCCGACTGAGCCTCAGTTGGGCGCGCTCCACGTCGCGATCTGCGACAAGTAGCGCAACGTCGTCAGCGTACCCAACCAAGGCAGATTCTTCAGGCATCTCCAGCCTCAGCAAGCCATCGTAGACGGCGTTCCAAAGGTCGGGGCCGAGAATCGACCCCTGCGCCGCCCCTGACGTGATCGTAGTCCTACGCCAGCCTGCTGCGGTCTCGTAAATGAGACCGCGGTTCCTCAGGTATGCGTCTACCATTCTCAGAAGGTATTGAGGCACATGGAACGAATGCTCCAGGGCCCGAGTCATATCGCTCCATCGTGCGGAGTTGAACGCGTTTTTTACGTCCAACGTAACGAGAAGGACCACACGTCGCGAAAAATGATTGTGGTCCTCTGCTCGCCGCACCGCCTCAACAACCTCCTGAATTGCGTCTAGGGTCGATCGACCCTGCCGGAAACCGTACTGGTTAGGTGACAGGCCACCTGCCTGATTCATCGCCGTAACCAGTCTTTTCTTTAACAGCTTTTCCAATACCTTCCCAGCTGTGTCAAGCATACACAATGGGCGGTAGGAGGACGGCGACTCTGGGTTTTCTTTTCCTTTGGGAATTAGCACAAGACGCGCGGTCTTCCACCTGGCGCTAAAAGACCCAGCCTTCAGACATGCATTATACATGTCTAGTAGAAGACGGGGCCTGCAGCGCCCCACTAGTTTGAGCACCTCGGCCGGTATACCGTCGGGACCAGGGGCTTTTCTACATTTCAGCGACCGTAGGACTCCTTCCAATTCCTCCATCGAGAAGAGCGAAAAGTCGCCCACGTCGCTGAAGTCCCGCTCGGCACGGACCGAGTGCGCCGGGAACAACGTCTTAACGACGTGTTCCGCTTTAGCTTCGTCTAGTGGAGCTGGTGACCGCGAGACCCCCAATCGCCGAGTTACTATCTTGTAACCTAGCCCCCAAGGGTCTGCATCCACGGTCTCCGTCAGTTCTCTCCAGCAGCGTGCCTTGCTAACGTTGATGGCTCGACGGAGCGGCTTCTTTGCCGTCTTGTACTCGGCTGACCTGGCGTTCGCGTCTATGCGATTCCTCGCACGTTGCGCCACTCGTCTTAGTCGAAGACACTCCCGGCGAAACCCCGCAATCTCCGGTGTCCACCAGTACACGGGTCGCTTCTGGTGCCTCGGCCCCCCGTGGGGCATGGAGGCGTCGCATGCAGAAGCGATCAGCCGCATAGTCGCAGCAACTACGGCTTCAGCGCCAGCGTCCCCCCCGTTGGCGAAGTTTTCAGGGGCTACCACCCCTGACGAGATCTTTGAGGAGAATTTATTCTCGTCAATTTTGTTGATGTTATATCTTTTCGCCTGCTGTGGGGGCCCCGGGCGCTCTCGTGTACCATCTAGGACTCTAAATGAGATGTATTGGTGGTCGCTACCGGTATAATCCTCGAGGACTCTCCAGTCCTGGACGAGCGTGACCAACTCTTCGGAGGCGAGGGAAATATCAGGAATGGTTTCCAAATATCAATAATAATAATAATAATAATAATAATAATAATAATAATAATAATAATAATAATAATAATAATAATAATAATAATAATAATAATAATAATAATAATAATAATAATAATAATAATAATAATAATAATAATAATAATAATAATAATAATAATAATAATAATAATAATAATAATAATAATAATAATAATAATAATAATAATAATAATAATAATAATAATAATAATAATAATAATAATAATAATAATAATAATAATAATAATAATAATAATAATAATAATAATAATAATAATAATAATAATAATAATAATAATAATAATAATAATAATAATAATAATAATAATAATAATAATAATAATAATAATAATAATAATAATAATAATAATAATAATAATAATAATAATAATAATAATAATAATAATAATAATAATAATAATAATAATAATAATAATAATAATAATAATAATAATAATAATAATAATAATAATAATAATAATAATAATAATAATAATAATAATAATAATAATAATAATAATAATAATAATAATAATAATAATAATAATAATAATAATAATAATAATAATAATAATAATAATAATAATAATAATAATAATAATAATAATAATAATAATAATAATAATAATAATAATAATAATAATAATAATAATAATAATAATAATAATAATAATAATAATAATAATAATAATAATAATAATAATAATAATAATAATAATAATAATAATAATAATAATAATAATAATAATAATAATAATAATAATAATAATAATAATAATAATAATAATAATAATAATAATAATAATAATAATAATAATAATAATAATAATAATAATAATAATAATAATAATAATAATAATAATAATAATAATAATAATAATAATAATAATAATAATAATAATAATAATAATAATATTATTATTATTATTATTATTATTATTATTATTAATAATATTATAAACATCTACGTTCCACGTCCAGGGCGGTAACAGCTGTACTCAAGTACTTTACATATAGCTGGCTAACGGGGTTCCGAGTGTTGTTTCTCGGATATACTTTCTTCGGTCGATTTACATCCATAGGCCGAATTACAGGACTGGACTTTACGGCCACCTGCAGATATGACATTTTTAACGATTACGGAAATGGATTTATACTGCCTTTAGAGCTGGCGATGTGGCGGCCACGGTCAAAGTTATTTGCAGGTGTAATGGAGACGTTTCGTCGTCCACATGCCCCCTGCGATGGCAAGCATGTAGTTAAGGTGCCCATGTTCGGAGCATGGGAGCCCTGAAAGCTTCGGTGTGTAGGGGCCTGGAGTCAGTGCAGAGACTGCGCATCCGCTCTCTGCCAGGACATATGCCGGTTCCACCGGAGTACCGGAACGGACCTCCAGGGTTGGTAGCCCTGGAGTGGGGGTGTACCCCGGCGGCTAGCCTTACTACAGAAGGGATTATTTGTTCATGAATTTTCCTGAACAAACCAACGTGGCAGAGGGTGCACGTAAACACCCTCGTTTAGAACCAGCCGTTTCGCCTGAGGCAAAACGGAGGAAGAGTACGGAGAGTAAGAAGATAGAGATTGAGGCTAGAAAAAGCTTACAGAAGGCTTTTTTTAAAAGTAGTAATGTACCGAAACCTAAATATTTGGTCATTACAAAGGAGGATGGAAATTTCTCGAGGGTGAGTCCTTTTCTCATCGCTCGAGAAATAAACAAATGTGCTGGAGGCCCTGTAAAGGAAATACGGAAAACTTTTACGGGACTTCATGTAGAGACTGTTAATGATATACAGTCTCAGAAGATTTTAGGGCTGAAGAAAATTGGAGAGCTAGCGGTACGCGTTGATCCCCACGGCTCGCTCAACACCTCAAGGGGTGTTGTGGTCTGTCGGGATCTTTTAAACTGTTCGGAGCAAGAGATTGTAGAGGAGCTGGCAGCACAAGGAGTAATAGAGTGCCGTCGGTTAAACATGAGAAGGAACGGTGAGGTCTTACCCTCGGCTTCTCATGTCCTTACTTTCAACCGGCCTACTTTGCCAGAAAAGATAAGAGCGGGGATTCACCGTTTGGATGTGCGGGCATTTGTCCCACAGCCGATGAGGTGCTTCAAGTGCCAACGCTTTGGCCACACCGCTCTTAGATGCGAAAGACCGCAAATATGCGTGTGCGGTGAAGAGGTGCATGAGGGAGAGCCATGTAAAGAGCCTCCTACATGTATAAACTGCAAAGGAGCGCATTCTTGTAGATCAAGGAATTGTCCTGTCTACAAAGATGAGGTAGTTGTGCAGGAAGTAAAAACCCTGCAAAAAGTCAGCTACTTCGATGCAAAAAAAAATAGTTAACGCCCGTAAGCCTAGAGCAGCAACATCTTATGCTCAGGCTGCGGCTACTGTTCCTGCTCCTGCTCCGATTGCTGTCGATGAGGTACAAATTATAAATAAACTTGCTCCCACTTTGGCTAACATGATTGAGAGGATCATCGAAAACAAGATGAAACCTCTTGGCAATATAGAACTTGTTAAGCCAAAGATAGTGATACAGCCTGCTGAAGATAAGTCGATAAAAGTGAAAGTTGCTCCTCCAGAAAAGAAAACGGACAACAAACCTGAATGTCAAGTCCGTCTCAGCGAGATCCTCGATGAAAAGAAAAAGGCGATACCTACAGAGTCTGTTATGGAGGCTCCCAAGCCTCCTGTAACTGAAGTGGCCTCTAAGCCTCAGAGGCCACAAAAAATCACACAGGGGGGGCGAGTGTCCCCCCTCCCACAGGCGGTGACCGGTGCGACCCCCGTGTTGGGGAGCGGGCAGGTTGTCGCCTCTCAATCGGCGCCTGAAACCGGCGCCGATCCATGCCCGTCGTCGTCGGCGGCTTCGGTGGTCTCCGATACGGAGACCGGAAGCCTTACAGGCGACGACCTTCTCCGCGAACACGATGCTGTTCGCAGGATGGAGAAGAAAAGGAAAAAGGGATGGCCGAAAGGAAAACCCAGGCAATAATTTAATTAAAAATTAAAAATTAGCGAGTCGATTGTACAATGGAACATCAATGGATGTTTTTCAAACATCCATGAGCTCCAACGCTTGGTACATGACGTAGACCCGATTTGTATATGTCTGCAAGAAACGCATTTCCGCCGAAATGAAAATTTTAAATTAAAAGGATTCCATATATTTCGGCGAGATCAACCGCCAAATGTAAGAGTTAGAGGTGGAGTAGCTATATTAACATCGACTAGAGCTACCACCGAAGCGGTTGTTCTAAACACCAACCTACAAGCGGTCGCCGTTAGAATGAAGCGACCGCTTAAGATCACTGTGTGCAGCATATACTTACCGAATTACGATTGGAATAAGGATGACATAGAAAGATTAATTTCCGAGCTTCCCCCACCTGTTTTACTGGTGGGTGATTTTAACGCTCATAATTCTCTCTGGGGATCGGATCGAGTAGATCCCCGTGGAAGAGAACTGGAAGGGTTCCTGATGAATTCTGAACTTATTATTTTAAATGACGGATCAGGAACCTTTTTCAATGCCAGAGATGGATCGACGTCCTGTATAGATCTTGCACTCATAAGCGGATCGATAGCACCGAGGTACAGCTTCCATGTTATAGACGATCTGCATGGAAGCGATCATTTCCCGGTGCAAATTGTAACTGATGTTACTAGAACAATATATCCCATCCCTAAAAGATGGTTATTTGAAAAGGCAGACTGGACGAGCTTCACAGCTAGAACGATGCTCCCAGAAACAACCGGAGTTATCGGAGACGATGTCGACGCCATAACAAATGCAATAATCGAGTCGGCATCGAGATATATTCCCAAAACATCTGGGAAACTTACAAAGAAACCCGTTCCATGGTGGAACGATGAAATAAGTGAAGCTATAAAAAGAAAGAAAAGGGCGTATAATGCCTTTAAGAAGCGTCCTAGTATAGAAAATCTTGTTGCCTTTAAAAGAAATACAGGGCGTATGCAAAACGTGTTATGATAGATTCGAAAAAACGATCCTGGCAGCAATACGTGTCATCCATTGACAAAACTACTACTGCATCAGATGTTTGGAGGAAAGTGAAGGCGATTTGTGGGCGTAATGATTTTACTCCCATAACTAGCCTTCAAGATGAAGATGAAATAAAAGATACTCCATATGAAATTGCAGAGCTGTTATCCAATCATTTCGAAAAGGCCAGCAAAACGGCCAACTACGAGGAAGGTTTTCGAACCAAAAAAGAAAAACACGAAGGTCTACTAAATTTTGGAACTGAGTATAATTACTCATATAATGTACCATTTAAAATGGAAGAATTCGCGAAGGCGTTGGAAAAATCAGGTAACACAGCTGCTGGTCCGGATGAAATCCACTATAATATGATCAGGCAGCTGAATACCACTGCAAAGTGTAGATTATTAGAACTTTATAATAAAATATGGCGGGATGGAACGTACCCGCAGCAGTGGAAAAAAGCTCATGTTGTTCCAGTACAAAAGAAAAATAAAAATTTAACAGACCCCAATAGCTACCGTCCTATTTCTTTGACGTGTGCTATGGGGAAAATATTGGAAAAAATGATTAATAATCGACTCGTCTGGGTTTTGGAAAAAGAAAACCTGATATCACCGTATCAAGCAGGTTTTCTACAATACCATTCTACCACTGATCAAATGATCAGCTTAGAGGACATTATATATAACAGCTTTATTACAAGGAAACATTGTGTCGGAGTCTTCTTTGATCTTCAGAAGGCTTTCGATATGACCTGGCGTCATGGTATAATGCTCCAGTTACATGAATGGGGCATTCGTGGCAATTTGCCTATACTGCTCAGCAACTACATGAATGACCGTACCTTCCAAGTACGCGTCAACAACGAATATTCATGTGAAAGAATCTTGGAAAATGGCATACCGCAAGGTTCGCCGTTGAGCGGTACCTTGTTTACCATTGCCATTAATAAATTGATATTAGCCATTCCAGTAGAAATCAGCAAAAGCGTCTATGTTGATGATCTGGCAATCGTATATGCCAGCAACAAGACTGCTATAGTGAGGTACAAATTGCAACGAGCGATCAATGCTATAAATGAAGTTGCAAGGAATAATGGATTCCAATTCTCACCAGAAAAAACGTGCTGTGTACACTTTTGTAGGAAGAGAATTCCTCATCAAAGTCCTGCTCTGACAATTGATGATAATCCAATACAATATAAAGACAGCGTAAGGTATTTAGGACTAGTATTGGATAAATCCCTCACATGGGGATTACATATACAGGACTTGAGTGATAGATGCAAAAGAGCCCTAAACATTATAAAATGTTTATCGAACCTAAATTGGGGCTCAGGAAAAGAGACATTATTGAGACTGTATAAAGCATTGGTTCAATCTAAACTAGACTACGGATGTATCGTATATTCATCCGCTAGAAAGTCGCACTTAAGAAAGTTAGACGTAGTTCATAATAGCGGAATAAGATACGCAACAGGTGCTTTCCGCACGAGTCCGGCGGCTAGTCTGATGTCTGAAGCCGGAATAATGCCACTACATTATAGAAGAGAGATCCTCTTGTTAAGATATGCAGCAAATATATGGGCTTTCCCTGCCCATATAAATAATAAATTGTTTATGAATCATCCCATGGCTGCATTATACGAACCTCGTGCTACCTATTCCAGACCAGCCGGAATTAGGTACCACGAATTAAGAAGGAAATATGAAATTGCTATACCAGAGACACTAGCAATTTCTACTAGAGAAATACCGCCATGGCTCTTGCCAGCGGTAAATACAAGTTTGGATCTCTCTCAAGGAGAAATAAAAAAGAAACCAGCAGTGATCA